>NW_011888970.1:497376-498791 GCF_000151845.1 Pteropus vampyrus | reverse complement strand
GATTCAGGGTCACCTCTCTGCAGGGGTCACGAAGGTCACAGGTGGCCAGGTGGGCGCCAGATGCTCCTCTCTGAACAAAGGAGACCAACCCTTCCTGTGAGTGATGCCCTTGACTAGGGAAGGCCCGCACCTGTCTGAGGCCCACACCTGTCCAGGGCCCACACCCGTCCGAGGCCTACAACAATGGGACAGAGCCACATGCTCTCACCCTGCACAGGCTTAATGCTGAAGGAGGAGTTAACCCTGAAAACAGCAGGCACATGGGGAAACGCCTCGCCCGCCCCATCCCCAGGGAGCTGGCTGTTTTCCCAGAGGCAGAAGGCCTGACGCGCAGACGCCTGCGTGGGGACACGCCCCCCTCCTCGCCGAGAGCAGAGGTGCTCGGATCCAGCGTTCTTAAGACCCGCGTGCCAGCTTCACACGCAGCACGGGGAACGCTGTGCCTGACGTGCGAGTCGAGATGGTCAGCGGGCGACTTTTGTCTATAAACATTTTTTCTTGCCTTGAGCACTGAATTTAGAAGCCAACGCTCACATGCATATAGGATGCGCCTACACTGCGTTTCCTTGAAGAACGTTTTCCCCCAGGTGCTGTGAATTTGAATCCACACCCCCCCCACCAGGTCTTTGCCAAGGTCAGCACGACATCCCAAGTACAGGTCACTGGACTGGCTAAGGGAAGGGTCCGGGCAAGAAGCCGGGGGAACGACCGGCCCCTGCCCCCAGCCCCGGTGTCCCTCCTCCCACCAGACCCTTCCCACCAGAAGAGAGAGCTCCAGGAAGCAGTCGAGGGCGAGGAAGTCTGACGAGACATCTGCGGGTCTGGCCCTCTGCCTCTCCTGTCTGAACTCGGCTGAACGGTGACAGGGTGGAAACCACAGGGACCAGTTTCACATTTCCTGCATCTGAAATACCAGGATGAAGGGAGGGCAGCGCCGCCTCCTCCAGGAAGCCTCCTCTTTGCCGGGCTTCCACGCCCTTCACACGGGGGCTCTGTGCCCCATCCGAGGGCTGAGTGCTATTTCAAATGGCTTCGTGAACCAATGTCAACCCCACTCCTGTCCTGTCCCCCCCCAGGGACCGACCTGGGATGAGCGTTAGGTTGGGGACCCTCTTGCCATTTCCAGGAACAGATACTGAATGGCTCCCAGGTGAGACGCTGTGCTGGGTGCATTGCCTGAGAGACGCAGGGCAGATTCATCAATGAGAGCGGGCGGGGGTGGGGGCCAGAAAGCGACAGACTGATGACTGACAAAGACCGAGAGACGGGGGACAGAGCGACAGAGGAGACGGACAGAAATGGGGACAGCTGGAGCAAGGGTGGGGAAAGAGAGGAGAAAGGAGGGGGGAATCGAGAGGGAGGAAGGGGTTCGGTGAAGGGAGGAGGAGACAGATTTTTGTAAAACGGAAGGAGGG
>NW_011888970.1:490252-494441 GCF_000151845.1 Pteropus vampyrus | reverse complement strand
GGGGTGCCCAGATCAAGGGCATCCGGGTGGGCGCGGCGGGGGCGGAGCCAGCAGACCCTCCCTCTCCACGTCCCCTCTCCAGACTGGGAACAACTCCAAACTTGACTCGAGTCTAATTGACCCTGGTCAAGGAAGTGTCGTCTGCGTGACTGGAGGTGGGAGTGGGGGGCCTTCGTGGGGAGGGCGGATCGCAGGGTTGGACCCACGTTGGGAGTGTCCTGGCTCCCCCAAGCCAAAATGAATCAGCCCCCAGCCCCCCTCCCCGCCCCCCTCTCAGGCGAGGGCTGGAAAGAGCCGAATTCAAGGGCAGGCCCAAAGGCTGGAGACTGAATGGGACCTAGGGACCCCACCAGGCTGAACAGGGGAGCCCACCAGGAGAGGGCACAGGGACCCCTGGGCTGCAGGCTCCCAGCTCACGGTGCCCCTCTGACCCAGAGTCCAGCACTGTCTGCCACACCCCTGGTTCTCGGGCTGGGGTGTGCCAGCCTGTCCCCGCCTCGGGGTAGACTCTGCCAGGAGCTGAGGGACCCACTCCATCTTCCCCGCCGAACCCTTCTCTTCTTTCTCCGGACGTTTCTCCTCCAGAAATTCAGAGGCTCGCCACCAAGAGGGACCCGGCTACTGGGACCCGAGGCCTGTCTACAGGGAACTCACCACATAAGTCACTTCTTCCAAGAGGAGCCTGGGACTTCTGCCTTGAATCATCGGCCAGAACTGGCTTACGACGTAGCAAGTTTGATAAACACCAGTCCGTTTTTGATAAATAGACATTTCACATCCTTTCCTAGGGACTACTGCACTTTTCTGTTTATAAAATGCCAGGCTGGAAGGAGAGCTTCTAGAAGAATAACACAAACAGCTCACGTTTACACGGCAGTGAGGTTTTGCCAGGCACTCTTGTAGGTCCTATCAACGGACCACCGCGAACAGCGACCGCCTTGTGATGGGAGCTGGCACTATCCGATTGTACGAATGAGGACACTGAGGCAGTGAGGGGCGGATGCTTTGCTCAAGGTCACGTCAATGGCAAAGCATGGACCTGGGATTCGAGCCCAGACAATTCGGCTCCAGAATCAAATTTATTAGCCACCGTCACCCAAGGAAAAAAGAAAGCACTTTTCATTATATGTTTATTGAAAGCGATGTTAAAGTGGTTTTGCAGGAGAAAATATCATTTTGGTCATGTAACTACATTGTGCAGCGTTCTAAAATTGAGTAGGAAATGACACATTGCAAATATACATCAATATTTGGCTAAATGTCATTCGAAACGCAAGCACGTTGACTTGGGGGAAGTGGGGTACTATGCGAGGGGGGATGCCTCTAACTGGTGTTCACTGGTTTTTAAAATACACTGAAGGCTGAGCTGTGGGCTGTGCGGCCGTGATTCGCGCCTGAGGCAAGCCCGTGACAAAGCCCTGGCAGGGCGCCCTCAGGTGGCCAGCCCTCAGGCGGCCAGCACGATTTGTGGGCGCAGGACGTGCCCTCACTGGAGTTGCAGAGGTCAAGCGAGCAGGCCTGGCAGATCCTGGAGGAGACGCACGGTCAGACCTTGAGCAAGCGAGCAGGGCAAGCCGGGGTACGAGGGGCCAGGGGGACCCTCAAGCCACCTGGTCCCGGGCAATGCCAGTTTCTCTGATGTCCAGAAGGCGCGCTGTGCTGGGCTCTGTCCCGACACAATGCTCCATCCCTTCAAACAGAATCGGTCCGCGCTGGGCCTTGCTCTTTTCCTTGACAAGAGGCTGAAAATCGAGAGTCACTAACAGGCATTTCTTGCTCACAACTCGAACGGGGCAGTTGGGTGCCATGTTTTGCTGCCTGCCTATACCCGTCGGCGCAGGCTGGGTGATGCCGTCTAACAAACAGGCGGGGTACCCCTCACACATGGGCCAGCCGGGAATTCTGCTGACCGGTCGCTTCAGGACCCAGTCTTCAGACAGCAGCCACCTTGACTGTGGACAACAGCCAAGGGGAGCGGACAGCTGAGCAGGGCCTCGGACTGGCCGTTAAGTGCCCAGCCTAGAAGGGATGCCTGCTGTTTCCACTCATCGCTTGTGGACTCCCCGGCACAAACGGGGCTGGGGGTAGGAGGGAAATCCTACCGCGGGCTTGGAAGAGGGAGAGCTGGAGATGGCTGGGTGCACAGTGCTCATGACCCACATGACAACCTTCCGGAAAATCAGGGTTTATTCCCAATTCACTCACACTCCCAGAGGCCAGCCTCCCAGAGCGCAGTGCATAGTTACTGTTAAGTTAGAATTTAATGCGACCGTCTTGTGGAAGGGAAGACAAAGGGCGGTGAATTTTGGTTTAGACCAAAGTCATCGGTGGGGTCGGGTCTCGGGCACGGTGGGCGTCACTCTCCTGAGCCGAGACCCTCTGAGAAGCGACATCCAGCCTCCGAGTGGGGTCGGCCTTCCTCCCCGCCACCCCCAGACCCTCTCAGCAGGAGGTGGCCGGACGCGAGGGCAGAGGGTGGGTACACGGGCCAGGTCCTCGCTGAGCAACCGACCTCCAAATGCTGAGCTGCAGTTCCTGCCCGGAGACAAAGTGGGGGGCTAACGATGCCCCAACATCCCAACTCCGACTCTGCCTTCCCCTGACTCCACTCAGGCCGCTGGCTCTGACTGCGAGCGGCTTTACAGAACCAACAGAGGTGTTTGTGGAATCCGTTCATTAGCCACGGGTCCCACCCTTGGATGCCATGTGACAGCTGGCGGGCCCACGTCGGTCCTCGGCGGGTGCAGGGTGCGCGGGGTGCTCGGGAGCAGGGAGGGGCAGGGAGGGGCCGGTGAGGAAGAGAGGGGACAGTGGCACCAGCATGAGGATGAGCAAGTGACCGGGGGAGGGACCGTGTGTGGGGGAGAATCTGGCAGGGAGTGGGGCGGAGGGGACTATTAACCAACGCGGAGGTCGTTTTCTTCCTTCTCCCAAAACGCCCTGAAAGAGTAACGGAACTCGAGTTTCCCGAGACCGACTGAGCCTCATAGGTCCCGTGTCAGTGCCTCGTCCGTCCTGGGCAGTGACCATCAGCCTGTCCCTTGCTGGCCCCTTCTGTAGGACAAAGTCTTCATCTGGGCTTCAGGCTTCAACTTCTCATTTGTTTACCAAATACTTAAAGAGCATTTACCGTGTGCCAGATGCTGCTCTAAGTTCTATACAAAATGCACTTAAACCTCATAGGAACTCTCAAAGGGGGGCATCTTCATACCCATTTTGTAGAAAAGGTCATAGAGGCACAGAGAGGCTCATAACTTGCCTGAGGTCACACAGATGCTGGAGATGGAGCCGATTCCACCGGGCACCACACCACCCATGCGGGCATCTCTGTCACACCCTGGACAGGGGTCCCCCTGGGCAGACCTTCCCTTCCCTGACGTGGGAGCCTCGATGTGTGCAGATGGCAGCAGACGCCTCTTGGCCACAAGCACCTATTTCAGACCAAGAAGCAAATCCTGACTGGTCTAAACCAGCCTGCAACGGGCCTACAGGTGGTGCTGAGCTGAACGCCTATGTCCCCAGGACTTGCGTGTGGAATCCCAGCGCCCATGGGGATGGTACTAGAAGGTGGGGCTTTGGGGGTGGTTAGGTCTTGAGGGGGGAGCCCATGGATGGGGCCAGTGCCCTTACAGAAGAGACCCCAGGGAGTGCCCGCGTGCCTTCCAGCCGGTGGGGACACAGCGAGAAGACCGCTGCCCCTGGGGGGCTCTCGCCAGCACCCGGCCGTGCTGGCCCCGTGGTCTTGGGCTTCCGGCCTCCAGAACCATGAGACACAAATGTCGGTTGCTCGTGGGCCACCCGGTCTCCGGCCCCCTGGACCGGCCGAGGCAGAGCACACAGGGCGGGCCCACAGCGAAGAGGCGCCGGCTCCGCTGTTCTGGCAGCTTTTGCCCTCTGCCCCTCCCCTTTGTCCTCCCTGGGACGCAGATGTGATGCCTGAGGGAGCAGCAGCCATGTGAGGACCATGAAGCGATGAGCACACGGATGAAAGTCAGTGCAGTCTGGATGGCAGGACAGGAGAATGGGGCGGGGGGTCCCTGCCGGCGTCACCGAGCGTCACCGGCCCTGGGCTGCCTGCCACAGAATCCAGCCACGCGAGACAGGTGGACAGCTAGGGCTCAGCCGCCGTTAGCCGGGCTCGCTGTCCGCGTTGACTCACCTCGCGAGCTGCCGCGTGGAGCGGGGCCGG
>NW_011888970.1:485939-489269 GCF_000151845.1 Pteropus vampyrus | reverse complement strand
ACAAGTGTCGGTTGCTCGTGGGCCGCCCGGTCTCCGGCCCCCTGGACCGGCCGAGGCAGAGCACACAGGGCGGGCCCACAGCGAAGAGGCGCCGGCTCCGCTGTTCTGGCAGCTTTTGCCCTCTGCCCTCCCCTTTGTCCTCCCTGGGACGCAGATGTGATGCCTGAGGGAGCAGCAGCCATGTGAGGACCATGAAGCGACGAGCACACGGATGAAAGTCAGTGCAGTCTGGATGGCAGGACAGGAGAATGGGGCGGGGGGTCCCTGCCAGTGTCACCGAGCGTCACCGGCCCTGGGCTGCCTGCCGCAGAATCCAGCCACGCGAGACAGGTGGACAGCTAGGGCTCAGCCGCCGTTAGCCGGGCTCGCTGTCCGCGTTGACTCACCTCGCGAGCTGCCGCGTGGAGCGGGGCCGGGCCAAACCGCACGGCCATCTGCCACACACGGCTCCCGCGGTGCCCTGGCTCCTCACCTCCCGTGAGATTTCATCATCCGAGCTGGAGGACGAGGGCCAGGCATCTTCCCGCTCCTGCGTTCTGAGCAAGGGCTGTTAGCGACTGTCACTCGCAAACGGTTGGCCAACCAGACACTTAATCCAGGACTCAACGCCTGGCCCCACCCGAGGGCCTGCTGGCTCTGTGCGGGGCTGTCCCTCCAGGAAGGTACTGGGGGTCCCAGGCAGGCGGCTGCAGGTGGCTTGCATGCCTGTGGGGGGCAGTTCCACGACCTTGACCTTCCTGGCCCTCCGAGGCCATCATGGTCAGCGGCAAAGCCCCGCTCTGTGGGGAGGGGCATCCCCACCTATGAGCAGCCACACGGGAGCTTGCTCTACCCTCTGCCAGGTCCCAGACCATGCCTCGGGGACGGCCTGTCCCACCGGGCCTCCGACCACCAGACGCTCGCTCTGCCCGTCACCAGCGTCACCTCTTCTGCTCACATCACGTCATCGGAGCCGGTCCATAAACGGGAGCCCATGCTGTTCCCCAAACAGCCCGCACACCGTGCCCACGCCCGACTCCACGCGCCTCCCCGGGAGTCCCAGACGCCGCCCGCTGCCAATACCATCACCGCCCCAGGGCGACCGGGGCTCGGGACACCAGGGGGCCGTCCAGGCCACACGCTGGGGGAGCTGCACGGCCAGGGCCGAACGGGAGGAGGTGTCGGGTCCACGCTCCTGCCACAGGCTCCGGGACCACCATGCAGGCGCGGCCCCGCCTGGCTGCCAGGATGGCGTGGGCTCTGGGCAGTGCCCGCGAGGACCCGGAGGACCCGGAGGAAGGGCCATCCGCCCGGGGTTCCCGCCGACGTCGGGCCAGGGAGAGCTGTGACCTCGGCCCGGCACCATCATGGACACGCCGACGACCGCGAGGGAGCCCCATGGGGACCGCAGACTCGGTGTCCTCGCCGAGGGCTCTGCCCGGGGAGAAGCGGCTCCCGCACGCAGGGGCGTTTCAGCTGGAAAGGCCCCCACCGGATGCTCTTCCTCCTGCCAGAGGGAAAACAGCCACCGAACGCGTCCATTTCTGCCGCCTCGGGCGGGGAACAGACCCGAAAGCCGCCCGTCCTGGCCCCCAGCCCGGCACAGCCCCGTCTTCGTGAGGCCCGGCCCTGCGGAGCGAGGCCGGTGCCCTCGGGGAGGTGCAGGGACGGTGGCAAACGACCGCGGTGGCGAGTCACCCACACGGCGCCCGTCTGCTTCGGCAGCCAGTCGGGGGGCCGCTGCTGCCCGCCTGGGTTCCCAGAGCAGAACAGGCTGCCGGGGCGCGGGGGGCGGCCTGCGGGGCGAGGGGCTGGCCCGGGGTCCGCACGCGGAAGGCCTTGCTGCCTGGCCCCCCCGGGAAGTGTCACCAGCGTGGTTCAGGTGAAGCGGGCAGCTGCAGAACACCCATAAAACAAGACCATATTTTCTCGGCTTCGTAGGGTAAAATCGACAAATAAAAATTCTGGGTAGTGAAGACGGTCGGCGTGATGAGGTGCACAGTGAACCCGTCACCACAGCCGTCACCGCCCACGGTCACCATGCAGGGGGCGTGGCCATCGAGATCCACCTGTGAGGACACTTCCTGCCATGCCGCGGCCGGTGTCCACGGCGCACCCCAGCTTCCTCACGCCCAGCCCCTCCGGCCGGCATCTCCCTGTCCCCTCCCCGGCCCGAGCCAGCCCCCTCCCTGCTCTCTTCACGGCCACACGTGAGTGAGGTGACGGCATTTGTCTTTCTCTGTCTGACTTACCTCACCGAGCGGACCGTCCTCCGGCCTCACCCACGCTGTCACCAAAGGCGGGACCTCCTGCTTCTCTGAGGTGGAATCTGTTCCCTCATCCAGACACACACACTTTAAATTCTATGTAACAACACGGGACACTGTCTGAAAAGGCCGCGTCTGTCCCTCGGGGGCTGGGAGAGGAGCTATGTCGCCATGGTGGACATCCGCCATTTTGCCACCCACCGTCACCCCTTCTGCTGACAGTGTCTGTTCTGGGGGGACCTGGGTCCAGGGCTTGGCCCGGCTCCGCCCCAGGCTCTGGCTGGCATCACGCGGGACCAGTCAGATGCTGTTGCATTGACCACTTTGATTTGGGATTTCTAGCCTCCAGTGAGGATAAAGTTATGTCGTTGCGAGCTGCCCGGCTTATAGCAATGTGTTATGCCATCCTGGGAAACTCACAGAAAGACTTGACAATGAGATTCAAATGTAAACAGTCACGACAGTTTGTATCATGGATAAATAAAGGGAGTCCCGTTTACCCGTGTTCACAGTGCTGGGGCCCCTGGATCCAGCCTCGCCTGCAGCCCTGCGTCCGTCACACAGCCCTGCGCACTTCCTGTCTGGCGTCGGCTCTCATGGGCTGGGCCTCCGCTGCCGGCTCACAGACCTCCCTCCCTTGCAAACACAAAGCCCTGCAGGCCACAGTCCCGGGAAGCGACTTCCTCGGTCTCCCCAAGTGTCACCAGGGCCTTGCTTCCCGAGGACTCTTTCCCAGCTGGTGGCAGAAGGGCTCAGCACCGTCAGTGACACCTGGGAACTGAGAGTGATGGGGGTAGGGTCGAGACGTGAGCGCGCCCCCCCCCCACAGTCTCTCCGACTCCGGGTTTTCCACTGAATGCCCCAAAGGTGGGCCCCAAAGCAAAGCATCGTGCAGGAAGATTGGTGACGGTCACCTGCGTACATGCGTGTGCCGCAGGCACAGTGGCCCTGCCACCACCTTTCCGTTCTATTTAGTGAGAAGGAGCAAGCTGTTCCCAAACCACGAGTGCACATTCCCCATAAACCAATCATCCTGAGCGCTCTGGGATGGTGGCTCTGGCCAGCGCTGCCACTGCTGTGCTCC
>NW_011888970.1:476028-481024 GCF_000151845.1 Pteropus vampyrus | reverse complement strand
AGTGATTGGGGGGCAGGCGGCCGCCTCACCCAGGCTTGTCCAGGCCCCACCGCTGCCGGCAGTGAAGCTGGGAGCCTGAGTTCAGGGAGCCCACAGAGCCTCGTGGTGAAATTCCCAAGATTTCTCCTTAAAAGCAGCAACAAAGCTTTCCATTAATTCTCCATGAGTGTAAATGTTCCCACAGGCTCCAATTATAGGCTTCTGTGGAACTGAGTTTTCCCAAACGAGCTTCCTTTTAATTTGAATCTCAAACACTGCACACGGCAGGCTACCATGATTCCCACCCAGCCGGGGGAGCTGAGATGCCCTCAGAACCCTGGGCCCCGAACCCCCAGCCTCGAAAGTGAAGGCGGACGAATGCGGAGGGACGTGGAGCCCCTGGAGGCTGGAGCCTGGGAGACGCCTCGACCCACCTTCCTGGACCAGGAGGGTGAGGTTAAGGATCTTTCTTCCAAGGCCCCCAACTTACTCTGACCCTTCCACATGCAACGCCCTTTCAAAGAAGCTTCCACGCGCTCCCATCGAATCTGCTTTCCCGGCCCACCGACACTTCTTCGAATTTTTGAGTTATTTACCAATATTTACAAATCAGAATTTCTCATTTAAAAGGATTTCTGGCGTCTCTAAAGGTATTCAGAAATGTGGCCACATGGAGCTCCTATGTCCTCCTCACGGAAAAAGTGAACGAGCCTGAGCGAGGGCTCCGTTGGAGTCTGTGAGTTTCCATCTTCCTCCTCTATTAACTGTTCTCCAAGGTTTCTTCGAGGAGCCACCTATTCTAAATCCATTGCTGGAGGGGAGGTAAAGCCCACTCCCAGGTCCAGAACCGGGCATGACTCACGCGGCCACGTAGCACATTTCATCCTCCTGGTCCAGGGACTGGTTTGGAGGTGGACACATGGCCCAAGACAGGCCAAGAGGGCCCAGTGCTTGGACTTGAGGAAAACTGGCAGACGGTGCTGTTTTCGCCGCAGCTGTGCATATCTGGTGGGACGTGGGCGAGGCCATCGTCACAGCACCAGAAAAGCTGGGCTGAGAATACAGAGCCCAGCGGAGGAAGGCGAGCGAGTCCTGGGGGGCACGGGACCCGCACCCCACTCTGCTGGATCCGGGTACATGTGCTCTGCTGGCCTTTTTGAGCTGAGATTCTGTCACCCATCAAAACGGCCTTGGCCTATTCATCTCCTTTCCTGGAAGATGTCCCGGCAAATGTCCCAGCTCAGCATGGTTTCTGCAGGGCTCAGAGGGCACCTGGTCCCCTTGGCTCTGATTTCCTTCTCCGAGAAATGGGGTGAGAGTTCCCACCTCAAAGGCATGGCACACCAGCTGCCAGTCAAGCCGCCTCCTCAGAAGCAGCAAGAAGCGGACACGCAGGTCCGGTTCTGCCCTACGTCCCCCAGCTCTGTGCCGGGGCCTCTGCTGGGGCTTCCGGGGACAGCGAGGGCGCAGCCCCCCACCCTGCTGACATATCTCATGATGTCTGTCCTCACAGATTCCCACCAAGCACAGCCGTGCCCTGCTGGGGACAGGCAGGGGACGGGCGCCAGTTCCCTGAGAGTTAAGGCCATGAGGTCTCAGTGGTCTCCCGGACACCCTGGCAGAGCCCGAGAGGCAGGCACGGGGGCTGAGGCCAGGGGACCCTCCCGGCCCCTCTGCCCCTGGGAGCTTGCGAGCCCTTGGTGCGTGAGTCCCCCAGGCTCCCGGGGCAGGGCACACAGGACGTCTGTGCTCCTGTCCCCCTCCTGTCCCCTCTGCTGACCACTGTCGTCCAGCAGCTCACATCGCCTGATCCGTCAGATCAATCACTCTGGCTGTGCGACCTTGGACAAGTGTCAGATTTTGTCAACTGTAAAATGGACATAAAATCTGCAAGTGAGAAGTCGTGAGTGAGGGAGAAGGAGCGTTCGGACCCGCCTCCCTCACTGGCCGGCATAGCCCGCTGTGGGAACGAGCACCTGACACACGTGCGTGCAGGACGAGGCGCCCGCCGCCGGGCTTCGCTGCGCAGCTGCCGCCACCGATGCCCTCAGCGACCCTGATACATAGATGAGACTAAGATGACGGTCATTGCACAGGTCAAACTGGCAGCCAAAGACCAAGCGACCTACAGACACTGCAAGGAACGAGAAACACGGTGACGACAGCCCAGCGTTCTGAGACTCGGTGCCACGTCGTCAGTCAGACCCCACCAGACCCCCAGCTTCCAGGCCGAGTCCCCGAGCCAAGACCGAGGGTCCCCGTCCATTCCCCCAGCCCCGACACAGGTCCCTCCCTGTCCCTCCCTCCCCTCCTCCCCGCGCCTCCTGGCTGAGCGTCCTGGCAGAGACTCAGAATGGATCAGGGAGCCGGATCGGACGAGTCCCATATGCTCCTTCCCGAGGAAGCTGTGTCTCAAGTGGCTGAATTTAAATCTCCTCTCTTCCTGCCAACCTCCGCCTGGCGCCTCCCGTGCCCTGGGCCCAAACTCTCCCTCCCCACTCTCCCCGAGCAGATAAATGCGAGAAGCAGGTGGGCCTGGGGGGCAGGGGACACTTAAGGTCTGTGTTATTCTGATTCGACAAGCAGTGACTGAAACAGTCATCCCGAGTGCTGGCCAGGAGGCGGCCCCCCCCGAAATCACTTTTTGCTAAGCTCCCCTCCCCTCTGCAGACAGCTTCGACTGCCCCAGATAACGCGAGCGGAGCTGCCTCCGCCAACCCACTTAGAAGCACTTCATCCATTAGCTTACGGGTGCAAAACGGACACATGACTGGAATGTCTCGTGGAAGGCGTGACCAGGTTTTCTCAGAACCTGCCAATCAAATTGCCTCTGTCAATCCCACGAGTGTTCCAGGCGTGGGACGCGGTACAATGAGGCTGTGTGGTATGGATTCAGCACCCAGGCAACTCACAGGCAGGGCAGAGAGGGGACAGGGGGTGCAGCCCAGCTCTGAGCATCAGTCCAGCCTCTGGTAAGAAGCAAACCCACCAGGCCCAGGTGAGCAGGTCAGCAGCAGAGCTGGCCAGAGCCTGCCCTCTCTCCTGGTCTACTTGGACATACAGCCGGACCACATTTCCCGGACACCTTTGCTGGCCGGTGTAGCCACGTGACTGAGTTACGACCAATGGCATGCAAGGAGAAATGTTGGGCAACCTCCAAGCCTGGACCTACCCCTCACCCTGTCTCCACTGGCCAGCAGCAGAACGGAGAGGGTCAGACGTGGGCGGGAGGGGCCTGGGTCTCTCGATGAGCCCTCAGGTTGGAGCCCATACCTGCCACCCAGCCCCTGATGACCTACATTGGAAAATGACACGAGATGTTAATGCCAAGAGTAAGCATTTTTCGTCGTGAGCCTCTGAGACATTTGCCGACGTGACAATCAGTATCTGGCAGGTTGGTCAGGACTGTTTCCGTGGCAAATGACAGAACCAAATGGGATTCACTAGCTCCTGCGATTGGGGGCGGGTGGGCGTCCAGGCTCGGCCAGATCAAGGGTCCGTAAACCACACGAGGAGCACGTGTGCCTCTCGGGGCTCCGTGTCAGCTACGCTCACCTCTGTGGGGACTGGAGGGTGCGCAGCCTCCCAAGTTCTCTGTCGTCTCCGGACAGGCCACGTGTCCAGACTGGGGCTTGCTGGCCCTTCAGCTCGACTGGTCACACAGAGAGAGGCGGACCTGCAGGCAGAAGGGCGCCGTCACTGGGGAGTCACGGAGGGCTCCTGGCTGCCTCCGGGGAAGACGGGGCCAGAGCCAGGGATGCGGGCACGGCCCACCCGCCCTCCTTGTGGGAGACGGCTCCTTCCTGTCTGAGTGACTCGGGGGGCACGGGGGGCTCCACTTCCGGACACCGCCAGGCCGAGTGGCCCAGCCTGGCCCAAGTCTTGCCCTGGGACTTTGATCCCACACAGGAAGGAGAGCGCGGCTCTCTCGGGTGACAGGCCCTGGGGGTGCTGAGGCAGGGGCATGTCCAGCCGAGCTGATGCCGGAGGCACAGGCGCCAGAGAGCGCAAAGTCCCCACTCAGGGGCACCCCGGACCCCGCGGCTCGGTCACCTGTCCCCGCCTGGGGTCGTGGGGACCCCTTCCAGTACATCCCTCCTTTGCCCAAATTAGTTCAAGTCGATTTTCCGTCACTTGCCACCAAAGGAGCCTGAGGCCGACTGTCCCACAGCCTTTCCTTTCTCCTGATGAGACGTCAGATTCATCGGCATTCGCTGCAGTCAGTACGTGACCCGGAGCACGACCCAGCCGTGCTCAGGAATGGCCCCTGCGTGCGGGTTGGGCCTGCGATGCCTCCAGGGGGTCCTCAGATGCCACCCCATCCCCTCCGCGCCCCAAAGCCAGTCCCGGTTAAAAATAACAACGTTAGCAATCCTTGATGTGGACGATTGGCATTTTCGCATAAACTCTCTCAGTCTTACATAAAGCTGAATATAGCTTTAGAAAGCGTGGCTGGTCTCGTTGGTCTCTAATGTAAAATTACTGAGTGGAAATACTGTCCCAGCATGTCTCGCTGGCCCGGCACCCCCAAGGCCCCGCTTCGGGTCCCCTGGAGTCCCCACAGCCCGCTGCCAGGGTCTCCGTAATCCCGACCCCAGAACTCGAGCCTGGGGCCCTTCTGGCAGGTCCCAGGGACATCTGCGGGGGAGGAAGGAGAGAGGCCGGCGCTTCCCAGCCACCCCGAGAGTGACGCACGCAGGCGGGTTCTGTGTGCGGGGAACGTTCCAGCTTCCGAGGGAGCCGGTCCCACCATTTCAGCCGCCATCTGGGACGTTCTGACGATCTGTGGTGCTCTCTTTCCAAAACTTTGCATTCCTGGGTCTGAGAGTGGGAGCAGCTGTGTGTGGAAAATACACGCTTCCTCTCATATGCTCCGGTGACACGTAACAGCTTGCTTTCAGTTCTTTGAAAAACACAAACCGAAAAAAAGAAGAAAAGAAGGAAAGAACAGCCTCTCCGGAGCTCTCGCCACGGAAGAGGAATCCAGGTGCTTCTGGAAGAACAGGAAGGGCTCTCA
>NW_011888970.1:471984-475978 GCF_000151845.1 Pteropus vampyrus | reverse complement strand
CGCCCCAAAGCCAGTCCCGGTTAAAAATAACAACGTTAGCAATCCTTGATGTGGACGATTGGCATTTTCGCATAAACTCTCTCAGTCTTACATAAAGCTGAATATAGCTTTAGAAAGCGTGGCTGGTCTCGTTGGTCTCTAATGTAAAATTACTGAGTGGAAATACTGTCCCAGCATGTCTCGCTGGCCCGGCACCCCCAAGGCCCCGCTTCGGGTCCCCTGGGGTCCCCACAGCCCGCTGCCAGGGTCTCCGTAATCCCGACCCCAGAACTCGAGCCTGGGGCCCTTCTGGCAGGTCCCAGGGACATCTGCGGGGGAGGAAGGAGAGAGGCCGGCGCTTCCCAGCCACCCCGAGAGTGACGCACGCAGGCGGGTTCTGTGTGCGGGGAACGTTCCAGCTTCCGAGGGAGCCGGTCCCACCATTTCAGCCGCCATCTGGGACGTTCTGACGATCTGTGGTGCTCTCTTTCCAAAACTTTGCATTCCTGGGTCTGAGAGTGGGAGCAGCTGTGTGTGGAAAATACACGCTTCCTCTCATATGCTCCGGTGACACGTAACAGCTTGCTTTCAGTTCTTTGAAAAACACAAACCGAAAAAAAGAAGAAAAGAAGGAAAGAACAGCCTCTCCGGAGCTCTCGCCACGGAAGAGGAATCCAGGTGCTTCTGGAAGAACAGGAAGGGCTCTCAAAGGTGGGGACACCCGCCGGCAGGCAGCGGGGCGCAAAGGAAGGCAACAGGCGAGGGCCTTTTGTGCGAGGCGAGCGGACCCCCCGGGAGCCCCAGCCAGCCCCCCCCTCTGCCCTGGGGGAGCCCAGCTCCGCGGGGGACGAGGCCTCGGAGCCGAGAGCCCTGGGCGTGGGCAGGGAGTGAGGGGTCCCGGCCCCAGGCTGACCCTCCGGCCACAGCTCGTGGTGGTGAGTGGCAGTGTGTGTGCGGTCGCGAGGTCCGACGGGGGCCAGGGGCGTGAACCCCGGTGTGGCACCAGGCCCGCGGAGCCGCCATGCCCGGCCGCCTCGCCCACCTCGGCTCCTCTCTCCCTCCGCCGACTTCCTTCTCTCCCTGGCTCCCTCCGGGCCAAGCCCCCAGACCCACAGGCCAAGAGGCTGGGTCCGAGAGCCGCACGTCTGAGAGTGGTCCATCCTGCAGACCACGCGCCCCCAAAGCGCCAGAACTGAGACAAAGACTGCGTTTGCCAGCCGCCCCGGCCGCGGGGGGGTCATGGACAGCTCCCGGCCAGTCGCTGTGACGAAGGTGATGCGGGGATGGCCCAGGCAGCCCCGCGGCTTCCCGGGTGGACAGCTGACCATACAGCTCGTGGAGGGGACACAGCCAGCAGAGCAGTGCTGCTCAGACATCCCTAGCCAGCAGAGATCTTGGACGAGTCACGGCCGGCTGAGAAACGGCCCAGCCAGACGCGGACACGCCAGGGAAGGCCTCCCCGGTCCCAGCGGCCCAGAGCTCAGGCCCGGACCCCGGGCCCCACGCCCACCTGCGGCCACCTCCGTCGTCTCTCCAGAGCGAACCCGCCCTCTCTGGGCCCTGCTCCCCTGGGCGAGGGTCTGGGTCCTCACGGATCTGCCCAGTGCTGTGCCCGCCCCTCGGTGACCCCGAGACCTGCTGCATGAGGAAGCACCTCCCTTAAAGGCGCTTCAGCGGGCGGCGTTCGGCCCAGGTGCGCACTGCCAGGTGAGGGGTCTTTCCCAGCTCCCGGGCAGAGGGGCTCCGCATGGCCGTTTCCACGGCCACGCATCTCTGGACCACCGGTGACACAGCCGCTGTCCGCGAGGCCACAGTGCTCGAGAATTCCCGGTGGGCTCTGCTGCCGTGGACAGACCCCGGCGGACTGCACCCACATGTGCCTGAGCCCTCTGTCCTCACGGGGCCTCCGGTCAGGGCGTTTCTTCTGGGTGCAACGACCCCAGTCACCTGTGCCCGTCCTGCTGCGTCCCAGCCCCCGGTGGCCTGGCCCTGCGGGCGCGCCCCTCCTCCCTTCACGGGGCGTCCCGGCTGGCCAGGTCCTCCCCCCTCTCGCTCGCTCGTCACCCTTCCGGCACCGTGACCGCTGCTCCCGGTTCGGGTCCCCGCCCCCCGCGTGTCCAGTTCTGTCTTCGTGTCCCATACGCTTCCCCCCTCTTGTCGTGCTTACCACGGGCCCTTTGGTGAGTGACGGTCTTTCCTGCCAGGCTGGAAGTCCCCCCGAAACCAAACGTGCATCCCCGCCCCCCACCGTGTCTCCAGAACGCAAATCTTTGTGGAGTGAATGCCCGACAGAGGGGACGCGGCCCACACAGACGTAATAGACCGGCTCTCTGTGGCTCCCTCGTGGGGCCCGGTCCCAAAACAGGGCATTTGCACCCTAATCAGAGAACTTGTCAGAGGGGGCAAGTTACCTTTCCGGAAGCTTCCGTCTGTGGTCTCGATGCTGGGCTGGATGACAATCATTTTTAATTCAACCTGACTCTCCCACAGGGAGGGGCCGGGAAGCTCGCTTTGGGGAAGGATGCGTCGGACAGGACAGGACGTCCTCTATGTCACCCTGGACGAAGCAGTTTAATCGTCCCATTATCTATGAGCTTTGATTGCCCCTGGCTATTGATCTTTCCTGTAATGAAGCCCATGTAATTAAGCGAGGAGAACACGTGCCTGCTCTTAATGGACACGCTCGCAGGCACGGCGGTGGGAGCTCGCCCCCCGTCTGCCAGCCCCCCTGCTCCTTGGCTAGCACGAAGGACAAGGACACTGCCGTCAGGAGTGTGGGCAGGAGCCCCCGGCGGACACGCGAGGGGCATGGCCCTGCCTGCACCGGGCCAAAGAATCAGGAAGAAGAACCAGGGGCGGAGACGTTGGGACGGGCTCTCTGCACCTCTGCCGTCCGGCAAGTGGAGGCAGGAAGCCCCGTCTCCAGACACGTGACGGAGATGGCTGTCCATCAGCTCGGGAACCAGAGACAGTTACGCACCTGCCCCTTGTTTCCAGCTAACCGCTCAATCCCGCACCTGAACAGGCTCCGGGCGTAACAGACCCCTGTTCCTTCTGCCTGATCACAGTTCAGTGCCCCTTCTGCTGGCGATGCAGCCCAGCTTTCCTTGTGGGAGTCACCCCAGCTGGAGTACCTACGCTTTCGGTGAGGCTGACCTCATTCTCTGCTTCCAGGCTGGAACCTACAACCTGGTCCTGGCCGATCAGTACCTTTCTCACACTCTCACACACACACACACACACACACACATACACACACACCCCTCCCCGTGACCGGTTCCCGGCAGGGCAGGTGACCCGGCCAGGCAAGGTGAGATGCAGTCCGTTCTCGGCTGCAGCTGGTGAGAGGTTTCCAGGGCCGGCCTCACAGGGAGGACCCGCCTGAGGATGAAGGCAGCCGAGACCGGTCGGAGCTGCAAGCAGCAGTGGTGAGCCCCGAGCGCCTAAAGCCTGCTCTGCCCTTGAACTTGCCGTTCCACGAGCCCTTGGGCTGGACCCAGTGTGAAGTGAGCTTCTGTCAGTCACAGGCGGAGCGTGAGTCTGTGGTGGAACCACACAGGGCGGGGGGCCCTGGAAGCAGGAGGCTGGGTTTCCAGGCGCCTGCAGGCGGTCAGTGCCTGTCACCGCTTCCCCAGCTCCGCACGGTGGTGCCGCTGAGCGCTGGTCCTGCACAGGCCCATGGCCCTTGTGTGCTGCCAGTCCGGGTCCCCAAAGAGGCTTTGACAGTGGCCCGGCCCCCTGGCTCTAAACCGTGGGCCATGCTAGTTTGGAAGGACGCTGAGGCAGTTCCCACCTCGGCCACCACTGCGCCGTCTCGACACTCTGCCCCACCTGCACCCTCCTTGGGGGATGTGGCGTCCCATGCTCGGAGAGGTATCAGTCACCTGCCACTACACAACAGACCACGACCTGCGTCTGGGCACATGCTGGTGGGGAGGGGTCGTCTCTGCTCCTCAGTGTCAGCGGGGTGGCCCGACGGGGCCGGGGAGCACTTCTGGGCGGCTCTCACGCGCGG
>NW_011888970.1:466692-471910 GCF_000151845.1 Pteropus vampyrus | reverse complement strand
CCTGCTCCTTGGCTAGCACGAAGGACAAGGACACTGCCGTCAGGAGTGTGGGCAGGAGCCCCCGGCGGACACGCGAGGGGCATGGCCCTGCCTGCTCCGGGCCAAAGAATCAGGAAGAAGAACCAGGGGCGGAGACGTTGGGACGGGCTCTCTGCACCTCTGCCGTCCGGCGACTGGAGGCAGGAAGCCCCGTCTCCAGACACGTGACGGAGGTGGCTGTCCATCAGCTCGGGAACCAGAGACAGTTACGCACCTGCCCCTTGTTTCCAGCTAACCGCTCAATCCCGCACCTGAACGGGCTCCGGGCGTAACAGACCCCTGTTCCTTCTGCCTGCTCACACTTCAGTGCCCCTTCTGCTGGCGATGCAGCCCAGCTTTCCTTGTGGGAGTCACCCCAGCTGGCGTACCTACGCTTTCGGTGAGGCTGACCTCATTCTCTGCTTCCAGGCTGGAACCTACAACCTGGTCCTGGCTGATCAGTACCTTTCTCACACACACACACACACACACACACACACACCCCTCCCCGTGACCGGTTCCCGACAGGGCAGGTGACCCGGCCAGGCAAGGTGAGATGCAGTCCGTTCTCGGCTGCAGGTGGTGAGAGGTTTCCAGGGCCGGCCTCACAGGGAGGACCCGCCTGAGGATGAAGGCAGCCGAGACCGGTCGGAGCTGCAAGCGGCAGCAGTGACCCCCGAGCACCTAAAGCCTGCTCTGACCTTGAACTTGCCGTTCCCTACGAGCCCTTGGGCTGGACCCAGTGTGAAGTGAGCTTCTGTCAGTCACAGGCGGAGCGTGAGTCTGTGGTGGAACCACACAGGGCGGGGGTCCCTGGAAGCAGGAGGCTGGGTTTCCAGGCGCCTGCAGGCGGAGCTCTGAGCGCGGTCAGTGCCTGTCACCGCTTCCCCAGCTCCGCACGGTGGCGCCGCTGAGCGCTGGTCCTGCACAGGCCCGTGGCCCTTGTGTGCTGCCAGTCCAGGTCCCCAAAGGGGCTCTGACAGTGGCCCGGCCCCCTGGCTCTAAACTGTGGGCCATGCTAGTTTGGAAGGACGCTGAGGCAGTTCCCACCTCGGCCACCACTGTGCCGTCTCGATACTCACACTGCCCCACCTGCGCCCTCCTTGGGGGATGTGGCGTCCCATGCTCAGAGAGGCATCAGTCACCTGCCACTACACAACAGACCACGACCTGCGTCTGGGCACATGCTGGTGGGGAGGGGTCGTCTCTGCTCCTCAGTGTCAGCGGGGTGGCCCGACGGGGCCGGGGAGCACTTCCGGGCGGCTCTCACGCGCGGGTGCCACTGAGCTCACTCAGAGGCCGCGCTTTGTCCCCTGTGGCCTCGCCGCAGGCTGCAGGGAAGTTGCGTTCTGGGGCCAAGCGTCTCAGGAAGAAGCATCGCCTTTATGACCTGACCCCAAAGTCACATGACACCTGTCCCGCCGTCATCAGCTATTCGCGCAGACGGTCGTGGACGTGGACCCCTCGGTGGGAGGGCTGTCGGCGTCTCGTCTAAGGAGAGCATGGAGAATGGGAGTGTCGTGGGCTGAGCCGCGTCCCCCGGGCCCCCATTCCGACACAGGGCCCTTAAAGAGGCGAATAAGGCAGGAAGAGGGTATCGGGGTGAACCCTACTCCAGTAGGACTGGGGTCCTGGGGAAGGGATCGGGACGCAGACACACACAGAGGGATGACCCCGTGAGGACTCGGCCGTCTGCGCACAGAGGCTTGAGAAGGAGCCAGCCCCACCCACCCCCGCATCGCCAGCTTCCCGCCTCCAGGATGCGGAACAGGAAATGTCTGTTCTTCCAGCCACCCTGACTGTGTCGGATACCTCGAGTCTCGAGGAGAAAGAGACGGGCAGAGGCAGAGACAGCAACACCTGAGGCAGGCTTGGCCCTGGGGGTCGGGGCGGGGGGCGGGGACATAAACTTTTTGCTGGGGGAGGGGGGCCAACAAGACACGAGGCAGGTTTGAGGGTGCCTTGGCTTCCACACGCTTTCGGTACATCTCTTCATTCAAGTCTTAAGACAGGTTATGTTTGCAATCTGCATGGAAACAAAGTTTCCATGTCTGAAACATGGGCTCAGCTGTGTGGTTCTCCCTCGCCCACGGCCCCTCCTTCTGAGAGCTCCTGGGCTCCAGGCAGCCGCAGCCGCTTCCCCTAAGGTGTCCTCTCCTGCCCCCCAGGGCCTCGGGAACCCGAGCACTTACGGTCCAGTCACAACCAGAGGCCACCTCCCTGCATAGAAATAGCCGGCTGCAAGCTGACTTGTTCTGACCACGGCACAGGGCCTGGCCAGAGCTGCTTAGATGGAGGCCTCTGGGCACAGATGGGACAGATGGCCCGGCCAGACAGCAGGCCCACAGGCCCCCCAAGACTAGACCTCGGACCTCCCCAGAAGGGCCCACCTGCTCCCCGCCCCCGTGCCTGCCCGTACCCCCCATGCCTGCCCGTGCCCCCCATTCCCCCGCCCCCCTGCAGGGTCTTCAGGACCTGGGGGGCCTCCTGCACTGGGGACCAGCAGCTCAGGCTAAGATGCTCCTGCAGGTTGCAGGGCAAACACCGATGGCTCCCTCCCCAGATCAGTGGCGATTACACTCAGACCAAGAGCCCTAATTATAGACGAAGTGCCGTTGACACAACTGTCCGGCGCCACAGTTGGTCAGCAAACGCTGCCGCCCCTCGGAGGGTGAATTACCCCATCAGAGCCACAGAAGGAAAGGAAAACATGGCATCTGAAATATTTCTGCTCCCGCCTCTGCAAGAGAGAGACAGGCTGTGACACTTCTTTCCTCAGAGGGCTGGCTCGCTCTGTTTGGCGACGCTGCTTCCTGACGGTGCTGTGTGTGGGGACGCTCGTGGAGGTGGCAGACGGGGGCTGCCTGGGCCCCGCGCCCCCAGAGCTTTTAAGTCCTCAGACAGGGGCCTCGGCCCTGCCCGCCCCCATGCCAGCCCCAGTCACCGCCACGCCTTTCTGACACCCACACAGAGCAGGGCGGTGGCTCCGAGCTCAGGCTCGGACCAGGCAGCGCTGAACCCCACTGTGGCTCTGCTCCCACACAGCCGTGGGGCCCTCAGGCGATACCATTCGCCTCTCCGTGCCCCAGTTTCTGCCCCTGTAAAGTGGGTGTGTAATGCGGCCTTCCTCGAGGGGCCTTACGAGGATTAAATGAAGCACAGGAGACTTTTAGGGCAGTGAAACCACAGTGTGACACTGTTTGGTGGGGACGCTATGACACGCTGCACTGTCAAAATCTGCAAGGGCCCAGTGGAGAGCCCCGGGGGGGGCCCAGGGGAGCCACGGCGGAGGGCCGCAGGGGGGCCGCAGGGGGCGTGGAGGGACACGGGGGGACATGGAGGACTCTGTTCTTTCTGCTCAATTTTCTGTAAACCTGAAACTGCTCTAAAATTAACAAAGTCTATTAATTTTTTAAAATAAACCAAAAAATGTCCGTTTTCACTTATTCACTACAAATCCCCTCATGCTAGTCTCCGTACTCGATGCCTCATGTCCTCCCCACCTGTCCCCTCTCGCCCGGTCCCTGGTCTGTCCTACCCGTCGAGGTCTCTCTCCAGGGTGTGTGTGGCGGCTCAGCCGGCTCTCACCTGCACCCCTCCCCCTCCTCCCTCACAGACCCTGATCGTTTTGCGTGGCAGTGGGTTAGCTTCAAACACTGCATGTCCTAGATGCCCTTGCAGGGGGACACCTGGGCATTTCTGGGAAACCCTTTTGCTCTGACTTAAGTGCTGCCCTTTCTTCCTTCTCCCGTTTTGAAGGTAGATGTGGTGATCGGCGGTACAGCAGCCGTCTTGTCGTCACAAGGTCGAAAACGCACAGCAAGGATGGTAGAGTGGTAAGTGAGCCCAACCCCCCCACCAACACCCACAAGCAGTGGTTTGAGCCCTCAACCTCCTGCTTATCCCCGTTTGCTTAAACTGCTGTAGTCAGGTTTCTGTAAGAAGCAGCTGAACATAACCCCCAAGTGATGTGTGCTGCCTTTGGGACCAGCGCCCGCAGCCTGCTACCCTCCGTGGCACTGGGGCAGAGGGCCCTGAACCCACGCCTTGGCCTCCGTGTCCCAGCCCCTGACCAGCGGCTAGGTCAGCGTCAAGGAGCCCCCATGACCCAGCTTCTGACCGAGCCATGAGAAGCACCAGTGGCCAGAATTCAACAGAAGAGGCAGACAGGCTTTCTGCAGCAGGAGCCTCTGGAGAGCTGGGCACAGGGGACTTCTGCAGCTGGTCCTCAGCACGGGCTTCGGCCAGTATGGGAAGGAGCGAACAACTCATCCCAAGCTTGAGCTCAAAAACGCCCCTGCTCAGCCTGGGTGGGCAGAGCCGAGGTGGCAGGCCACCACCTCCAGGCGGGCTGGGCCTGAGCGCTGCACGGTGGTGCTGGTGGCCCGGGCACCGCAGGGCACGTCCTTGCGGGCGATACAGGGAAGGGAGATGCCTCTGTGGGTGCCGCGTCTGTTCGTCTGTTTGAGCGGTGCAGGCAGATGGGCTGCTGCTGGCAGCTCCGCTTCCTCTTAATTTGCTTAATTTAAACAAAAAGTAACTTCTGCATTTTCTCTGAGCATTCGTGCATCTCGGCCTCCCCCGCTGGGCCGGAAGCTCAGCCACATCGGGTTCTCAGCACCGCCCTCTCAGATGGAATCTCTTCTTTCAGAGCGGCTCCCACGGGCACCTCGACCTTGAGGCTCGGAGACCAGTTTTGCAAAGATGACTTAAGAAATCGTGACCAGCTTTGAACCAGGCTCGGAGGGTGCCGCCAGCCATGGACATCGGCCGCCCCAGTCCTTCCTGCAGCAGACGGGGAGTGGCGGAGGGGATGCCCATGGTCATGCGCCGGGCAGCACAATACTCCCTCCTGGCCATGGGAGGGCTCGGCCACAGACGGCCGTGAGGAGAGCCTGCTGTGTGCAGGTGCAGGCCACAGCCCCAGGTGGGTAGAAGCACCAGCCTCTGTGGCCAGCAGACCACAGGGAAAGGGTTCAGGGAGCTGGAGTCTTGCCTCCGGCCCCACTATTAGCTCACCATGAGACCTGGGCAGCTGGTTTCTCTTCTCTGAAGTTCGATTTCTCATACCAGAATGGTGTAGGTGTCAGTCAGGGCATGTTCAGTCACCACAAACAGCAGATGTCCAGCTGAAAGCGAGAAAGAGCATGCATTGGCATCAGTGACCAGAAGGTCCAGGCGTAGCATGAGCTTCAGGCAC
>NW_011888970.1:460799-466642 GCF_000151845.1 Pteropus vampyrus | reverse complement strand
GCCCATGGTCATGCGCCGGGCAGCACAATACTCCCTCCTGGCCATGGGAGGGCTCGGCCACAGACGGCCGTG
This sequence comes from Pteropus vampyrus, assembly GCF_000151845.1. Classification (NCBI taxonomy): domain Eukaryota; kingdom Metazoa; phylum Chordata; class Mammalia; order Chiroptera; family Pteropodidae; genus Pteropus; species Pteropus vampyrus. The sequence continues at coordinate 466,570 of NW_011888970.1, read as the reverse complement.
AGGAGAGCCTGCTGTGTGCAGGTGCAGGCCACAGCCCCAGGTGGGTAGAAGCACCAGCCTCTGTGGCCAGCAGACCACAGGGAAAGGGTTCAGGGAGCTGGAGTCTTGCCTCCGGCCCCACTGTTAGCTCACCATGAGACCTGGGCAGCTGGTTTCTCTTCTCTGAAGTTCGATTTCTCATACCAGAATGGTGTAGGTGTCAGTCAGGGCATGTTCAGTCACCACAAACAGCAGATGTCCAGCTGAAAGCGAGAAAGAGCATGCATTGGCATCAGTGACCAGAAGGTCCAGGCGTAGCATGAGCTTCAGGCACGGCTTGATCCAGGAGCTCCACCGATGTCATTGAGGCCAAGACTCGCCTGGCAGATTCCCTGAATTGGCTCCATTTCAGGCTGGCTTGTCCCTCCTGATAACAAGATGTCACCAGCCGAGTATCCAGGCCCTTGGGACAGAGGAAGCCTCTTTATCACTCCTGTGGGCAGAGCTCTGGTGGCTTGGCTTAGGTCACACGGCCTCCCCTGAACCAAACAAATGGCCAGAAGCAGGTGACACTCTGATTGGCCAGGCCTGGTCACATGCCCACCTGTGGGTTCAGGGACAGTGTCAGCTTCACCTGAAACATCTGCCTGGGAGAACTGGAGAGAAGGTGTCTTCACAGAAAATTCGGGGTGCCATTACCAGAATCGGGGTTGGTGCTGGGTGCCTGTCTCATCACCCCTGACCCCTAGTGACTTGATTGACCATGAGGCCCCTCGGCCTTGAAGACCACGCCCAGCAGCACCCCAAGGTGTTGCAGGAACAACGCAGCCAGGGAGGAAGCTGGTCCGGGAAGGCCCTGCAGGTTGCGGTCTTGGGTCCCTGTGCAGGGACCACAGAGGAGGGACGGGTCCTTGGATCTCAGGGGCTCGTGAAGGAGTCGGGCTCAAGGGCCCTCGACCCAGGCGGGCCAAGCAGATAGAGGGAGGACGGGGCAGTGTCCTTGCTCACTGTCGTGCCCCCAGTACCCAGAGCTGGCTGCACGCGGCAGGCGCTCAGCAGAGTGTCGGCGAGTGACCAAGCGAGTGAGAAGCAGCGTGGGGGGTGCCAGCACAGGCATCGTGGATGTCAAGTGGCGCCCGGACCGGTGGCAAGGACAACATGGAGCGACGGGGGCTGTGGCAAAATGGGGAGCCCACTCCTGACAAAAGTTCGAGGCTGCCTCTTAGCTTCAGCCAGCTCTCCCCAAATGACCTCAGCACCACCAGAATTCCCCATTTTTAAGGAAAACCAGAAACCTGTTTTTTATGAAAAATGTCTTGAGTTTTAAGTCTTTGCTACCAACACGCTATAGGGACGGAAAACTAAAGACACGTCCAGGTGCCCGACTCGGCCTGTGGCGGCCATCTCGGAACCTCCGCTCTGGTCCAGGCAGTGACTGAGAACTGGCCCAGCTCTCGTGGAGCGAGGCCCGGCCACCGTCCAGCGGGATAGGCCACATCGTTTCCAGCCCAGCTTGGGTTCCATTCCCAATCCTCAAGGCCAGGAGCAGCTCTGATTGAAAAATGAACCCACGGAGGCCCCGGGAAAGCGCCCGGCCCCGCCCGGAATCCCCCGCCGGGGCCTCTTCCTTCGCTGGTGGGCAACGCGGCACCACAAGGGAGTCAGCTCCTGGGATGTGAGCCGTCCCCAGAAACAGAAGGACGAAGATCTCGCCAACTCCCTGGACAGAGTCAATGTCACCTTGATAGAAAAGTGGACGAGGGACTACATGACCGCATGGTTTGTTAGGTAATCAGCCTTAATCTGGATCGAGTGTAAAAATTAACACACGAAAGGCTCTCTGTCCCTGGTCCCATCCGAGTGCTCTCAGCTAGAACAGACCCGACGAAAAGCAGCTCAAATAGCAAGGGACAAATTCTCTCTCATTCGAGGACCTTAAGCTGGCTGGTTGAGGGCGGGCAACCTGAGCTGGGTAAAGCTTTCTCCTTGGGGCTGTGAGGCAGCCCATGTTCATGTGTCGCCCAGAGCCTGTCCTTCCATGTCCCAGCAGCTCCTGGCCGACCCTCCCCGGGTCCTATCAGCGGCTCAGCCCATTGAATTGCACGATTGGTTGCACCTGAGCAGAACCACCTGGGTCTGGGGAGGCGCCACCTCCCCTAGCTCACCCTGCTGCCTGCAGTCTAAGCAAAGTTCGTTAGCCGGGGGAAAAGGTTGCCTGGCAACCAACAGTGTCGGCCACATTTTCGCCAACCACCTTCCGCTTGGTTGGACGCCACCTGGGATGTACAAAGCCAGGCCCAGGGCAGCATGGTGGCCGAGCCAGCAAGGCAGATGGCCACCCTTGAGGCAGACCGCCTGGGCTACCAGGGCCCCAGCCCATCTAGCCTGGCACTGTCACCCGTCACTCTCTGTCCCGAAGAGCAGCATCTGCACGAGCTCCCTGAGGCGGGTCCCTGGGCATGGCTTTCATCCTCCTGGATGCCAGCAACCCCAGGTTCACTCTCTGCAGCCAAGAAGAAAGAGGCCCAGGGCCCACCCAGATAGACAGGGGTGTCCTGTGTATTCACTTGTTTCTACCCAGGAGTGTGTCACAGAGGCTGAGAGAGGCATTTCGCTCAGGAAATACCTGCTGGGCAAGTGCACACACGTATACACGCACATATACACACGTGCCAAGCACATGTGTGCACAAATACGCAACACGTGCATAAACATACATGTGCACACACGTGTGCACGGATGTGCATACCTGCACATACGCATGTACGCCCCCACACAGCACCCACGGCACCCAACGTTTAGGTCCACCCCCACAAAAGAAGAAGCTGATTTATGTTTCCAATTATAATTACATTTCCGAATCCATTCGCGTGACTATCCCTCAAACGCAGGACTTGCTGGGTGGCAAACGCACGTGAGATTTATGATTGCAGAAGGGCCAGCGCTGGGAATTTTAATTTTTATTTTACTTGAAATTTAACACCAAACAATAACAGCTCACTAGGACAGACAGGTCTCCACTTTCAATTAAAGGAAGCGCTCTCTCTCAGCAGAGTCCCCGGAGGCCGCCCGAAGATCGAAGGTCGCACCACTGAGGCGCAGGTGGAAGAGGCTGAGCCTGGGAGGGACAGGGACGCTGTCAGGAAGGCGGCCAGGCACGTGGCCAGTGCAGCCTGAGTGGTGGCTGCAGGGCCGCAGTGAGCGGTGGTCAGGAGGGTGGGGGAGGAGCTGGCTGGTGAAGCCACTCCATCGGCCAGAGGAACAAAGAGCTGGCCTTGGGGACAATGACCCCAAGGCGAAGCAGAGTTAACTCCAGAATTTGTGGTCGCTGACCCTGAGGGTACACCCTGCCCCAGGCTACCAGCGAGGAAAGGCTGGCCTGCCAACCTGCGACCTTCTCACCCCATTGCCCCCCTGAATCCTGCCCTCCGTCCATGCCCACATTTCAGAAGTGCAGACCCCTCCATCTGGCTGCTGGGCCCTGAGACAGCTGACCATTGTGCCCGCAGCCCTTCCCTCCCGTGTCCTCAACTATCACACCTGTGCCCACGGCCTCCGCCTTCCACGTGCATGGCCCTCACCTCCTGAGTCCCCAGCCCTCCATTTTCGACACGAAGGACCATAGCCACCCACCGGCTTCCGAGAGAAGCAGGGCCGCCTGGAGCACACGCCAGCACTGAGTCGAATTCAGGGATGAAGAGCAGGCACTTGCGGGTGAGCGCTGGGCCCACCGAGGGCCACACTGAAGTTGTCCTTGCAGGACCCAGCATCAGCGTTGGCAAGAGAAACAATACACAAAGAAGGGCACAACCAACAAAGTCGAAGGGGGCCAAGAGGGGTGCGCAGACGGAAGGGACCACGCCTGACCCAGGCGCCACCTCCCAGCACCCCCGCGCGGTCACCGGCTGGGAAGGCCTTGGAACCTTGTCCTTTTGGGGCTCTAGGGGGGCTCGGCACGCAGGTGAGGTTGAGTGAACCATTGGCTATTGCTGATTAAACTCAACCTCCAGCCTCTCCCTCCTCCCCGGAGGCCAGGGGCAGAGCTGGTTCCATGCTTGGTTCCCAGGCCACCAGCTCCCATCCTGGGCTGTCCAGGAGCCCCAGCCACCAGTCGTCCTAGTAACATACAAAGGACACTTATGGCATCAGAGATTCCAAGGGTTTTAGGAGCAGAGACAAAATACAGATTTCTTATCACGTCACGACCAAGTCTTCATATTTTATGGCCATATCTAAAGTTAAGCTGCGTCTCTAAAAGATGATGCAAAGCTTTTACTATTCCCGTAAACTTTTAAAAACTACACTTAGCAGGATCTTTCACGAAATGATCGTTGAGAAATAGTTGTTTGCATTTCAAAAACTCCTTTAGTTTCCTTGTCTCATCTTAAATCCAAGAAAATGGAAATTTACCTTTTCTCGAGAACAGGCTCTGCAGCTCGGTCACATGCGCGTGCCCGTGGGCAGAGCTCGGTCGCGTGCGCGTGTCCGTGGGCAGAGCTCGGTCGCGTGCGCGTGCCCGTGAGCGGAGCTCGGTCACGTGCGCGTGCCCGTGGGCTGTCTGCCGCGTCACTTGCCTGGAATAACCGTCGGCGAATACTAACGCCGGATCTTCTCTGGCAGAGGTGACGGGATGGAGTTTTTGCATTTTATCTTTGTACTTTTCTGCATTGATTAAATTCTTTGTAATGAATGTGCTTGGTTTTTATAAAAACGAGAGAGCCTTTCTGCAAAGGACCGACCCAGAGGGACTAGAAGCAAATGTGCCAGGATTTCACCAGTTGTTAATACTGGGTCACAGACAATATGAGAATTTCTGTGCTATTCTGTGTTTTTGAAATCAAGGTGTTTGGGGGCGGGGTGCATGCCGGCCCTCAGACTTCTGCGTTCTTTGTCTTTTCCCAGTTCAACGGACTTCGCTCCACTCCAGGAGTCGGGGCACCAACACGGGATCATCCCTTCTCTGGAGAGGGGCCGGCTGGAGTGGACGCCCCTCCTGGCACAAGTGAAGCTGTTTGAGGCCTGTCGACCTCAGGGCACCTAGGTGGCCCGGGCAGAGTCAGGGCCAGTTAGCAAGGCTGCGATGTCCTATAGGGAAAATGGAGTCCGACAACTAAACCCAAGGTTTCAGCCCACATTGGGGCTGGAGAGCATGAGGAGGGGCTGGGACCCCAGAGGCACCGGGGTAACTGTCGGCAGCCCCAGGCGGAAGCTCAGAGCCTAGCCACTTCCCATGTCAGAGCGGCACCGGTGAGCCCAGCCCTTCACCCCTGGGGAAGCCACGTGTCCACGGCTGACCCCCGAGGGCACGCCAGCCACTGGAGGAAGCCCTGGGCGTTGCGGCCACCAAAGAGTAACCTCAGAAACAAAACCGTGGGTGCACTTTCTCAAACTGCAGCAACGCAGGAGGCGCCGGCACCGAGCCCACACGATGTCAGGAGAGGGGCCGTCTGGAGCCGGACCTGGCTGGCCGGAGAAGGACAAGGAGCGGCCTTCGAGGCCCCACAAAGCAGCGAGCTCTCGCAGTTCCGTGGAGCACTTGGTTCCAAGTTTTGCATCTGTCTCGGCTGTGGTGTCTGGGGCGGTTCCCAGAGGGCCACCAACAGGAACCACCTCGTAACGGGCGTGAGAGGACAGCTGGACGTTTGGGCAGCTGCTCTCTGTCCACAGTGAGTTGAGACTTGATTATTTTTTTATCACTAAATTAAATTTCTGCCCTTGCTTGTCTTGTTACACTAAATCTCTCTAAATCTTAATAGACTGCAGCTTCTCCCCGCAGCTCGGGCCACTGATAA
>NW_011888970.1:456714-460749 GCF_000151845.1 Pteropus vampyrus | reverse complement strand
TAAATTAAATTTCTGCCCTTGCTTGTCTTGTTACACTAAATCTCTCTAAATCTTAATAGACTGCAGCTTCTCCCCGCAGCTCGGGCCACTGATAACCGAGTGTGGGACTCAGGGGCCCAAAGCCAGAGGCAGGTGTGGGAGGGGATGAGGGGAGGCTCCTCACAACCAGATGACTCTTGCACCTAAGAATAGCTGCAGACATGGGGAGAAGCCCGGACACTGTGTGTGAGGAGGGATCCAGGCACCAGGGAACAGCTGGGGACTCGGGGCTGTCCCCAGCCCCCGCTCCAGTCTCGCATGGGGCTTCCTGACACTGGCCCCGCCCCCTCTTGGTGAGATGATCCAATGGGTCTTCTGGCTGCACACCGGGAGCTTGGGCACCCTCCCTGTCCAGCTGGGTGTGGGGCCTTGTGGGCTCACGTGTGTGGGGTGTCGTGGGCTCACGCGTGTGGGGCGTCGGGGGCTCACAGATGTGGGGTGTTGTGGGCTCATGTCTGTGGGGTGTCGTGGGCTCACGTGTGTGGGGCACTGTGGGCTCACGTGTGTGGGGCGTCGTGGGCTCACGCGTGTGGGGTGTCGTGGGCTCACAGATGTGGGGCGTTGTGGGCTCAGGGGTGTGACAGCGCGCAGTCACCAGTGGTCACATGAAAATCCATCTGGAGACAAAGCATCTGCTCTGACAGGTGACTGGCGGGGCTGTGATGACAACTGAGCGTTGACCACGCGTCCCCCAGTTTAATGTGTGTAAAGGGGCCTATGAAACTGTGGGTGTTTGTCATCTTAAAAGAAGGACTCCCATATCCCCAGACGCCGGTCGGCTTCCTCTAAGCTGCAGGAGCCCAGGGACCGTGTCGGCGCACCCCGGAGCTGCTGTGCAGGGGCCAGGGCGTTGATCTGAAATGCCAGTCACACAGCCAGGCAGCGGAGCTGGGCAAGGGAGCCCAGAAACCAAGGGGGCGTGCGAGGGCCACACCTCCAAGGCCGGGGGCAGAAGCTGACAGACCCAGGACCTGACAGCCACATGCCACAATGTCCAGCGTCTGATCATCGCCAACTGTAAATATGCGGAGAAGCAGGGGCACACGCCCCACGCCCCAGAGGGGAGACGTCCGCGGTAGCGCCTCAGCCACAGAGGCCGGGGTTTGAACCCGCACGGTCTGGTCCGCGGGTTCAGGCTATCGGGAGAGAGACAGGGACAGAGAGAAAGGCCACTGGGAGCCAAAGCTGACGCTCACTGGTCCCTTCATAGCTGCTGACCCCAGGTGTCCTGCCGGAGAAGAAACGCCACTCTTCCGGCCCTGACCTCTCTCCCTTCTCCAGGGTCTGGGGAGGTTGTACTGGCTGCAGCGCGCTGCTGCCATCTAGTGGGCATGTGTGGTCCTGCATGTCCCGGGCAACCGTGGCGCCACCTCGCCTCCTGCCCCTCAGTCCTCAGGAGGTGGCCAAGCCGAGCTCACCTGGCTGCCCTACCTGTCAGCAGGTGAGCCGTGCGGGGGGTTAGGTTTACACTTCACCTCCAACAGTTCATTGTCCAAACGGAGAGTGACAGCAGCACAGCACCGTCACCATGCTGCAGACTGCTTCTCCTCCGTCCTGTCTGGGACCAGCTGCCCCGCACTCCGAGGTTCCTGCCTCGTGTCCTGACCTTGATGGCTCTGAGGAACATTGGTCAGGTATTTTCCAGACCATCCCTCAATCTAGTTGGCTTGCTCGGATGTTGTTCTCAAGTCTCTGGGATCCTGGGTTTGGGGATAACTGGACAGAATTCAGCACCTTCTCGTCGCGACACATCAGGATGTGTGCTGTTAACGTGGCTTACTGCTGCTGGCCTTGACCTCTGGGCTCAGGTGTCAGCCAGGCTCCTCCCCAGTCAGCCCACTCTTGGAAAGGGGCTGTGGGCTGCGACCCCAGGGCCTTCCGGGGCCTGTCCCATCACTTCCTGCTGGATGTCCAGAGGGGCTGGGTGGCTTGCCCACGTCACAGCCGCGATGAGAACAGGGCTCTCCACCCCTGGAGAAGGCACAGGTTCAGGCTGAATGCAGCTCCGCACATCCACTGGGCTTGAAGACCCAGGTAGGAGCAGAGCAAGTGGGCATGGGAGTGGCAGGCTGCTGGTGCCCAGGGAGGACCTGGACATTTGCAGGGCAGACGGGTTTGGCTCAGGGGACTGGGCAGAGGCCTCTCGAACAGCAGCCAGAAGCCAGGGAGGAAGCCACATATCCCAGCCCTGTGAGCCCCGCTCCCACCTGGCTGAGCCCCAGGAACACCCCCAGCCTGGGCAAGGACCTCATCCCCCCACCTGCAGGCCGGGGCACACGCAACCTTGGGTGAAAGCACAGCCAAGGCCCCGTGGGACTGGGGCCAGGACTGGCTCTCCCAGATGGGCAGGGCTACTGTGGTTTCTCCCTAAGGAAAGGCGAGTCCCCTTCCAGCACCTGCAGCTCACCTTTCCCACGCCTGACCGCCCCCCCACCCCCCAGCAAATAAAAGGCACCAATCACCGAGGCCCGGTAGGGCTGCGGATCCACCCACAGTGCGGGGCCCACCCAGCCTGTGGACCCCAGGGCGATGCCCCCTCCGTCCACTAGGTGTCGGGCTTGGCCGTGCTCTGTGTGCGGCCACCGGCAGCAGGAACCGGACTGGGGACGCACTGCCCGCACGCTCTCCCCGCACGGCGGCCGCTGCGAGTGACGCCTGTGGGCCGCCCTCCCCGGCCAGGGCCAGAGCGGTTGTGAGGGGAGCCCACGGGACCCCACACGGCCCCACGGGCGGGCGGCCTCCCCCCACACCCCGAGTCCTCGGCGCGCGTCACCTCGTCGGCGCTCCTTCCCCGTTCCTGTAACTGCCGGGTGTCGGTAGGAAACCCACCCCATCCTTCATTTATAGAAGCAGGCAGGGGCTGTTATGGGTCATTTAGTCATCGTGGCAACCGCCAGTGGCCTGAAAGGTTTGCAGAGGCCTGATTAGGTGGCAGCTGCTGTGATGGGAAGTGAGGGGGACGGCAAATCAATGGGGTCTTTGATGGGGCTCCGCTGGGAAGGTTTGGGGGTCAGCCGGCCCCCACTGCAGCTGAGCCCAGATGGAAACCAGCGGGGCAGCTTCGCCCGTCCTAACGAGCCTCGTCAGAGGGTGAGGTGTCCCCGCCTCCTCCCCTTCCCCCTGCCTCCCACCCCGCTCACCCCCGCCTGCCCCGGGCCCCTCCCAGGCAGAGGGCAGCGTCCCCGCACCAGGCAGGGCCCCTGTCTGGCCTCTAGCGGGGCTGTCCTCAGGAAGACCCCACAACTCCCAAGAGCTCACGGCCACGTTAAATCGGGGATAGAAACTGGACATGTGGTAAAATAATCAGCGACCACTCGTTACGAGAAGGCTGCTCTGTCCCAGTTCTCGGTCACGTGACCGCCGCCCCGCTCGGCGCCCCTGCCGAGTGACCCCCTCTCCGCCCGTGCCCGCATCACTTTGGGGCGGTTTCTCCTCCCTCCCGCAGAGTGTCAGGTGTGATCGATCGTTCTCTCGTGTTACAGATGAGGAAGCCGAGGCCCTGCAAGGTTAAATCACCTCCTTAAGTGAGCCGTGCTGGGCACGGTGAGCCGGGGCAGAGCGAAGACCCGATCCGCGAAGCCGGGTTTCTGACCGACGGACAGTGCCTGGCCCCCCAGCGCTGCTGCCAGCCCCCGTGGGGCAGCTGCCCCAGCTTCGCGTCTCCCACGGGGGAAGGAGAGGCCTTCCCGGGCCGTTTCCAGAGCGAGTCCACCGCAGTCCCCACGGTGGGACCTCCCAGCTCCCTCCAGCTTCGCCCCGGTGTCTGAGACGCCCGCGGACGTCAAGCCGGCACACGCGAGCCGTGAGCTCCGCCCCAAACCGAGTGCCTGCGCCCGGCTCTCGCCACGCTTCCTCTGTCCTGCTGGCTCTCACCCGCTGGCGACATTCTCCATTGCAGGACATTGAATTAGGGCCCCAAATGGACCAAGACGGAGGAGGCCGCCCGCCTTCTGGTGGGGTCAGCCAGGTCGCGGGTGAAGCAGGAACCTGGGCGGA
>NW_011888970.1:453331-456664 GCF_000151845.1 Pteropus vampyrus | reverse complement strand
ATTGAATTAGGGCCCCAAATGGACCAAGACGGAGGAGGCCGCCCGCCTTCTGGTGGGGTCAGCCAGGTCGCGGGTGAAGCAGGAACCTGGGCGGATGGGCCTCGGGGTCGGGACAGAGGGCCTGTCCTGGGCGCCTATGGTGGAGGGCCGGCCTGGAGGCCTGCCCCGCGGGGACGCACGCAGGACTCCAGTGAGACGGGTCATGTTCCTCCAGCTGTCTCCTTCCCCGCTCCCCCCCGGACGGAGCCATTATGAGATGTCCCCAAGCCATCAGGGACAGGTGCTGTCACGACCCCTGTGTGTGTGTAGGGGGTGAGGGACGCGTCCCTGGCTCAGGCGGTTTCTGACAGTCGCACCAGAGAGTACGTGGATATCTGGGAACCCCCAGGCCACGCCTCCGGCACCGTGGAGCCCAATGACCTTAAATCAGTAGTTGGTCGCTACCTTCTCTTTGTTCCCAGGCTATTGATGAGTATCTAACCTCCCTTTCTCCTTACCAAGAGGCAAATTTTTTAATTGGATTGCTAGAGTCCTTTGTGGCAAGACCGACTGGTCCCTGCACGTGGTCCCTCCACGGTAGTCCCCCCACGTGGTCTGGGGAGCTGAATTTCTTACCTGGCAATTCAGGGTGAGAAAGCTGCCAGACTAGTGTCGCTCCTGCCGCGGAGGCGTCCAGGACTCAGGGTCCAGACCACCTTGGCCACTCACCACTTCCCCTCCCCGAGACCTCCAGGGTTTCTGAACTTGCCCAGGACGTGGCTGCGGCAGGAACAGCGTTACCGCGTGGGCTGGACTCCCCGGGGTGGACACCCAGACGCTCACGGCCACCTGGACGGGACTTTAGGGCTCATGTGCCCTTTAAACAGGCACAAAGGAGAAACCGAAGCACCCCAGCCACGTGAGCGCAAGTGGATCTAAGCGACTGCTCGCCGTGCTCAGCTCCCGTGGGTCGCGCGTGGCTCTAGCTTGGGGGTCCCAGCCGGGCCCTTCTTCAGGAAGACAAGCGGGACGACCCCGGGAGCAGAGCCAGGCGGTTAGGAGGTTGCTAACCGCCTCATTCACCTGAAGCGGGCCAGTTGTGGCCCCGGCGGTCAAGGCAGCTGCCTGGCTCAGTGAGGTGACGACGTGACAGGCTCAGCACAGCGTGCGCGTCTGCCATTAACACTGCCGCAGGCGCCCAGGCTCCCTGGGCCCGGGCCACTGGGCTTGCTTTGGCTGATGGACAGCGAGGAGTGCTATATGTACCATCCCCAAGCCGGCGTTGAAGAGCCTGGTGCCCCCGTGGCTCTGCTCTCTTCGCCGTGAGCCCTGTGTGTCCCATGATTGGTTCCATTCTCAAGCCAGGTGACTGCCGACAGGCCCCCAAACCCGCGTTGCGCCCGCTCGCTGCCCAATGGGCCTCTCTCCCGTCAGCCCCACCTACAGTCTCAGGCCTGACTTTGATTGGTACAGCCCGGATGATGGGCTCGTCCTGCACCAATCACTGTGCGGTGCTGCTGCCAGTCCTGAAGCAGGAACCAATCAAAGCTGGACCGGGGGCTAGTCCACTCCTGTGCACACCTAGCCCGGAAGGCACACGTGGTTCTACCTGGAGACACGGGGGGCGTGGTCAGGTAAGTGCAATGGCCGTCCACTGCACCTGGAACCAGACAGGACAGCGTGGTATCCCCAGGACGGGGCGGTGGGGGGGAGGGGAGAGGAAGCTTTGACAAAGAGTCCGAATTGCTTCTCATTGAACACTCCCTAGCTCAGCCACTCGCTAGCCGTGTGACCCTGAGAGTTACTCGCCTCTCTGTGCCCGTTTGCCATCTGTAAAATGGGGCTAACAATGTACCTACTCACAGGGGTGCGTGTACACTCAGTGATTAATGTGTGCACGATGCTCGAGCACCGCTGTGCACTCTGGGTTTCTACTAGGAGAGCGGAAACTCCATCCTGGAAGTCTGTGGGCTGACTCAGCCTCAGATGCTCCGGACCCTCCAGAAAAGACCCTCCAGAAAAGACGCAGGAGGACCTCCCCAGGAGGACGCTGTTAGGGAGATCAAAGTACCTTGTCATGGCCACCCTGGAGGGTGACAATGGCCTCAGGCAGGCGCATCCCAGGCCCCGGGCCTAATTGTCTCCTTCACGCCTAATTAGATTTCCTTGTAAAGAGATAAAGGTCATTACTTCGTATCTGTGCAGCTTCTTTTTCTGCAGGATTGAGTTCCTGGAAAGGGGAGATAGTTGAAAGAGCGAGGGACATGGAGGGGAGGAGGCGGGTGGTAATAGACTGTGGATTACGATCTTGATGGACTCAAATTGATCCTGCAGCCTGAGAAAATCGAGTGCGAGGGAATCAGATGTCCGTTCACTGCGACTGCGTCGGTATCTACACCCAGCGCGGTCACGACGCGACCCCTTAGAGACGCGTGGGAACCACGTGAAGAGCAGCTTCTTCCCGGGAGGTGCCAGGGAGACTGTCATCGTCAGTAAGCGACAGCACAGACACGATGCGGTGTGGTGAGAGCATCCAAGAGTGCAAGCGAACTGAGCGTGTGGTCCCCACAGGGCATGGGCTGTGGGGTGTCACCTCTCCCAGTTTGGACTGGGGAGTGGGACACCCTCAAGAGGACTCAGACCCGCCCGTCCCTCAGACGGAGCCCCGGGAATCGGATAATCCAGCTCTTCAGCCCCTCGATGCCAGGCCAGGGCCATGCTTCCACCCAACACCGCCAGAGTCCCTGCCACCGTCATCCCTGAGGGATCTAGAAGTAAGGTATTTGAACATTTCTGAGAAACAGCCCTGTGCCCCATTCCCGGGCCCTAGGAGCGGAGAGTCAGACCCCCGTCACTTGTCACATGGGCCTCCCTACGGGACAGCTCTCACTGTGGCAGCTGCTGGCTTCATCAGGGCAGCAGGACGAGACAGAGTGAATGGGCGAAGCCAGGGTCCTTCCACAGTCCGAGAAGGGACACACCACGACTTCCGCCGTTTCCACTCATCGGAAATGGGCCACAGGCTCCGCCCACCCTCTAGGGCTGGGGCCATGGACGCGTGCCCTCCAGCAGGTGGCATCTGGAGGTGCCGGCGCAGGGGCGGAGCAGAGCGAAGAGAGCCTGCTGGGCCTGAGCAGGAGAAAGACGGCGAGGTGGCCGCGCATGGAGACCCTAGACGCTGCTGGGAACAGGATCTCTGGGCTGCGAGGCTGAGAGGTGTCTTGTTTTTTAGCCTGAAGACGGAACCGGCCAGCCGCATACTGGACGGGGTGCCTCCCGCGCCCCGGGACCCTCCTCCCAGCAGACAGGGAGGGGAGAACCGGCGGGAAACCCCAGGACCCAGAGTCCCGAGAG
>NW_011888970.1:440995-452326 GCF_000151845.1 Pteropus vampyrus | reverse complement strand
TGGACGTGGCCCCAGCACTGGGTCAGGCTGTGGGGACAGTAGTGGAGTGGCTGAGCAGAAAATGCATCTGGCCAAACAGCTCAGGGGCCTTAGGACACCTGTCCAGACACGAGCCCAGCTGCCCACCTCAGCTCGGCCTGCAGATGCCCTGCCCCAGCCCTGCCCTCTGTCCTGCAGGCAAGGTGGCCAGTGCCCCTGCACCTGGATGGCGGCAGGGAGGCCTCCGGGGGCTGTGACAGCCTTGATGAGGAGGCCGCCTCTCACCAGGGGACTCGTCTTTGTTCAGGCAGAGGGTCTGGATGCTTCCAGCCCATGTTCTAGTTTCCCAAATTCTTCCCAACAACTCCAGGGTGGCAATCCCAGTATGGGACGAGGCAGAGGCGGGGAAGGGGGGGGTGATGGGTGCTGGGCAGGGACCACCCCATGTCTGAATCTTCAGCCTGCAGAATCGGCAGGTGTGCAGGAGACACCACCTGGGTGCCCCGGACTAGGTACAGGAATTTCCCTGTGCTGGGGCGGCGACCACCAGGTGGCAGTGTGGGGACATCCCGCCTGGGCCTGGTGGCAGTGGCCCAGATGGGCCAGAACAGACTGGGCGGGGCAAGGACTGGGGCAGGTGGTGCGAAGGCGATGGCCGGCCTCCCACACGAGGCCTGGGCAGCAGGGGTCTAGGGTAAGACATGCTGAAGCACCTGCATTTCCAGGCCTGGCACCGGCACACCTGCACACACCTGAGCATGCCTGCCACTCTGCCCACGAGCAGCCTCACCGTCCGCACTGACGTGGCCTCCACTAATGTGTGTGACCTTGAACAAATCACCTAACCTCTTGGTGCTTCAGTTTCCTCGTCTATAAAATAGAGTAATAACAGCACCTCCCTCCTGGAGCTGCCCCAGGATGAAATGACATCACGTGTGTAGGACACAGGACGATGCACATACAGGTGATGTGAGGGCTGCTCCCGGCAGTGGTCCAGGTACAGCACCTGCGCCTGCCACGGGCCCGGCGCAGCAGGTACCCACCAAAGCAATCCATGTCTGAGATTTATAACTCGTCTCTTCCTGGACTGGAGGCGGTGTGAAATTAATACACGGAAACCTCATTTAAAATGGAGCCAGGAGGCCACAAGGGGGAGCCCGAGGGTGCAGGACCGCTGGATGCCAGTTACAGACCAGGACGGGAAGAGTCCTCAGTTAGGGGCGGGTGGGGACGGCTGCACCTTGCAAGCTGATACAATGTTACTACTCCAGCAAGGGAGGTTTACTTCCTTGCCAGAAACTATTCCCAAGAAACATCTCCCTGAACTCTGCTTCCTCCAGAGGACTTTTGTTCAGAACAGCTCCTCCCAACTTCCTCCTGCAAAGTAACATTCCTTTTCGAGTGCTCCATTTGCCTAGAGCTTTGCTATAGCTTATTGTCAGGAATGGCAGTTTCTCTTTCTGAATAAACCCACTTTGCTGGTAAGATACCTGGAGGTTTTACTCTTTTAGGTCAACAGTAGTAGATTGTATCGAAAGTGGCCAACCCAACATTTTCCGGTCCCACTTGCTCTTCCAGAACCTTGCCACAGCCCCGCCGCCACGAGGTAGGGCCCAGTCCCCTCGCTTTGGGACCAGATGAGCCTCCTCCATGAGTGGCTGTCTTGCTGGGTAGGATGGCCAGCCGGGATGCCGCGCTCCTGCTGAGGCTCGGTCATTGGGTGGCCAGTGTCCACGTGGGTTTCTCCCTGTGCTCTAACATGTGCACCTGGAACCAGCTGTGAGGAAGCACTGGCCTCGAGGACAGGCCAGTGTCCAGATGAGGTCTCAGGCTGACCCACCAGACCTGGGAGAGGACCTCAGCTTCAGCTCTCTCCAAGGGGAGCCAAGACCAGGTGTCCCCTCCAAGCCCTGCCCAGATTGCAGATTGCTGACAGCAGTGAGTGCTGACCTGGTTGTATGCCACTAACTGTGGGGGTGCTGTGTTAAGCAGCAACAAGGAACCGTTACCAAGCTAAAGGGGTTCATGCTTGGGGTGTTCTGTTCAGGAACTAGACATAGTTGTGGTTTGGTTTGGTTTGATTTACTTGCAGCACGTAAAGGCGGCAGGGGATTCACATCCAAAGCTCTGACCTGCCCCCCCCCCCAGAGGGGGCATAGCCATTGCCTGTATGCTATTTGGCCAATTATATGTTAATTCCCCTTTTGTTGGTCACTTATATGTCAGCTTCTTCTTTGCAGTTGGCTACACTTGTGGGGCTGGGCTCCTGTCAAGCTCATCCTGTTTACAGCTGCATCTGCAAATCGCTGTGCTACATTTTAATATTTAGCAAGAACAACATTTAGTAAGAACTGCCCAGACCTTGAGACCCTTATCCTATCTAACGTAACTGAAGTGCCTACCCAGCAAGGGACCTTGGACGAGCCACTCAGCCCCTCTGTGCGTGTTGTCCACACCTGTAATTGGAGATAACAAGGTGCCGATCTCACAGGAGGCTGTGAGCATTAAACAATATGTGTACATTGCACCGGGTTGAATAGTGTTCCCTAAACACGCATGTGCCCCAGGACCTCAGAATGTGACATTAGTTGGAAATAGAGTCTTTGAGGATGCCATTAGTAAAGATGAGGTCATCTCAGATGAGGGTGGGCCCTGAGTCCAATGACTGTTGGCCTCACAACAGAAGCACGGAGTTGAGGGCTGGCTGTGGGAAGTGGAGGCGGAGGCTGGGCGCCTGGACAGCGGGGAGCGCAAGGCGGCCAGCAGCCAGCAGGTGCTGGGGAGGCAGGAAGGGCCCTGCCCTGGAGCCTTGGCTGTGGACTTCTGGCCTCCAGGCTGGAAGAATGTGCTCCGTTTCTACTCACCCGGCCCGAGGTGACTTGTCACGGGAGCCGGGATGTTCACACATGCGTAAAGGGCAATAGGCGTTTGCCGACGACCGTCCTGTGCCCACAACAGCTCTGCCATTCTCCACTGCTGATGGGGGGAAGACGGCACCTTTAAAGTGACAGTAACATAAAACCCCACTGCCTGCAGGCCCACCGGCTCCTGAGGGGACTCTCGTGCTGGGATCTTGTAGAAAGCCCATTCCTCCGTGACAGACGGGACTGTCCTCGTGGCAGTTCGCACAGAGCATGGACACTGTGGGCACGGTGGACGGGAGGGAGGAAGCCGAGCCCTGGCCGGCCATGGGCGCGCCCTGCTGCAGCTTTCCCCACGCCCAGCACCGAGTGGGCGCTGCCCCAGAGATCCCAGTGGCCCCTGGGCCCCTGCTTCCCGGGAGGGCCTCGCATGTGCAGCCCTTCAGCTGCCACCTGCCTTTCCAGAAGCAGCTGCTCAGGCCGCCAGCCCAGCCGCACGCACGGCGACGCTGCCCCAGGACGCAGAGCAGGCTGGGCTGCAGCTGTTCAGGGCTTTCCCGCCAGAGTGTGGGCGCCGAGCCCTCACTTCCTCTGCCCTCGGGGTTATGCCAAGGGCATTTACCGCGGAGCCCCACCCCCACCTCCAGAACAGAGCGGAGTCCTTCCGTCTGTGCCAAGACAGAGGCCCCCAGAGCCAGGGCCCAGCCGCGTGTGTGCAGGTCCGCGGACTCGGGGGTGTCCCAGAGGGTGCGGGCATGCCGAGGGCACACACGGGCCCATGTGAACACATGTGCAGGGAGAGGCGTGCGTGCCTGATGGTGCTGTGTGTGGGGGGGTTCACACGTGTGCGTGCTGCTCATGGGCATAGGCCCACGAGCGCATCCCCTCCGATCTGTGCACGAGCAGCTGGAGTCAAGTCCAAATGTGAATCTGGGTGCCCGGGCGTTTACGTGAGTCTGGGCCTGCAGCCCTGCCTGCGTAGGCGCGAGCGTTTGTGCACGTGTGAGCATGTACGAGTGTGCGTGTACTGAATGCCATATCTACCTTGGCAGAGCTTCTACGTTTGACGTGCACGTCTCTCGCTTCACGTGCACACGCGTGTGCTCGCGGCGTGTGCAGGGACAGAAAGCACCGCTGGACCCGGAGCTGGAGGAGGCTGGCCTGCCTGGTGCAAGCCTTCGAGGTCAAGATTGAGGTCGAACCCGGCCTCCCTCCCCTGTTGGTTCCCAGGAGCTGCAGGCAGGTGTTTCTCCAAGGGGTATGGGGGTGGTGGGGTGGGGAGGTGACCCCAACCATAGGCGGCCATAGGGTCTGCTGGGAACTCTCGCCCCTCCGCCTCCCTGACCCCCTGGACGGCTCTCTCCCCAGAGCTGAGGCTGGAGCAGGAGCAAAGGGCAGGGAAGGCAGGGGGAATGGAAGGCCCTGCAGAGAAGGGGCTGTGGCGGGAGAGGCCTCACCCCATCTGCACCGCCTCCCCCTCGCCCCCGTCCTTGCAGCCCAGCTGTCTGCTCAGGGCCCACATCCTCCCCCAGCCGGAGGTGACAGCAGCCTGGTCATGGCTAAACACTCCCCATTATGAACTCCCTGTAAGGGAATTTGATATGTTAATGCTGTCACTGCAGAGACACCCTTTATCAGGCTTGAGGAGGGGCTGGGGGCGGGAGCATCACTCTGTTAGGCCTGACGGGCAAAGTCAGAGCTGCTGATGGGGGTGGGGGGGGCAGTCGAAAAACAATAAGAACAATGAATTGTTGGCATCTCCATGCTGCTTCCTGTTTGCTCTGTGATTAACCTTTCTGCCCTGAGGTCTGAGGTGGGGCATGACAGGGGACTTTCAGAAGCTGGCTTTGGGTCTTGGGGATGCTCTGGTTTGTCCTCTTTCTAAGTAATGACCCCAGTTCCCCAAAAGGGGGATGGGACCCACCCTGTGCTTGGGGTCAAGGTCTCTTTCTAAGGCCACTGTCCCCAAATGTGTCCTGGGTCCTCCCCACAAAGCCGTGGGCTGCACTGGCTCCTCGGGGGTCAACAGGGGGCCTGCTCTGCTGCCCTGCTGCCTTGCGGGCAGAGCATCTCCCAGGATGCCCGGGAGTCCCCCGGCTCCTGCCCTGGGCTGCTCACCGTGATGGGCACCCCTGCTCGGGTCCCCAGCTCCCGCTGGTCTGTGGGTATCTGAACACCCTCGAGCCTGACGCACGTTTGTCTGTCTATTTATAAGGTTTCTTATTTGAATTCTGTTTCCTGCTGGCCGCCTGAATGACACAGGCAGAGGCCCAGGGGGCCCCACCCCACCCCACCTCTACAGATGGCCCTGGACACACGTGAGCCAGAAACGAGAGGTCCTCAGGAGGACCCTGTCCCTAAACACCGAGCAGACGCCACTGTCCCCTCACCACGCTCACCACGGTCACCGTGCTCACCGCGCTCACCGCGCTCACTGCCAGCAGCACACACCGTTACCAACACTGCCCACAGCGCAGTGCTGCTACGGCCCGCTGGCCAGCCGCATGTCACACCCACGCCCCCCCCCCTGCTCTATTGCCATCAACCCCATGATGTCCCCGTGGCCACCTCCTAATTCTAACATCACCCTCCCAGGGGACCCTCCTGGGCCACCCTGAACACCACACCCCCGACGCCCCTCAGGTGCTGGCTGCCATGGTAGGAGTCCCCCGATTGGACCTCTGACAAGATGGGAACCCTCGTCGCACAGCCTGGAGTGGCTCCTGGCCACCAGCAGGACAGGCCCATGTCCTTGGAGCGGAGGCTCGGGGGCCCTGGGGGCAGGTGCGGGGGCTCAGGGGAGGGCAGGCCCCACGGCCCGGCTCCTGGTTCACAGGGATGTCTCCTCGTGCCTGGCAGCGGGAGGATGGCTCTGCTACTTGAATTCCAGGGTCCCGATGAGCTGAGGAAGCTGCGCCCGTGCCTCCGGGGGCTGTGCACACAGACGTCTGGGCCCGGGCGCGCAGCAAGCGCGAGGGGCTACCGGAGCCGGAGAATGTGAGCCAGCTTGGCTCCAGCTCCCTGCCTGGCCCTGGGCAGCTGGGCTGTGGGCATGGGGCGCCCCTCAGCCCTGCCCTGCCCTGCCTCAGCCTGTGTTGGAAGGGGTCACATCTGACCCAATATTCAATGTTCCAGGTTCGTCTGGGGTCCATGTCTGCCAAGTCGGCAGGCAGAGCTGGACCTGGGCTCGGTCAGCAGAGTGACCCAGACCGCCAGGTGGCCATGTCAGAGCCCCAGGTTGGGGTACAAGACAGCCGAGGCCGGCTCCCCCAGGGGAAGGCTCTCCAGGCTCCTGGGTGGGTGGGCCAGGTGCTTGGTCCCCAGCCAGCCAGGGAGGAGTGTGCGGGCTGAGGGGGCCCGCACAAAGGCCTGAGGAGGCTGCCTGGCCTGAGCTGCAGGGTGGGGGCCTGAGGGGCAGGGCTTTGAGGCCATTTCTAAGGACGGGGCTTTTGTTCTGGGAGACAGTGTGCTGGGTGATTGAGGGCCTGAAGCAGAGGCATGTCTATATAGTCCAGTTCTGCAGGGGCGGTGGGGGGAGAGCCGAGGCCACCCAGAGCCCCCTTCCCCAAATCCAGAAGTCTGAACAGCCAGAGAGAGATGGCTGCGGACAAGGGCAGGAGCCAGGGTGACTAGCGTCCTGGCAAGTCCTGGATAAACCAGGCGTTGGTGCTCCTCGTGAGAGCAGAGGCTGCTGATGGGAGGTGAGGGTCTGGGCAGGACCACCTGGGGAAGCAGGCAGTGCAGAAAGTGGGGGGCTGCAGATCTGGGAGCCCCCCCAGCTTCCAAGGAGTCCAGAACTGCTCAGAGAAGAGGGAGGGGTGCTGACCTATACGGGGTGCCTGCCTTTCTCTGCTCAAATGCCCGAGGCAGAAGGCAGGGGTGTCCCAGGGGTTGGCACCAGACGTGGAGGGGGGAGCAGGGGGGGCCTGAGCGGCCAGCTGCCCCGGGCACTGCATAGCTGACAGCAGGCAGGCGGGAGTAAGCCATCTACTTGGAATAAACATGGGTGTTTGGGACTTTATGGGTTATGGCTTTACAAAGAAAATTCTGGGCCTGCGTGTGCACGTTTGTGTGAACATGTGGCGTGAGGTGTGTGTCCGGGCTGGCGCGGGCTGAGATGCGGGCTTGCAGAAGTCCGGGGTGAAGGACCAGCGAAGTGCCGCCGGCTGTGGGGAGAGCACTCCCGTGTGCCAGCGACCGGCGACTGTCGCTGAGATGGCCAGGACCCCCTCCCTGCTCCGCACACACACCTCACGAGGTGACTGTCGCCTTCCTGACAAGAGGAGGCCTACTCCCCAGCCCCCCAAAATCAGGGCCAGCCTGTGAGATGGGGGAGGGGACATCATGTGAGTTCCGGGCCGACCTCAGGGGACTCGGTGTCCCCTCTCGCCCTTGGGGACCCCCTGGGGAGGCTGCCAGCTGGAGGGCAAGAAGCCACGAGAAGAAGGCCCTCGGACAGAAGCCGGGACCACAGACCTCGAGGGGTTACGGCCACCGCGTGGGGGGCTCCTTCTGGCACAGCCGAAGAGCTGGGGCCAGCTCCCAGCAGGGGGTGAGGGGGGCTGTGCTCATACTACTGAGCAGCAAGGCGCTGACGAGCTGTCAGCCGCTCAGCCCCTCACCCGAGGGCTGTTCCTGGTAGATAGTGCCCTCAACGGCATGTGCCTCAGCCCTAACCCCAGCTCTGTATTTGGAAAAAGTCTTTCCTGATGCAATCAAGCCAAACGGCAGGCTCACCGCCACACTAATCCCCGGCCCCTGCGAGCTGTTAGCTCCCCTGGGGGATTAGGGCCACTAATCAGCGGACCTCAAATAAGATGATCCTGGATTATCCGGGTGGGCCTGGTGCCCTCACAAGGGCCCTTAAATGGGAGAGAGAGGCAGGAGGTCGGGGAGATAGAGCCTCAGAAAGATGTCACCTCTGCCCAGTGTGAAAACAAAAGTGTCTCCAGCCATTGTGGCAGGACCCCTGGGAGGCAAAATTGCCCCTGTGAACCCCTGCCCTAGTGTGTGTGTCGGTGGGTCCCCCGCTGTCCCCACACACCCCTGCATCTGGGCTGGCAGGAGGCCCCGCCGCCCCCGTCTGAGGGCCCTGGAGGGTGGGGGACCATGAGGAGTCGGGCAGGGAGACGTGACGCCACATCAGGCAGGGCGCTCAGGAAAGGAGAGTGGACCCATCCTGTGGCCCTCACGGCAACACGTGGGCGCCCCCCGCACACGCCCCGGGGGCCCGGGCTTCTGGGGCAGAGATGTGACCGCAGGCAGAGCCCCCCTCTCCAGCCTCTGAGGCCCTGGTTTCGTGGATCTTATTGGCCAAACGTGTTACCTTGCGCCCACCAACATAATCTGCATATATATTTTCAAATATCCACAATCCCACGAGTCACTACAAACCCTGACCAGATTCATCTCATCCACTTATTCCTTAAATCAACACCTGTCTCTGTGGGGCCCCACCCCTCGCCCCTGATGGACGCATCTTTGGGGCGGCCACCAAACAGTGAGATCTGGGCTCGGGGAGCAATCCCTAGGCCCAGGAGTAAATTCATTAGGAAATGCTAAGTGTGCTGGATGGTGTGCCCCTCAAAGTGTGTCCATCAGGAACCTGTTTATAATAGGCAAAAAAAGGAAATGTTAGAAAAATTAAAATCTGTCTCCTCACCCCCAACCAATGAAATCTGAATGAATGAGGAAAGAATACAGTTTGAGGGGCAGCTACATGCTTAGCCTGTTGAGGGCACGCTGGCCGGCAGAACCTAGGCTACCAGGGGGTCCCTGCTGTCTGGGCAGAGGGCTCCTCCCTCTTCCCTAAGAGGGAGCCAGGAGCCCCAACACTCCCCACCCCGACCTTCTGCCCCCAGGCCCCAGGACGCTGAGGTCTGCGAGCTCCCGGGGCCTGCACCCCAGCCCTGTACAATCTCCATCGCAGCCCCCCGGCCGTGCGGGGCCTTAGCAGAAGGACCCTTATTCTCCTCCGACACGTCCAGCTGGATGTTTCTAGGGACAGGTGGCAGGGCCACTTCCTTCTCCCCCAGCGGCTGCCCCCACGGAAGTCCCCAAACCTAGAAGCTCTGTGGGAGCAGGGCCTGACACACAGCAGGCCTGAGCCAACACTTGCTGGATGGATGAATGAATGAGCGAGGGAATGAATGCTGGTATCGGCCGCTGCCTAGGCTTCCTGTGCCAGCTCTGGGCGCTGCACCAACTTGTGGTGTCCCCAGGCCCCCAACATACCTGTGTCCTTTCTCATCTTGGAGTTTGCAGGATGTGTTGACTGCTAACGGAAGCCGCCCTCTGCCCGGTTACACCGCGGCCCCCCATCCACTCGCGACAATCACCTGAAACATTGTTGCCAGTGTCATTTCCAGGAAACTGTTACCTGTTAGATCGACCCGGAGAGACAGAGAGAGACAGAAAGACAGAGACAGAGATTTCGTTCGGCCTCACGCATCCCTCCTCTAACCTCTCCTTTCCTTAGACCTGAGCCTGACCTAAGTCACGCTCTGAGCACCTCCGACCCCTTCTTGTGAGGCAGGTGTCCTGGTGCCCGTGTCTCTCTTTTATTCCTTCCTGAAAGTGCCCCGTCAGACGGCCCGCCTGACCCCAGCTCACTGAAACTCTTCAAGGGCAAGGGCACGATTACTCCCGTTCCGCAGATGGGGCAGCTGAGCCCAGGCCTCTGCATGTGCGGCGTTTGAGGTAATTCACCCACAAAACTGCACGCCAGGAGGGCCGCCGGGACTGGGGGCTCCCATTGCCTCCTGGTAGCAGCGCTGTGACTACGCCGCAATGGGCCCCAAGCCAGGCTCCCTTCCTCATCAGGATGCAGGGCGCGGCCTCATGTCCCCCCAGATGCTCTGAAGTGCCTGCTGAGCCGAGCTGCCCCAGCCGTTGCCATGGAAAAGCTGGAGTGTGTGGGCGGCCTGGCAGCCTGACCACCAGCTCCCCAGGGATCCCCCCCGCCAGGCTGCTGGCCCAGCGCCCAGAGGTCGCACGCGACAAAGGACCTGCTCTCGGCAGCCTCAGTAGAAGAGCCAGGAGCCTTCCCTGACAGGGGCAGGTCGCAAGGGGCCCCACCCGGCACCTGTAGGCCCCCGCAGTCCCTGTGGGGGTCCAGGCTCTTCCTGCCTGCCTGCCTCTCTCTCTCTCCCTCGTGCTAAAGGTGCCCCAGCCTGCTTGAGGGGCGCCCACCCCCAGGAGTACAGTCTTGGGGGCCCCGCCCTCACCTTGGCCAAACCTGGCCGAGCCCGTGACTCAGGTCTGGCCGGTCCGCGCGCCCCTCCCCCACCCAAGAACAGAAGTAGGTGCAGGTACGGCCGGTAACCTGAGTCCCAGCGGACCCGCTCCCAGGCCGCACTAATGCTCAGGAAGGGCAGATGGCTGAGAGCCGAGTGGGGACACCCACGCCTGTCAGCCTGGCGTGACCTCTGGATGGAGCCGCACCTAAGTCAGCCCCCAGCATCTCTGATCACCGAGCTAAGAGTTCCATCGTGCCTGATCGGGCTGGCCTTCGTCACAAACGCCCTTTGGCTCCTGAAAAATTCCTGGCAGGCGGGCTGTGTCCTGGCTCCACCCACCCACCCTGTGTAACTCTGAACGAATCATCCCCAGGGGCCATGGTCTCTTTCTGTCATGGGGACAGATGCCCACCGATGACCCTCGCCATGAGCTGCCTCCGCTTCTGTGACATCAGGACCCCATCTTCAAAAACAAACAAACAAAAAACTGTCAGGAACATAGGATACCAGGAAGGCCCAGCGCTGGTCTCTCCTGGGTCTGAGCCTCCGGCTTCCTCACTGGGGCAGGAGGGCCTTGTCCAGGTGCACAGCTGGCCAGCTCTCTTGTGTCCAGCGCTTTGTCCTGGGACTCAGTCCTTACCCGGTCCTGACCAAGCTGGCACAGCTTCCCAGGCTGGCTTCTGCCTGGGCACAGCCAGTGGGAAACTCTGGCAGGAGACTGTGTGTGTCGTCATCCTGCATGGGAGCTGTCCCGCCCCTCAGCACTTCCTACAAGGTCCTGGTGTGGGCATCCAAAGAGGGACTGGGGACGGGTCACCCCACATCCAACTCTGCCTTCTCGGAGGAAACTCGTCCAACTTCCTCGTGTGAGACAGACCCTCGTGTCACCCATCACGTCGCCTCTGGAAGTGACGCCGCGGGGTGAGCCTGCCGCCCACGCAAATATGTCTGCAAGAAAGTCCTGTCCTTCTACCTGAGCCAGTCGAGCTGGGCCTGGTGCTTTCGCGGCAGGGAGGGCCCCGACCAATCTCATGAGGCCGGCGGCTGAGCGGTGGGGCCCGGGGCCCCGCCTCTCCTCGCCACAGACCACGGCTGCCACGGTCCCCACGCAGCTCCAGGAGGTACTGACCTGGGGCACTGGGGCTCTCCAGCCTGTATCTGGAATGACAATTTTCGGCCTGAATGGACAAAGTTCAGTTCAGGTCCAGCTAAGTCACCATTTGCGGAATTTTCTGGAATAACTTGAAACTAGG
>NW_011888970.1:433663-440190 GCF_000151845.1 Pteropus vampyrus | reverse complement strand
CCAGGCTGGCTTCTGCCTGGGCACAGCCAGTGGGAAACTCTGGCAGGAGACTGTGTGTGTCGTCATCCTGCATGGGAGCTGTCCCGCCCCTCAGCGCTTCCTACAAGGTCCTGGTGTGGGCATCCAAAGAGGGACTGGGGACGGGTCACCCCACATCCAACTCTGCCTTCTTGGAGGAAACTCGTCCAACTTCCTCGTGTGAGACAGACCCTCGTGTCACCCATCACGTCGCCTCTGGAAGTGACGCCACGGGGTGAGCCTGCCGCCCACGCCAATGTGTCTGCAAGAAAGTCCTCTCCTTCTACCTGAGCCAGTCGAGCTGGGCCTGGTGCTTTCGCGGCAGGGAGGGCCCTGACCAATCTCATGAGGCCGGCGGCTGAGCTCCCTCACGGCGTGGCGGTGGGGCCCGGGGCCCCGCCCTCCTCGCCACAGACCACGGCTGCCACGGTCCCCACGCAGCTCCAGGAGGTACTGACCTGGGGCACTGGGGCTCTCCAGCCTGTACCTGGAATGACAATTTTCGGCCTGAATGGACAAAGTTCAGTTCAGGTCCAGCTAAGTCACCATTTGCGGAATTTTCTGGAATAACTTGAAACTAGGACTAAAGAGTAACCGTGACAGGCAGATAAGGAAATCCAGGGGCCACAATACCTGCGGAGACAGGCAGGCGACAGATAAGCGAAGCAGAAGGCTGTGCAGGAGCAGGGAGTGGTGGGGACTGTGGCAGGGGCGAGCACCCTCGCGTCCCCTACCCGAAGCCATTCAAACGCCTTCGATGGGGACCATCTGCCTGACAAATAAGTGAGTCCACGGAAGAATTCAGAACCTTTAAAATGGAGACTGTGCCCTAAGCAGGGGCGGCGTCCTGTGTCTCCCACAGAGTGCCTGGCGCTGAGCGGGTGCTCAGTAATGATGCCGGCTGGGATGAGCCTGAGACTCGAGACCCGAGACTTCAAGTGACATCTGAGGGGCCAGGAAAAACAGGGCTTCCGTGTGCAAGTCCAGAGCTGGAAACGTAACAGCTGGGGCATGCTGGCCGAGTCTCGTCCATCCTGTCACACGTTGTGGGAGAGGCATCTACTTGCTTGCAAATACCTGGGCGCCCCCTCACTTCCCAGCCCCCTCTTGTGTTTTTGGGAGCCGTATGACTGCTCTGCCACATGTCACTTCAAAGACAAAGCATGACAAGCCGGGCGTCCTCTCCCAGTCCTCTCTGACACTGCCGGGAAGTTCACGTTGCACATGGTGGACCTCCCACTGGCTTGGATCCCTAAATGACCACATGGATCAGAGCCCCACCAAGCGGCGTGGGCAAGAAATAAAACATTACTGCAGGATGCGGCTGCACCTTCAGAGCCACTGTCACAGCAGAACCCAGCTGTCCTGACCAGGCCTGAGCGCCCCGCCGTGGCACCACCCAGGGCCAGGCACCCTGCCAACCCCTTCCTGCAAGAGCCTCCCACTCCTCCCCCACAGCTAGCCCCGTGGGAAGGCGCCCTCCAAGGAGAGCCAGGAAGCTGAGGTGCCGTGGGCTCCCCCCGCACACACTCACCACGGTCTCAATGTGTCCCCCCTCGGGAAGGGGACCCCGCACCCACTGGACTCAAGGGCACCAACATGACAGCAGGTGCCCGAGCCTGCACAAGCCGTGGACCCAGCAAGGTGCACAGTCTGAGGGACGGGGCACCCCAGCCGGGCCTTGCACGGTGCACGTCAGACAGGCGAGGTGAGGGGATGGCCCCACCAGGTGTTGTCTGTGTCTCTGGGGCCACCAGGCAGGTGGGCGGCCGCCGTGGAAATGGACAGCGGTGACGCCTCTCCACCCGCATGGCACAGCCCTTCGCCAGGACTCCACAGGAGGCAGCAGAGGGCCGGGGCCCTGGGGCTGTGGCCCAGAGCCGCCATGCCGGCTTGGAAATGGGGGCGATGGATCCAGATGTCATGCGTGACAGGGGCGAAGCCGGGCGCCCCTGGAGTCTAAACCGAGTGCTCCGGCTTTCACTTCTGCCTGTGGGGTGCACACGGAGTTCTCACAGGGTCAAGGCCAACCAGCCACGTGGCGAGGGGAATTCTGAGAGGCACGGCGCTCAGCTGAGTCGGCCCTACACAGAGCCACCAGCTCGCCTCTGGGGAGAAGTGGCAGCCGAGTTGGGACTGAGGAAGAGAGGGTGTGGACGGAGGGGGCCCGTGGAGGGCCAGGATGGCCGGGTGGCCCCGGTCAGGAGCAAACTTGGAGCCCAAGCCCGAGCAGATGCAGGGGAGCGGGAGTCGGGGCGCGCTGTGGGTGAGGGCATCCCCACATTTCGGTCTCCTGGATACATTGTTCAACACAGACTCTGGTTCTGGGAACAGGCCGTGGCACTGGTGCGGCCAGGGCCGCCTGCTGTGACAAAGGGGGATACTGTCTCCAAATCCTTACTTCCTCTTTGTCATAGGACCACCTACCCCCTGCCTGGTGACTCTGCAGTGTCACCCTCCACTGGAGTGGGAGGCACCAACTTCTCATTCCAGGGATGGTGATGTTGACTACCTGACGTGCTTTGGGCAGGATGTGAGCAAGGCTTAAGGCAGAGGTGCTCCGTGTGCCTGGGGCTTTGGCTCAGCCCTGAGTCTCGCAAAGAGAATCTCCCAGGTAGCTCATCTCTTGCAGCCTGGGTCCCAGAGAGAGACCCCCTAGAGCGGACCTGGACCTGAGCCACAGTCTGAGGCAGAGCCCCTCAGTCAACCTGTGAGCAAGGAAAACCTACCTGGTGTTGTAAGTCACAGAGTTTCTGGGGGCTGCTTGTTAGGCGGCATTATTGCAGGGAGAGCCAGCACACCAGGAGAGGGAGGGGCATCTCAGCAAGCTGCCCCCCCGCCCCAGACCGCATTCGTGGAAGTAGGCCAAGGATCCGAGCTACATCGAGGTGCTATTACCTGGACACTTGGAAGGTGGAAACCAACAAATGTCTCTTGCCGGCTGGAGCAAACAGCTGGTTCACAGATGCAGCACCAGGGGCTGGCCTGTGGGCTAGATTACAAGCAGAAGGTATGTGTTTGAATCTCGAAGGAGCCGCTGGCTCGGATGATTTATAGAGTGGAATCAGATCTGTGAGAGCAAATTGAGTTTCGACTAGTTTCATGTCAATTAACTTTGCTCAGAGCCTTACAGAGGGCCAGGGACTCTGACGCAGAGCCAAGCGGGAGAGATGGACAGGGCTGACGGGCCATCCTACAAGCAACTAGTTAACAGCAATGCCTCTGCTGTGTGCGGTGACCAGGTGAAAGCCTGGGCTGCAGGTGGTGACCAGGTGAGGGCCCAGCTCTGGGGGCGGGACCATGTGAGGGCTGGGCTTCAAACCAACAGGGAAGGGCCAGCACCTCCACAGGCTGGGGCGGGGAGAGGCTTCCCTCTGGCAGTGTCCCCGTGGGCAGGATCCCCTTCTCCAGTCCGGGATTGGGCAGGATGGAGTGAGGCAGCAGGAGACAACTGGGCTGGCGGCAGGGGCCTGGGAAGCAGGTGGGGAGCCCGGGACTGAGGGCGGAGAGATGTCATCAGGAGCGAGGCTCTGAGGGTGGTCTCAGGGACGCTGGTGGTTGCCGGTGAACAAGAGCTGGCGTTCATCTCCGAACCCACTGTGCCGGGCGCTGCTGGACACGGAATCCCGTGTTTCCCGAAGTGTGGTCCCAGACCTGCAGCCTCAGCCTGTTTGAAACGCAAATTCTTGAGCCCACGCAGGGCTGGAGGAATCAGAAACGCTGGGTGGCTGGTGATGTGTGTGAGGTGTCCGGCCAGCCCACCCTGGCTCGGACGCTGCAGGGCTGGAGAGCGGGGGACCAGGCCACCTGCTGGACCGCCCGCCATGGGGGCACCCTGCCACTTACAGGGAAGTTAGGTGATTTGGCCGGCCTCATGAGAGGAGTGAGGGTGGGGTCCAGACTGCCTGGTTCCGGAACTGCCCTGCCCAACATGGCAGCCACCAGCCACATGGGGCTATTTCATTTTAAAGTTAATAAATAAAATGGACAATTCCATTCTGTGGTTATGTGAGCCACATTTCAAGGGCTCAAGGGCCGTATGTGGCTGGCAGCCACCGGACCGGACAGCATGGGTCTAAGCCGTTCCCATCAGCAGCACTGGTCTCAAAGCTGTCCCTTAACTGCTGTTGGCAGCCACACCCCAAAGCCCCCCAAGTTCCCTCCAGGAAGAAAAGGGCACAGGTGTGTGTGAGTAAACCAGTCAAAGCCAGTGGTTCGGCGGCTGCCCCCCACTGCACCAGAGGTCAGCAGAGAGCCCAGAGCTGTGGGGCTCAGTCGGCTGGCTGGGGAGGCGGGTGGTAAGCTCAGAGCCCTGGAGGTATCCAGGGCTTCCTCTACAGGGGCATAGTCAGGTCGTGAGCTCGCCTGGGGCAGGCAAGCAGACTTCTGCCTCAGACCACCCAGTGCCCAGAATCTGGAGGAGATGCCGGCTGGTCCCCAAGGCACTGGCTAGACCACCTGGAAATGAATCAAAGGAGAGAAAACCCGGCAAGCGCTAAAAAGGAGCCCCAAAAGGGCCCCTCAGTGAGTTGGCAGACACCCTGTCCTTCAACCTAGTGTCTCCAAGACCAGAGTGGGAGGTTCCCCTCGTTCCCGGAGGGCGGGGAAGGGGCTGCGGGAAGGGGCCCAGAGGGCGCCCCAAGGCCGGCAGCTGGAGCAATGCGGAGCCCGCACCAAGGCCTGTATCCAAATGAGATGCTGCGATATCATCCCTGGGGCCCCCCGCACCCACATTTTCTGGCCTTCTGTCCTCAGAGGAGGATTAGGGTAGCAGGAATGCAGACGAACTGTTTGGGTTCCACTCTGTCTTGCTAACAAGGATCTTAAAAATCAAAAAGGACGATGATGGGGGAGTCAAAAAGTTTTCGCAACAGGACCCCAGAAGGGGAAGAGGGGGACGGGGACTCTGCTCCTGCTCTGAGGAGGCCTGGGGAGGGTGGGGGAAGAGCCAGAGCAGAGAGCCTGACCGGAGGGGGCAGGCGGCTTGGGGGGCCTGAGTGCTCCACCCCCCAGTCGGGAAGTTTGTAAAGCCGCCTTCCCAACTGTGCCCAAGGACAGCCCTGCCAACAGCCTGGGACACCCAGACCACACACCGGGGCCCTGGGCCCTCCAAGCGGCTCAGTGATGCCAGTGGAAAGCCCCAGTCCAGATACGGCGAGTGGGGGCAGAAACCTCCCGACCCCACTTAGCGTTGCCTTCGAGCCAGGAGGCACCTCCCGGAACTCCTCTGCAGGCTCCGCCACCGTCCACGGGGCCCAGCAAGTCTTTCCGCGCCTCGGTGCCTTTGCACGGCTGTGTTCTCTGCCGGAAACAGTTCCCTCTCCTTTGCCTGGTCTCTCTCTCATCTTTTAGGTCTCAGCTCAAATCGTCACTCCTCGAAGGCCTTCTGGGGCCACCCAATGCCCACTCTACAACACCCCCTACTCAGCTTTCTTTGCGTTACCATTCGATATTGTGTTACCTGGCTCTGGGTTCACGCTCTCTCCCACTCCTAATAGGGCTGTCTGTGTCACCGATCACTGCAACACCCAGAGCCAAGACGGGGTGTTCAAAAACATGAGTTGAATGAATTAATGAGCTCAGGTCTCAGGGAGAGAGATGGCCCCTCCCCACCCACTCACGCTCTGTACCTCGAGCA
This sequence comes from Pteropus vampyrus, assembly GCF_000151845.1. Taxonomy (NCBI): domain Eukaryota; kingdom Metazoa; phylum Chordata; class Mammalia; order Chiroptera; family Pteropodidae; genus Pteropus; species Pteropus vampyrus. Next base: position 434,534 of record NW_011888970.1, on the reverse strand, counting down.
GTCTCCTGTTGATGAAAGCAAGTTCACCTTCACATCTAGCTTTCAGCTCTCCAGCGGCCCCAGTCTCCGGCGGCTCTGGGTGGGGAGCAGCCTGCAGTCAGAACTGCTGTCTCTGTACAAACCAGGCAGCCTGGGCCTCTCCCTTTCATCTGAGGGGGCCTCGAGGGGCCTCGGAGAGCTGCCTTGCCATAGAAACTTGGGGAAGCTGACCCCGGAGAGGAGAGGAAGATGTATTGAGGTGGGACTCATCACCACAGACTGAACCCTGAGGCCCTTAGGGCAAAAGACCTAAGCTGGGACCAAGGAGCATGCAGAGCTGCGGAGGGGGAGGGGCAGGGGCCAGCCTGCAGGGAAACCCCGGGAGGGAGGAGGGGCAGGCGGGCAGGTCAAGACCGCTTGGACCCTGGACCAAGGTACAGGGAAATGAGAGGCCTAGAAACCCTCACCGGGCCTTCAATGCCCCCTCTGGGGGTTGGGCAACCACCCCCATCTCATGCACAGGTGGGCAAGACTTCTAGGGTCTGGGAGAACTTGCCAAGTAAGAACTTGCCCCGCGCCACCACTCTAGTATCAGGAGTGGGGATGAGGATGCCCCATGCACGGTCCCCCCATCAGGACTGTGGATGTTGAAGCCCCTTCTTTCAATCCCACTAGCGCCCCCAGTTTGAGAGTAAGAGTGAGAATGCTCCCCCACCATGTGTCTGGTTTGGCTGGACAGGCCCCCACTTTTCTGCTCACGTGCTCCCATTTAAAGATTCTTCTGGTAGGAGGCCGCAGCTGGGGAGGCGCAGACCCCCCTCTACCCCGCCCCCACCACGTCCCCCCTTCCCCCCGCTGTCCGAGAGAGGACGGCGTTCCCACCCCCACGCCT
>NW_011888970.1:426647-432719 GCF_000151845.1 Pteropus vampyrus | reverse complement strand
GAGGTTCTTCCTGGTCCTCTAATCCCTGGAGGTTTCTTTTTAAGAGGGGAGGAGGGTCATATCTTAGGATCCCTCTGGGTGACAGCAGCTTGCTGCATGCTTTAATAGGATGACAAAAAGTATTGCTTGTCTGGATGATTTATCACGCACAGTATTTGCTGAGTAAATGCTGCCCTGCTTGCCTGAATCCAGGTGAGTGGAGAGGGACCTGCGTACTGTCAGAGTAGGGTGTGCTGGCAGCTGAGAGCTCCTGGAACTGGCCTGTGTAGAAATGCTGGCCAGGCCCTGGAGTCCTGGGAGCCTGAGCCAGCCAGCACCTCCACCCTCCAGGGAGCCCGTGCAGCACTGATTTTGAGGGACTGGCCTTTGCTGGGATTGGGGTCCTAGGGATCACTCAGCAGCCCCCTCCTCCTTTTCTTGGGGCTTGGGGGCCAACGACCTGTGATCTCCCAGTCTGAGTCTGAGCTTGGGGTAGGGGAAGGGTCCTCCGTTGCAAGTCCCTGCAGTGAGCTCTCTCCTTGGGGTCTTCCGGGTCTGTGGAGAGCCTCAGGGTCAGGCGCTGGCAGCCAGGGGAAGGTGGCGCCAGGGACAGGTTTGTCACTTTCTGTCTGGGCAGGTGGAGGCGCAGAGGTGGGGCACCTGTGTCGGAGCTTGTGCTAGCCACATAGCCCTGGATCCCCTGTCGTGCACATCCGTGGGGCCTGAGATGGCTCCTGGTCACCAGCTAAGGCGCTTCGGTGTGGTGTGGTGTGGTGTGGCACTTGCTGGGCTCTGCTCTGGGAAGAGGTGGCCCCAGGGCTGAGTTTTCTGCCTTCATACAAGCCAGGTCCTGCCCTGCAGCCTCCGAGTGGTGACACCACCCACCTTCCGGCCGGCCTCTCCCACTGACACCCTCTCCCAGTGGCACCCAGCCCCTTTCAGGCTGTGCCGCCTTGGGCCTCCCCATCTGCCGACCTTCTGCCTGGGCTGTTTGGCACTTCCAGGTCTCGGCACAAATGTCACTCAGAGAGGCCCTCCTGGTGACAGGCTGAGGCGGCATCCTTCGGACCTCCCTGTGCTGTGTCACAGCTTTCCTTCTTGTAAGTCACCTCTGTCTCTGAAGCTGGCCTGAGACTTGCTCTGTTTTGTGGTTGTCACAGAACTTGTGAGCTAGACGTGAACAGGCACCACTTCGGTTTTGTGTGTTCCCTGTGGGGTCGAGTGAACAAGCGAAGGGAGGCGCCGAGGTCAGGAAGGCTGAGGCTAAGGCCGGTCAGTGCGCCCTGGTGACACGAGCCTGTGGACGGGGTCCACGTGGTGCCCACAGTGGCTCTGGCTGTGCCTTTCCTGCCTCGGACTGGGACATTGGAAGTGAAGCCTTGGGTTTGGGGGACTTCTGCAGGCTCCGAGCAGCCAGGCCAGGGCACAGGGAGGTGATCCTGCTCTTTGCTTGGCGCTCACACAGCCATGTCACCCCCGGGGCACTCCATGCACCTTTCTCTTCCCTTCAGGGAGGGGTCCACATGCCTCAGAACGTATGGGCTTCTGCGCGTGTCCTAGCTTCCGGGTTGGCACTCTGGGTTGGCCTCATTTCTTGCTCAGGTGTGGCGGTGTTCCCTCAGGCCAGCCTGCAACGACCGGGTACCCTGGCTGGCACTGCTTTTTGCCTGCTGCACAGATGGGTACGCTGAGACCCAGCACCACGAGTCCAGGCCCCTGCCCGCCCCGCCTCAGACCTCTGCTGGCCTCCACGTGGGCCGCTTCAAATGTCAGGTGTAGACCAGCTCCGGAGGTAGGACCTGCAGGATGCAGTGTCCCTAAGGATGCAGGCCCCCACACCCCTCTGTGTCCCAGATAGACCCCTGTGCCGAAGGCAGGTCGTTCCCTGTCCCCTCACCCCATGCTCCTGTGTCTCCTTCAAGGGAGGACAGGTTCCTGCCTTTGGGGTGGTCAAGAGGCTTGCAGACACTCCGTGACTTGATAGTGTGTTCTTGGCTGAGGAGGGGGCCCCCAAGTCTGGCCTGGCTCAGGGTGTGTCTGAGGCTCTGGGGACACAGGGCTGGGAGTGTGGGGATCTGGATTGCAGCTGGTACGGGGAAGCGCATGCTGTCAGTCCTGCCCGTGGGGGCCTTGATCTCAGGGGCCTTGTGCCCGGCCCGTCTATCCGACGGGGGCATGGGGCTGAGACCACGCGGACAATTGGGCTCAGTGAGGAGAGCCGGTGGTGGAGAAGCCTTCAAGTCTCAGAGCGGTCAAGCCCTAGGCTGCCTCCTGCGCTTCAGATGGGGAAACCGAGGCCCAGAGAGGACAAGTACTTTGCCCGCAGTCTCTGGATGAAGGTGTGGCGCCAAGCCTGGAACCCGCCTAGGATGGCGTTGGGCTGGTCCCCACCCCCGAGCCGCTGAGGGGCTGCTCCTTCCACGGCTGCACCCTGCCGTGGGTGAAGGCAAAGCTGTCGTGTGGCCCCTGCGCACCGCGTGGGTGGGAGCCAGAGCTGGGGTCCCTGCACTGTCAGCGCCCTGTTCCCGGGAGCAGTGGTGACAGTGATGGCCGCCGAGGGCGCTGTCCTGCGGCTCCCTTGTACGCCTGCTTTGTAGATGGGCAGGCCGAAGCCCAGGGCGGTGAAGTCCCGTCTAGGGCTGCAGAACCACGGCATCTTCGCCTGGACGCCGTGGGAGGGACCCGAGCATGCGCAGGGCGGAGGTCCCCCCGCACTGAGTCTGCAGAGCAGCCGCAGGGGCCCGGGTGGCCCCGGCCTCTGGGGAATGCTGCCCCTCCGAGCACCGTGGGCAACCGCGTCAGTCTGCAGAGCTGAGAAGGGTCTGCTCTGTCACCTGCAGTCACCGCACAACTGTCGGCGGTGGGGCCACAGGCGAACGCTCCATGGTGTGGCGCTGAACGGCTGTGGTGGGCAGCGGAGGCACCGTGGCCCTGTGTCTACTTGTTTGCTTGTCCCCACCTGCCCCTGGTCACAGGCGCCTTGAGTCCCGTGCGGGTGGGCAGAGACTGTCTCCCGGGCTCTGTCACCCAGCCCACTGCTCTGCTGGGTGTAGCGTACACAGCACCGTGGCCTCTGGGCCTCAGTCTCCCTGTCTGCCCCACATCCCAGCACCTGGGGGCGCGGTGTGGGGCTGACGGTAGGGAGGGTGCAGACCTGTCTGTCTCCCCATTTTCCTTCCTCTCCTGGGTACCTGGAAGCTATGCCGGGGGGGAGGTGGAGCATCTTCGTAGGTCGGGCTCCCCAGGAGGGGCGGCCCAGGCCTTGGGGGGCTTCCCCGTGGCAGGCCACAGTCTACCCTCCCTCTGCCCCTTCTGAGTTTCTGGGCAGAGCTGTGTGTCCACAGCGTGTGTGTGTGTGTGTGTGTGTGGGAGGGGTGATGTGTCTGTGTCCCAGGTCAGTGTGTGTGTGTGTGTGTACACACACATGGTGGGGCTCTGCCTGGGTGTGTGTGTAAACCCCAGTGGAACCTTTGTGGGTTTTGCACCCACCCCCATTTCTCTGTACCCCCATGTCTCTTGTCTGTACACTTGGCTCTGACCCACCTAACCCTTGCAGAGTCCATGGGCCCCACGCTGGCCGGTGTCCATGGCCTAGATGGGGGGCAGAGGGCAGGTTTGCACCTTGATCCTTGGGCACATATGGTGAATCCTGCACTGGAGGCTCCGGAAGGGCCATATTCCTCCCTTTGTGTCCTGGGCCAGCGGCATCAGGACAAGATGGTCACCCCAGCGGGCATCCGATACTCCGAAATTCACTGAGCTGGCCTCGTCCCTGCCCCTCCAGCTCTGAGCTTCCAGTTAAGCAGCCGTGCTGTCAGCGTGGTCTCTCCATGCCCACGCCTGCCCTCCCCTGCCCGGGTTCTTCCCCAGGTGTTGGGGTGACTTACTCTCCTCTCACAGGCTGGAGTCAGACTCCCCTCTCCCCCGCAGGGTGTTTGTGACCTGTGTCTGGGCCACTGCCTGCTCTCCCAGCTTATCCTCTCCGCTGTCACCCCCAGCAGGTCAGGCCCTCTGTGCCCTGTCCCCGTGTGAGGACTCTGGCGGTGCTGGCTTGCTCATGATGTGTCTGTGCGTTCAGCGACTCACAGCACCGCGTCTCCGTCACCCAGGGGAGCGTGTTTTGTTGCTTTCGGGGGGGTTGCTGCTGTGTGAGAAAGCTGTCTCCCCGCCTCCTGTTGTACCTGGGCAGTTCGTTAGGTCCTGACAGTTCCCCGGTGGCCACCGTGGCATCTTCCAGGAACCAGTGTTGTCACTGCCTACTTCCTTCCCCACCCCCGCCTTGCGGCGCACCCGTCAGCACTTCTAGAGCGCTGTGTGGGTGCCCGTCCCCTCTGGCGAGCCTCTCCCGCTCCCCCCATGCTCCCCCCACCCGCAGCATGCACCCTTTCACGTGGACACTGCCCCGCCCTGGAGGCGTCTGGCGGGCTCCACAGGCAGGGCGGGGGCAGGCTGTCCCTGCCTTCCAGAACAGCCCTGCCGACCGCGTGGGTAGTGTCCCTCTCTCCTCCGGCCACTTTACTGGTGCTGACGTTGGGATTTTGGCACCGTGGTACTACGTAAAGTGGGTCCTTGGCCGTCCCGGGTTTGCTGGCTGGGCCTCACCTCCCCTTGTGCTCTGGGATAGTGGGAGCGGTGTGGGAGCCGCTGCTCCCCCAGGATGCTGCCGCCCGCCTTCCGATGCCCAGGGAGAGACTCGGTCCAGCTCCGCGCGCAGTGGGGAGGCGGGTAGTGAGGAAGGGAACTGCGGGACCAGCTGGCTGTTGGCCTGGTCGGCAGAGGGCCCCCACCCCCCCGAGCAGGCCACTGTGGGACGGAGCCACCCAGGACGTCTGCCTGTGAGCTCTGGTGGGTGCCGAAGCCTCAGCCTGGCGGTCAGGGCAGTATTCAACGCCATGGGCTGCGTGACCGAGCCAGCCTCCCTTGCTTCGCTCTTGGCAGCCCCTGTCATTGGGCTGTCGCTGGAGATGGCCTCTCTTGCCTCTCACTCAGTGGGACCCAGGCAGTGGTGGCCCTGGGGCAGGACCTCTGGAAAGCACCGCTGGCCAGTGGGGAGGACCCTGACCTGCTCTTCCCGCCCTGACTCACTGAGCATTTATTGAGTGCCGACTGTGCCTGGCTCAGTGCCAGCCACAGGGTTCGTACCAGGAGGCGGACAGGTGACTGGACACGTGTCTGGGAGGAGATGACGGCTCTCTGGACAGCATCGAGGGGGCAGGAGGAGGTCGGGCAGGCTAGCAGCTCCGGGTAGGTGCTAGGCGGGGGCCCCCTGGGGCGGATGATGCGGTCTGTAGGAGCACTCAGGTTGGGATGCCTAGAGAAGGTCGATGGGGCTGTTGGCAGAGGGGCAGCCTGGCTGGGGTGGCGGGCTGTCACCCAGGGCACCCTAGGCACTTTCCTTCTCGTGGGCTGGGATCTGAAATCCTCGTGGAATTGAGTGCTTTGGGGACTCAGGGCACGTATGTGGTGTTCGGTTCTAGTCCCACGTGCAGATTGTTTGCCCGTGGAGCACAGGGAAGAAAATTTGCCAACGAGTCACCAGCTTCACCCTCGTTCGGCTCACCGGACTCCATGTACCGGGCTTGTTTAGAGGTGCACGCACGTAGGGCGAGCTGACTCAACCCCCGTGCACAGCCCGAAGGCACAGACTGCCCTGCAGTATGTGCACGTGTCTGCGGGGTGTGCGTCTGTGGAGGGGGTTTGTGTGTGCACGTGGGTGTGCGGTGGGCGTTTGCGGGTTGTGCTTGTGAGTAGACCTGTGTGTGGGGAGGGACCCTTGGCAGAAAGCCCGTGCTGGCCTGGCGGGCCCGTCTGTGTCCTGCAGGCTGGTAGCTCAGACTCTGGCCTGGCGAGGCATCTCGGCAGACGTGGCTCTGCGTCCTGCCCGAAGCAGCAGTTACGACACGTGCTGCCACCTGGACTCTACACACAGTGAGCACAGAGCTGCACACAATGACCTGGTCCCGGGCACCCAGGGGCCCCCAACAAGGGAGGGCCCTCCGGTGAGAGCTTGGTGGCTGGCAGGCGGTTGTGGGGAGCAGAGCGGCCATCTGTGTGAAGGCCCTGTGGCCCTGTCGGGACCTCCACTCATACCGC
>NW_011888970.1:424193-425867 GCF_000151845.1 Pteropus vampyrus | reverse complement strand
GAGCTGACTCAAGCCCCGTGCACAGCCCGAAGGCACAGACTGCCCTGCAGTATGTGCACGTGTCTGCGGGGTGTGCGTCTGTGGAGGGGGTTTGTGTGTGCACGTGGGTGTGCGGTGGGCGTTTGCGGGTTGTGCTTATGAGTAGACCTGTGTGTGGGGAGGGACCCTTGGCAGAAAGCCCGTGCTGGCCTGGTGGGCCCGTCTGTGTCCTGCAGGCTGGTAGCTCAGACTCTAGCCTGGCGAGGCATCTCGGCAGACGTGGCTCTGCGTCCTGCCCGAAGCAGCAGTTACGACACGTGCTGCCACCTGGACTCTAAGCGCAATGAGCACAGAGCTGCACACAATGACCTGGTCCCGGGCACCCAGGGGCCCCCAACAAGGGAGGGCCCTCCGGTGAGAGCTTGGTGGCTGGCAGGCGGTTGTGGGGAGCAGAGCGGCCATCTGTGTGAAGGCCCTGTGGCCCTGTCGGGACCTCCACTCATACCGCGTTGCCAGGGAGGAGTGGGAGGCTGGAGCCACAGTGATCTATGTCAGGAGGTCATGAGACTGGGAAAGATGGAAGGCAGGGTCAAGGGTCAAGGTCAGTGTGAGGGCAAACCTGCGACCAAGTGAGGTATCAACTCGCTTCATCCTCCCAGCAGCTCTTTTAGTGAGATCTGTGCTGCTCCGTCATGTAGACAAGGAAACAGGCACGAGGATTAAGTCACTTCCCCAGTCTCCACTGCTGGCCGGTGGCAGAACACAATTGGAACCAGGCACAGGGCATCAGTCTGTGCTGCGCCTGGGGGCTAGGGTTGGAGGCCGTGGGCACCCAGAGAGTGGCATGGCTTCCACCCGTCAAGCCTGGGCCTGCATGTCCAACTTGGGCCCCACCCTGCCAGCTTGGCCCCCCACCTGTCCGGTCAGACTTCATCTATCTGGCCTGTCCTCACTTGTCTAGCCTGGCTCCACCTGCCCAGCCTGGCTCCACCTGTCCAGCCTGCCCCCACCTGTCCGGCCTGGCCCCCCCCTGTCCAGCCTGCCCCCACCTGTCCAGCCTGGCTCCACCTGTCCAGCCTGCCCCCACCTGTCTGGCCTGCCCCCACCTGTCTGGCCTGGCCCCACCTGTCCAGTTTGGGCTCCACCTCTATGGCCTGAGGCCGTACGTCTGGCCACCTTGGCTTTCCTGTCATTCCCTAACCTCATAGTTTCACACTGAGTTGAGACGTGGTCTCATGGGCCCTGGTAGCCCATTGGGCTGGCAGGTCCCTGGTGGGGTGTCCAGACCCGCTTCTGTGGGAGCCCCAGGCCTGCGTGGCCATGAGCCTCGTTCTGACTCTTTCCCACCCCCATCCCCCTGCTCACTGTGGATCTGACACGTTGTGCCACCGTGGGTGCTCGGCAGCTTCGGCCCTCCCTGCAAGCACTCTCCAGCCCTGTGGAGGCTGTCCACACTCATGTGGCCCTTGGGGTCTGTGTGACCCCATTGCCTCTGTGACCTCCAGCCCTGGCTGTGTGCTGGTGCTCGGCTGATGCTCTTGCCACACTGCCCGAAGGGCCTGCGGGATTCGTGAGATGATGCACACGGACCCGTCTCCTGGGTAAAAGCAGGGCCCTGGCTCCTGAGGTCAGGTCTCTGCTTGGCCCAGATTCCCGGGGGCTGCCTGTCATCGTGGAATGAAGCCTTGGCGCATG
>NW_011888970.1:408293-423488 GCF_000151845.1 Pteropus vampyrus | reverse complement strand
GTGGTCTCATGGGCCCTGGTAGCCCATTGGGCTGGCAGGTCCCTGGTGGGGTGTCCAGACCCGCTTCTGTGGGAGCCCCAGGCCTGCGTGGCCATTAGCCTCGTTCTGACTCTTTCCCACCCCCATCCCCCTGCTCACTGTGGATCTGACACATTGTGCCACCGTGGGTGCTCGGCAGCTTTGGCCCTCCCTGCAAGCACTCTCCAGCCCTGTGGAGGCTGTCCACACTCATGTGGCCCTTGGGGTCTGTGTGACCCCATTGCCTTTGTGACCTCCAGCCTTGGCTGTGTGCTGGTGCTCGGCTGATGCTCTTGCCACACTGCCCGAAGGGCCTGCGGGATTCGTGAGATGATGCACATGGACCCGTCTCCTGGGTAAAAGCAGGGCCCTGGCTCCTGAGGTCAGGTCTCTGCTTGGCCCAGATTCCCGGGGGCTGCCTGTCATCGTGGAATGAAGCCTTGGCGCATGCCGTGACCCTGCCTGGTGCTCTCTCCGCCGTGTAGAAACACATCCGGGACGCTTCTTCCAAGAAGAAGCTTCTGGCCACCGAGGGTGCCAGCGAAGCCACTAGGCCGGGCGACGCTTCACATCGCTTCTCTCCTCCCTACCATGTGGCCCTGGGCAGCCCTGTGTCTGCTCTGGGACAGGCTTCCTCCTGGGGCGTGGGGCAAGGTGGACGCCCCCGCCCCTGCCCCTGCGCCTTTCCCCTTCTCCTCTTCGAAGCCCTTCTCTGAGCCGATCCTGTGGCTTGTTTCTGTTTGTCCCCCACCCCAGGACAGAACCCTGAGAACAGGCTTTTCTGGAGCCCTCCCCCTGATGGGTAGGGAGGGCCTGTTGGCCCCAGTGGCCCCCTCCGTGTGCGACAGCTGAGCAGCAGCTGTGCAGGTCCCAGGGACACACTGCAGCTGTGGAGGGGCTGGCTGGACCGAGCCTCTGGGCCGGGTGTCGGGGAGGGGCTGGGCAGAGGCGGACTCTGCAGCCTGATTATCAGGATAGTGGTAGCGAACGTTAGACCCCAGCTGGGTGTGGGTCACAGGGTGGCCTGGCTGGTCAGCGCTGGGTCACAGGGTGGGGTCACAGTAGGGGACAGGCGGGTGGGTACTCATGCGCGGGGGCACTGAGGAAGGATGTGGTGAGCCAGCAGAATGACTTAGAGGGACCAGGCAGGATCTGGAATCTTCCAGAGCAGTCAAGGTGTCAATGAGGCCTTTGAGGGATGATCCTCGAGGGTGGCGTGACACTTGGACAGCCATGGCGCCTGTGGGGGAGTGAGGGATCTCTCAGGTGGATGCCTTACCTGGAGGACCGCAGACGGGCCTCGGGGGTGCGGCGTGGGCGTGAGCTGCGGAGGCTGCCCTAGCAGTGTCCTGCTTGGGTCCCCGTGCAGGGTGGGGGAGGCATTATGTTGGACCCCGACAGGGCCCAGCAGGTGTCAGAAGTGTCCCAGGCCTTCCTGCTCCTGGACGCAGGGACAGGGACTCGGGCCCGTCTGGATCACCAGCCCTCCGCGTGGGTGTGTGATGGCGCAGGCCTCTGGAAACCGCGAGGGGTTCAGCGTTCTGTGTCCCTCGTCCTGGGAACCCTCCCAGTCCCAGGCAGACAGGGACAGGTGGTCTCGAGGGGGAGGGGCTCCCGTCTAGGGAGAGACTGCACACTGAGCCGTGTGCTCTCTGGACACAGGAAGGCAGCACCTGAACAGGTGCGCTCTGCCCTGGGGAGGGCAGTGTGGGGCTGCAGTTTTACTCCAGGGAGGCGGGGAATTTGAGCCCAAACTTGCAGGTGAGGGGGAGGGTGGAAGGAGCAGCTCGCCCATGCCCTGGGGCAAACGTCTGCTGAAGGGCGTGCAGCTGCCAGGTGGGCCTGGTGGACCCGGTGGGCTGCGCTGACTGGACGCAGGCGGGATCCGGCCTGGAATGGTGGAGAGCTGTTGACTGGACCATAGGCCTGCGAGGGCTTCTAGGCCTTGAATGCAGGAAGTTCTGGGACACGGGCGGCCTCGGCTGCCCACAGCCTCCTGGCTCCCCAGGCCTGGCTCTGTCCAGGGGTAACACGGTCATCCCACAGGGCCCCCCTCCCATGCAGGGTAGGCAGTGGAGGGGTGGGCCCAGTGTGATTCCAGGAGCAGTGGGGGTGCCTGGCCAGAAGGGTGCAGCTGTGCCCCTGCCTACAGGGCAGGGAGCCTGGAAGGGCCCGAGCTGCCACCACCAGTGAGGCTCAGCCCCCAGTGAGGGGAGTGGAGGTCGGTGTTTGCCAGCTACGATGACTTTCGACCCCGTGGTTGGTTTACGGAAGTGCGGTTAGAAGTCTTGGCGCTGTGTAGTAATGGTGTTCATGGGAACTAGGTACAGTCAGGTGAAGTCGCTACAGAAAAATCTGGTCAGTGCGCACCCTGCCCGGGTGGTCCAGGGCGGGCCCAGGGTCTTGGCTGCTGCTAGGGTACTGGGGGCTTCATTGTCGGGCCATCGCCTCAGGCCGCCAGGGGTCGTGGGCTGGCACTGCCGCTGTGCAAGCTCCTGCATTCGGGCATGAGTGCTGCCCACCTGCCGGTCTGGGTGTGCCCACAGGTGTGCACTGGCCCAGGTGGGCTGCACAGGTAGATCTGTGGGTGGATGGTTACCTGAGGCTTGTGCTGACTGAGGCCTCGCCTGGACACTGCCCTCAGGGTCTCCTTAGCTGCAGCTTCTGTCCCCTTGGGTGACGGCTTGTGCAGGTGACTCCTAGGGCTGGCTGGAGGGTCCTGGGGCACCAGTGGACAGAGTGGACACACCCCCAGACGCTGGCTCACCCCAAATCTTCACTGCAGCCTTGGTCGTGCCTCGGTTTCTCTGTCCGTGACCTGGGGTGCTCCTGGCACTGACGTCGTGTGGTCCACACTGCGCCCTGGCCTCGCTTCTCCCCACGGATCCGGTTTTGCTCAGGCGGTGGCCCTCCCTGCCCTCCTTGCCCTCCTGGTGCAGGCCCGGCGGGCAGAGCACTGGCCGATGCCCCCCGCGTCGGCGGCGCAGGCGGGGGCCGGCGCTCCCTCGCTCACCAGCTGGGCTGCGCGGGTGCCCTGTGGCAGCGGTCCAGTCCTATGACCGAAGGCCCCTGAGGCGCGGCACAGGGTCTGCTCCGTGACGTCCAGAGGTCCAGGCACTGATGTTGCAAGGATCGACAGTCTAGGTTTTTTTTAAACAAATCATACCAAAACAGGTTTATGAAAAATGTGGGAAATCTGAACGTCTTGTGGCTGACAAAAGCATCCTCCTCACAGCGTGAATGACGGGGTGACTGGATGTGCCTGTGGAGACAACCTGGACCTGCCCCGAGGCCCTCCAGAACCCGGGCTCGGCCCCTGCCTGGGCCGGTGCTTCCCTCTGCCATTTTGTTTTCTTCAGAGGTGACTAGAAAGACAGACTCGACCCAGCCAGGTGTCCCCGAGGGTGTCCCTGCAGGTTCTAGTTCACGCCCCGTGCATCTGCTCACCCTTCCGGTGGTCCGCCGCGGGCAGCCCCGCCCCCACTCCGGGGCTCCGTCTCCCAGGCTAGAAAGTGTCTGTGTTTGACCCCAGTGGTCGAAAGTGCCTGATGACCCTAGAAGCGGTTCTTGCTTCTTTGCTTCAGCGCCTGGCTCCCTGTGACACAGGGACTTAGGAAGTGTTGTAGGGTTGTCACGTGGTGGCAGAATGCTCACTCATTCCGGACAGAGGTGGCCCACAGGAAGCTTTCTGTGGCAGTAAGAAGTCCCAAGCAGCCCTCGGGGGCCCCCGAGGTGTAGGGCGCGTGTCGCGTGCGTGCGGAAGTCAAGGCCGATGGTCAGGGCCGGGCAGGGTGGGCCGGGCCTCTCCAGTGCATCCGCAGCACAGAGAAGGGTCAGGACTCCTGCCCGGCCCACTGCACAGGCCGAATGTTTGCGCGTGCATGTGTGAGTGTGCATTATGAACGTGTGTGTACATGTGTATGGTGGGGCACCTCAAAACCCCTGCCACCCCCCATCCAGTCAGCGGAAGACGGAATAGAAGAAAAAGGCGGACCGTCCCCCAGGAAGAGGGGCGCCTGCCGGCCAGCCGGCCTCGAGCTGGCACGGGGGCTTCCCGCCGGAAGCGCAGCTGAGCCCCGCGGCCGTGCAGCCAGCGCCTCGTAAAGCTCAATTGGTGTGCACACCTGTGTGTCTGCAGTGCGCACTCCCATGTGTCTGCGGTGCGCACACCCGTGTCTGTGGTGCGCACACCTGTTGGTCTTTCCTGGGGCGCCTGGACCGGTACACCCCTTCCAGCACGTCTCGTCAGGTCCTCCTCCGGCTCTTCTCTGTCGGCCCCTGCTCACAGCCCGCTGGGCTCACCCTCTGCACCGTGGTGGCGGGCCGGGGCAGGCAGGGACTCTCAAGGAGCAGTGAAGCTCTCAGGTGACAGACATGCAGCCTGGCACCCTGTGGCGGTGGGGTGGCGGTGCCAGGGTGCACAGGTAGGAGCTCCGGGGGCCTCTGCTCCCCCGGGCCTGTGTGGGAAGGAAGAGCCTGTGAGCAGCGAGACCCTTCCAGGGCTGGAGGCCTGACTCAGTGACGTGGTAGAGTGACCAGTGAGGCTGCTGGCTCTCTCTGGGCCTCAACTCTGCCTGGAGGAGGGGTAGCGCTCACGTGCGCGGCGGACACCCTATGCGTAGGGAGCGAGGTGCCATCTCCGGGTCTCTCTCTTCACTGGGGGGGATGGCCTGGGTTGCTTCCTGGGGAAGCCGCAGCCATTCGCTGGGCCCCGTGCTGACGGGGGCCCCACCTGGCAGCCCTCCCCTAGCAGGTGGCATGGGAGAGGGATCATGGGCTCCTCGCACCTCGGGGCCTCCATGCTGCTCCCCGGCGTCCTCCCCAAGCAGCTCAGAAGGGGCCTCTTCCCTCAGCTTCCCGCCGGGGTCACCCTCCTGTCCTGTGGGTGTAGTGACAACACCCCTGGTGGGCCGGCTCCCTTCGGTCCCTGGCGCCGAGCCGGGGTACGTCAATGCTCAGTGAGTTGAAGGAGCGCAGCGGGGTCGGAGCCGGGAGTCCGTGGGGTTCAGCGTAGGGGCGCAGGGCGAGTGGCTCCTTGGGGCTGAGGCGGGCTGGCACTCTAAGAGGTCAGAGGTGGCTGGGAGTCTGTCCCGGGCCCCAGGGGAGGCAGCAGCAAGGCGGTGACCTGTGGGTGTCCTGGTCTGGCGGCCCGGAAGGTGAGCGTGAGGAGGGCGAAGCGAGTGTTTGCCCGCTGCTCAGGCAGGAACCGGGGACCTGACGGAGTTGTGTGGTGTGCACGAGCCGGCGGTCATCTGGGGCCTGAGCTCCAGCCTGGGGGAGGTGAGCATCATTGTGGGAAGGTCTCCAACCTTGCCCATGTCCCTTGTGGCCTGGCTGACCCTTGAGGGCCCCAGTCTGGCCAGCCCACTCTCCTACCCCCTGCTGCCCCTCAGTGGGCACAGGGGAGGGGCCGGGGACACGGGCTCCCCCGCTCAGGCAGGGTGCACGCACCGGCCCTCGGTGTGAAGTCAGAGGTCAAGGAGTGCTCCTAGCCTCCCGTGATGGGTTGTGGAAGGGTGTGCCTTCCCCTCGCGAGCCCCAGGTCTGCGCGGCCGTGGGTGTGCACCCCTCCTTGGGCTGTTGGAGAAGATCCTGGGAGTGAGGAGTGTCCCATCCTGGGGGGGAGTGTGACCCCAGGCGCATCCTCCCAGGGGTGGTCACCACCCTGCAATTGTGCACGGTTGCTCCCAGCCCAGACCGGAGACCACATGTGGCAGGCAGTCGTGCGGGTCCCTTGCCTGGAAGGACAGCTCTAGCCTGGCCGGCCTTGTTGGTGCCCCCCGCTAATTCTGAGAGCTGTGGGCCCCTCTGAAAGGAGAATGTGGGGGACTTTTCGAGGCGGTCGCTAGCACAGTGTGTTTCTGTCCCCAGCCCCAGGCCAGGCACCACAACAATTTGGGACATTGGTTCCTCTTGCTGCCAGATGGGCCGAGGCCCCAGCCAGGCGCCCACCTAAGAGCAGAAGCCTGCTTTGCGAGAGGCCACCATGGTCACTGCTGGCCGCACTGGCCATGTTCCCTCAGGTCCTCAGGAAGCTTTTCCTGTGGGGTGTGAGGGTATCGCCCAGAGACATTTCCTGTGGGGGTGTCAGGGTATCGCCTGGGGACACTTCCTATGGAGGTGTCAGGGTATTGCCTAGGGACACTTCCTGTGAGGTGTCACCTGAGGGGCACTTCCTTTGGGGCTGTGAGGGTATCACCTGGGATGTGGGACAGCAACTCAGCTGTGGGTACATAAATCATTTCAGCCTAATTTCTCCCTCCTGTTTGGCAGCCCAGTGGAGCTGGTGCCTCTACCCTGGACCCAAGCAAGAGGCTGGTGGGTGACACCTTGTGGCTCACCACCAGTGCACAGCAGGCTGTCCTGGGCTCTGGGCACGTTGCAGGGGCTGCAGGTCCGGGACCCTCTGCACAGTGTGTCTGCGGGCAGGAGCCGCACGTGGTGACACATGAGAGACCGTGTTGCCGTTGTACGAGTGTAGAAATGCCTGCTGTGTGCCAGGCCCTGTGCCAGGCGCCGGTGCAGCTGTGAGCAAGGCGGGCACAGGGTCCTGTCCTAGGGAAGGGCCTGGGGTCCCTGTAGATCCACACACCTGCCTAAGATGGGGACCACTTTCTCAAGACAGGCTCGTAGGTGCAGGCTGCCAGGCTGCCTGGAGTTGGTGGGTGAACCTGCGGGCGGCTCAGCACCAGGGGACGGGAACAGCTAGAGCTAGACTGGCTCTGTCTGTGGCTAGCGCTACAGTGATGGCTCCCAGCCCAGGAGTCCAAGGGGTACCCCCAGGAAGGACTGTGCCCCACCAAGGCCTGTGCAGCTGTCAGTCATGGGCTCTGTGCTGGGCCAAGGATCAGGGCCCCCCATTACCAGCTGGGGCTCTCCCATCCCGCTGAGTTCCAGCATCACTCTCCCCAGTCCCGTCCTGATAGGCCCATCCACACTCACCTGACCCATCTGTCCCCCATCCGTTGGTCCCTCTCCTGCCCGTCCCCCTCACCTGGGAGGCTCTTTCCCTGACAGCCCACTCGGGCACAGCACCTCCAGGTGGGTGCTGCACACGCCCAGGGCCCCACCCTCAGAGCATGGTGTGGCCTCGCATCGTGTCACCCATGGGATAACATGCGGAACCACGCGTCACTGCCAATTAACTGCTTTCTCCCGCCTTCCCCGCAGAAGGACATGGCCCTGAAGCCACATGAGCGGAAGGAGAAATGGGCACGGCGCCTCATCAAGAAGCCCCGCGAGTCAGAAAACTGCCCATCCGCAGAGCCGAGTGAGAATGGGCGGCGGCCCCTGGAGGCGGGCGACCCCGAGCAGGACCTGGAGCCTGCCGCTGACCGAGGGAGGAAGGTCCCGCTGCAGCCCGCCAAGCAGGTGAGCACTGGGCCCCGCCCCACTCAGAGCCGCGGGCTGCGCGCCCCTCCCCCGGCGCCCGTTGGGCTACACCAGCACCTGGACACCACCCGTCGGCCTCTGGCCCTGCCTGGCAACGCGCTCCATCGTTGTCAGGCGTGGGGGATGGGGCACATGTGGACCGGGGCCGGATTCTGAGCAGAGGCAGGGGACCTGCCCAGGTGGGTGACAGCCAGACGGAGGCCGAGCCTGGCCGGGCCGGGAGCCCGGGAATGGGGGTGGGGTGGGGTGGCGGCTGTGCTCGGCAGGGCCCAGGGTGCACCCGCTGATAGGCCGGCCCCGTTTCCCCATCGCGTCTGTCAGGCTCCGCCGACCACAGGGTGTCCAGGGTGTCTGTAATGCGCGGGGACCAGGCTCGTGGCTGGATGCGCTCCGCCCCCTGAACCTAGCTGAAGTGCAGTGTGTCTGCGGGCAGGGGCCGACGTGCGGTCGGTGGGCTGGGCGCAGGGGGCAGCCCCACCTGAGGCCTGCGGCTGTCGCCCAGGGCCCCACGGGGACGCGGGCTCTGTCTTGGGCGCTCGGCACTGCCGCTGCTCCTGCTCGGGGCCTCATTGGTCTGCGCCTTCTTCCGGAGGGGTTCTTCTCCGTGTTCACGCTTTCACCTCACGTGGGGACCGGGCCGCTGGTGAGGGGGCAGCATGTCTGGGCCCGGGCTGGATGGGGGGTCGGCAGGCACACTTGCCCAGGTGGACACGTGCTCTTTCTTCCATGCAGGTGTGCTCCCCAGAAGGGGGGCCGCTCCCAGCCAACCACTGGGACCAGAACGGCCCGGCCCAGCGCCAGCAGCAGCTCCAGCCCAGCCAGCCCCCGGGGTCACCCCCAGCCCCGTGTCGGCGCTGCCAGCCCAGTCGGGCTCTCCCGGACTCTGGGCAGCCCTGCCAGCCCCAGCAGCCACTCCCGAGTCAGCGCAGCTGGCCCCAGCGGTCACTTCTGGGCCCAAGACAGCCCTGCCAGCCCCGGCGGTCACTTCTGGGCCCAGGTCAGCCCTGCCGGCCCCAGCGGCTGCTTCCAGCCCCAGATCCGCACTGCCGGCCCCAGCGGTCACTCCCGGCTCAGCCCTACCGGCCACGGTGGGCGCTCCTAGGCCCCAGACAGCGCTGCCGGCCCCCGCGCTCCCTCCTGGCCCCGTGCCACCTCTGCCGGCCCCTGCGCTCCTTCCTGACCCCGTGTCATCTCTGCCGGCCCCTGCGGTCCCTGCTGGCCCTCTGGCACCGCTGCTGGCCCACTCGGTCATGGGTGGCACCATGTCTCCATGGCCAGCCCAGCAGGGCATCCTCAGGACAGCGGTGCCGGCCCCTTCGGTCTCTGCTGGCCCAGTGCCAGCGGTGCCAGCCCCCCCAGTCCCTCCTCGTGCTGCGTCCACGCCGCCGGCCCCCCAGCTTACTCGCGGGCCGGTGCTGCTGCCCCCGGCGGGCGCTCCTAGCCCCGTGCCAACCCCGAAGGTCCCTCCTGGGTCAGCCCAGTCACCCCCGGCAGTCACTGCTGGGCCTCAGTCAGCCCCAGCAATTAGCCGAAACCCCAGAGCAGTCCGGCCCCCCCAAACCTTCTCTTCTGGGCCCCAGACAGCCGCACGCACAGAAGCAGCCGCTCCTGGGCCCAGAACAGCCTCACGCACCCCAGCGGCCGCTCCTGGGCCCGAAGCAGCCCTGCCGGCCCCTGCGCTCGCTTCTGGGCCCGAGCCCACCCTGCAAACCCCAGCCGCTGCTGCCCCTCCCCGAGCCCCCTTCGCTTCTGGGGCGGCCAGCCCCACCCCGCCGGCCTCTCTTGGGGCCCGTGAGCCAGCCTCGGCGGTCCCTGCTGGACCCGGTCCGGGCCCGTCAGCCCCAGCTCCCGGCCCTGGGCCGACCCTGCTGGCCCCTGAGGTCACGACGGACTCGCTCGTCCACCCCTGCGGTGGCCCGCCAGGCCCCGCACGTGAGCCCAGGAGCCTGATGTCGTTTCCCAGACGAGCCCCGCTGTGGCTGCACTGGGCAGGGCCAGGGCCGGAGGCGCGGTGCCGCCGTGGGTGGCGGTCTTTTCCAGGCGGGCCGGGCCGTTCGCAGTGGGAACAGGCTCGGCAGAGGCGAGAGCCCCAGCGGGGCCAGCAGCCCGAGGCCTGCCTGCGCCAGGAAGAGAGGCCAGGGTTCCCGCGCCCCCCGGCTCCTTGCCTTGCCCGCCGCTTTGTGACGTGCACACCCCCGGGAAAGGGAACGTGGCCACCGGGGCTTGGGCTGCCGGGGGGTCCCGCGGTGTCTCCCTGGGCTCTGAAGTGCCCACGTGTCCTCGTACATCAGTCTCCGTGCACGCCAGCCCCAGGTGTGCGCGTGTGTGTGGTGTGCGTGGCTTGGGGCGTGTCAGCGCAGGCCTTGCCTCCTGGGGCCCCTCCCCACCTGGCCAGTGCATCCCTGCCCCCAGGCGGAGTGCATCCCACTCACCTGGCAGAGAGTGACGTGCGTTCGCCTCCAGGGCGCGGTGACTGTGGAGAGGTGGGGGGGCACCTGGGGCTGTCTCTGGGGCCATCAGTAGGAGCTGCTGGTGGCAAGGAGGGGCGCCCCCGGGACCAGGTCTCCCGTCTGCCCCCCGGCTCTGTTCCAAGACAGCCCGCAGGGCCCAGGGCCGTTCTCGGGGTGCCCTCTCTTGACCTCCCGCTCCGCCTCTGCAAATCCCTGGCTGTCAGCCCTCCCAGGATGTCCCCTGCTGGGACAGTCCTCACACTACAGGGCTTCTCTGCCCCGTCCACCCCTCACCTCAGCCCGTGGCTCAGACAGGCCCAGAGTGTACTCTTGGCATCCTGGGCACAAGGTGGGACCCCTGTTCTGACTGTCAGGACTGCAGGGCCCGGGGACGGGCTGCCGCCGTCTCTGCAGAGCAGCACGGACCCCTGGGGACCCGGCCGGGTGCCCACTCAGCGCCTGTGCACCCAGTCTTGCTGGCTGTGACGGCCGCTGCCAGTGCTGACCCTGCTCGCGGAGGTCCCCCAGTCTCCAGGCCTCCCCCTCCCCGCTTGCCCGTGATGACCCTGGCCACCGCTGGCCCTTGGGGGTCCCAGCCAGCTGGGTGTGGGGTTTACCCAGGATCTCCCGGAAATGCGGGGCTTATTTTTCTGATTAAAGAAAATAAAAAGTGCCGTGCCATTATTTTTATAACAGCATCAGCGTTTGTGATTTAACAGACGAGCGTGCATCGTACATGACGTGATTTACTGCCACCAGCGGTTTTCTGCACATCTGGACTTGCCTCGTTATCTCTGGGCAGTGGGGGAGAGGCCGGGGGCGGGTCTTGCGGCCTGGCCACGCCCCACACTGGGGCTGGGGCTGGGGCTGGGGCTCTGGCTCCGGCTCGCCACCAGCCAAGCCGCCGGCACCTGCTTCTCCTGTCACTTGGAGGCTCTGCTCTGGAAGGGGCTTTTTCTAGACATGAAGCCCTCGCATTTGCACCATGCCTTGTTGTCACACGCTAAGAGTGGCAAGGGTTCAGGCCGTGTGCACGCACACGTGTGTATGTGTGTGTGAGAGAGTATCTGCCCTGGGGTCCCCATGCACGCTCGTGTCTGAGCATGTCCCAGGAGTGGGCCGGGACGTGCGGACATTGCAGCCCTGCCTTTCTAGGCATTTCTGTCTTGGGAGTGTTGACCAAAGTACCTGAGTGCCACTTGGAGTGGGGAAGACAGCTGATGGGGCCACAGCAGAAGGGGTGGGAAGAGGGCGGAGGCCCATGGGGACCCCACAGCCAGGGTGGGGCTGCCCACTGCCTCCCCATGCAGAACGGCCCCACCCGGTTGAAGTCCGCCGTGAGCTGGGGGTGGGGGAGCCCTGGGCCCTGCTGCTGCCTGTGTGGTCGCTGAGGGACAGACAGGCTTGAGTTCTGTCTAAACCCAGAGGGGCCCCCAAAGCCCTGTGTGCCCCACCTCCCATGGCCACAGCTGCCTCAGGTTCAAAGTACTGGGCCCCTGCAGGGAGCGTGGTCTGAGGAGGCGCCCATTTGCCGTGGGGGACCAGACTGCATGTGCTGTGTCCCAGGGGGCAGGGCCTGGGGGCACTGCCCTCCTCACTGCCTGACGACAGGCAGGTCCTGCCAGGCCAGATCCTTGATGTTGCTGAGAGCAGCCGGAAGCGAGCTTTTCTGTGGATTCGGCAATTTTGAAACCTTAATAGTTAAATCTAATTTTATGAGCTACCTTGTTGACCAGAGGACACAGATGTGTGGCCCTGGGGGCAGAGTTTGGGCCCTGGCAGTTGATTTGGCCCTGAGGCCGGGGTATGGGTAAGAGCAGAGATGGAGTGAGAGCCCGTGCTATCTGTCCCAGGCACCCCACGCTCTGCCGGGTCTCCCCAGTGCCCTGCAGCCTGCCCCTCCTGTCCCGCACCGGCCCCTGCCTCCACGTCCCCATCTGCAGACTGGGCCTTGGGGAGGGGACAAGAGCCCTTCATGCAGTTCCTGGTCCCTGCTCAGCCCTGACGACAAGGAGGGTGCTGGTGGTGGCATTTGTTGTCAGGGAGGAGGGGGTGTCTGTGTTAGAATCTCACAAGGCGAGAGCTAAGCTAGAGTTTGCCGGGCAGGTGCTCACTAAGGGGACGCTTTGGGATCCGCAGGAGGATGGGAGGCACACAGGTGTGAGTGACCCCTGATGGGCTGACAGGCTCCTGGTCCTAGAAGGGGGTCTGCGTATCATGTCCAGTGTCCACCGGGACACCCCAGCCAGGCTGTAGAATCCCTGGGGAGGAGGTGTCCGCCGTGCCTGTCCCCTGCGTGCGCCTGTGTGTGGCCCAGGCGTTGTTGGGCAGGCCAGCTGCAGGTGAATGCCGTCACCCCCCAAAAGCCCTGCCCCTTTAGTACCACCCCGGGGATGCGCCCCTGGGCGGCCCGGTGCACCCTGAGCAGCTGCGTCACCAGGCGCTGAGGACACGTCCTGACCCGTGGCCGGCGGAGCCTCTTCCAGCAGACTACATGATTCGCCACTTAATGTTAGAGGCCAGCGTGTGGCCGCGCTGCGCTGACCTTCCGCCAGCAGAAAAAAACGGTGGCCCCCCTCCCCTTGTCAGAGGCCACAGTGACCACGACAGACCCAGCAGTTCGCCAGAGTCAGGGCAGTTTTAAGGGGAACAATGTTCACGTCCAGTCACCTGCCCTCTCCTGGAGGACTTGGCAAGAAGCCTGTCCCGGGGCTGGGGGTGGGGGACCCAAGGCCGAGGGGCACTGCCCAAGGCCCCGGACCGGTTCTGAGGTTCCGACGCTGTAGGCCGGGCGTAGAGCAGCAAAGTTGTGAGACGGGGCTGATGGGGCTTCGCGCAAAATTGTAATTGTCCAGGTAGCCACATCAAAAATGTGAGAAGAGACAAAGTTAAAGTTTTTTCACTCCATAGATGCAAAATAGTATCATTTCAGCATATAACCAATATAAACGTTATCAGTGAGACATTTTACTTTTATTGTATCGAATCCCGGAGAGGCAGTTTCTTAAGCTATAACCCCTCAGTTCAGACTGACACGCAGGACGGAACAGACGGTCTGAAGAGACCTGCATCTGTTAAAGACGGTGACTCTAATCTGGATGGCCGCCTGTCACCACCGCCCCGCCAGCCTCCCAGCTGCTCAGGCACTGTCTGCAGCGGTTAATTTAATCACTCGCCACGCCCGGGAGGCAGCGTGCTGTGAGTCCCATTTTTCAGATGAGGCTACTGAAGCGAGAACAAGAATCTCAGTAACTCGCCCAAGACAAACAGAATAAGTGGCTGAGCCAGGACTCAGACCCAGGCAGCTCGGTTCTAGATCCGTGCCCTTGACCTTGACGTTTCCCGGAGACAGCAGTGATGTAACTGCGGGCCTCTCAGCCTCCAATAATCTCTGTGCGTGTGCGCCTCTGTGGGGTGTGTGACTCCTTAAGCAGCCCATTTGTTCTGGAAGAGTCCCTCCACACTCAGGGTCCAGCCCTGAGCCCTAGACATGCCCCATGGGGTCCTTGGTGGCCCGGCCTCTCCCCCGCCCACCTGCCTTCCGCTGGCTGGACCACTGTGGTTTGCTCCGCACCGCCTACCTCCAGGCCCTGGGCCCCCTTCAGCTCCCCCTCTGCTGGGTGGTGAGTGCCCCGTTTCTCATCTGTACCCCTCTGGTCCTCATAACCCCGAGCCTGGCCCGGGTCTGGGCCCTGAGGCCTTGGTAAGTATGAAGAGAGTGAGAGACTGAGAACGTTGTGGCTGGTACGTACGTCATCTGCCATGCCAGTCTGTCCGCCGGTTTGGGGTTTTCTGATCACTTACAAGGCAGTTGCTGAGTGGGCTGGTAGAGGCCTTCCAGAAAGTTCCCATCTGGCCCTTGGCAGTGTCTGGTGGGGAGCCAGCTCTGTCACTTAGCTGCGTGGCTTTGGGCAAGTGACTCAACCCCTTGGCACTTTGTCTTTCTCATCTGTAGGATGGGGTCATGACACGTCTCCCGCAGG
The DNA here is from genome assembly GCF_000151845.1 of Pteropus vampyrus. Lineage (NCBI taxonomy): Eukaryota > Metazoa > Chordata > Mammalia > Chiroptera > Pteropodidae > Pteropus > Pteropus vampyrus. The sequence goes on along the minus strand of NW_011888970.1, from coordinate 409,645 downwards.
GTTTTCGAGATCAGTGAGTCGATTTAAGAGACATCTCAGAGCGTAGGGGGTGCTGGGTGGCTGTGTGAACGTCTGCTCCTCTCGGTAATATGGATGGTTCCTCTGCCCCCTCCTCTTGCCTGGGTTGTTGCTGGGGGGGCTGGCGATGGGACTCCCTAGGGTCCCTCTGGAGTCCATGCGTGCGGCCCCTGCTCCAGCCCCGAGGCGCCCACCCCCTGCGGGCCATGCCCCCGAGGGGCTATCCCACAGTGGAGAGCTTGGGCTCTGCCCCATGTCCACTCTCAAACCCCAGCACCGCCTCTTCTGCCTGGTGGCCTGAGGCAAGTGACTTCTCTCTGGGCCTCGGTGTCCTTATCTGTACAGTGGGAACATCGTCAATACAACATGTCTTAGGCTGTTGACACAGAAATGTGAGTCGATACCCTTGGTACCTGTACAGCTGTATTTGCTGCTGTTACTGTGATTACTGCGTCGCTACCCACAGAATGATGTCTCCTGCCTTCCGGGCCGGGCCCGCCCAGATCCCCTCACCGGGAGCCATCCCGTGGGGCCTCCGGGAACAGCGCTCAGCCTTTAGGTGGCATCGACACCTGTGCCTGAGGTGTGCAGCCGTAGGGAGCAATAGGCTGGGTTGTGGGAGCTGGGGTGAGGCTACCCACACCCCTGAGCATGTACCCTGTGCATGGCCCTCACATGACCCGAGTGTGGGGTCCCGAGCGGGGCCCAGGAACTTCCCACAGTGCTCTCGGGGGCAGGATGGAGGAGAAACTGGACCCTGGGCGTGTGTGGGAGGCACCCAGCCCACCTGTCCCATCTGGGCCAGGGCGCAGAGAACAGGACATGTCGCGATCCCGCCCGCATGAAGCTTGAATTCCAGACAGGCTTGAAGTGAGTGGGGTGATTCAAGGTGACAACAGGCCCTGTTGACAAGGGAGAGGGGCTCCTTCAGATCAGGGGATTGGGGAGGCCTCCTGGCCGGCACCCGAGGGAGAAGGGCATGTGCCTAGTTTCGGGGAGGCCTCGGCGCGGGTCCCTGGGACTGGTTGCAGTGTGGACGTCCTTCTCCTGCAGGGCCGCTGGGAGTTTTAAGCAGTGCAGTGACATGAGCTGATTTATGATTTTAAAAACTCATGCTGGAGGCGGGCTGGGCAGCCATGGGGACAGCTGGGAGGCTGTGCTCGAGGGAGGTGCCGGTGGCTTGAATCAGGTCATTAGTCCTTTAGACAGATGGGGACAACTGTGGAGCAGGCCGAAGGGCTCAGCTGAGTGGCCCAGCCAGAGTGACGGAGGCAAGAGAGAGCCCTGAGGGTCCGCTCCAGCTCTGGTGGCACACGCCCCCAGGCCCCCTCTCA
>NW_011888970.1:403545-407218 GCF_000151845.1 Pteropus vampyrus | reverse complement strand
GGACAGAACAGTAGAATGTGCTGTCTACCGCTGTCACTTGCTGTGTGGGAAGGATGGAGGGGTGGCTGTGCCAGGTGGGGCGAGATGCAGGTTCTGTGGGGTCCCTGAGCCCCAGGGAACTGGGTGCCTGTTGCTGGTGGGAAGAACAATTAGTCGGGGGTCCAGGGGACAGCTAGGCCTGGGCTCATACAGGGGACTTTCTGGGCAGAGCTGCAGATTACAGCCTGGGGTCATGACATCCTGGGGAGTGAGGGAGCGGCCTGGGGCAAGGGAGGCCCTTGCGGGCACCCCAGTATGCCTGGGCCTGGGACCCTGCCCGCGAGGGCTTTGGGCGGAAGCAGGCACCTGCTCAGGAAATGATGGGCCCCGCGCCCACAGGCCACCAGGGATCCGGCTACAATGAGCAGGGACCCGGGCTGGCGGGGAGGAGCGGGGCTCATGGAGGCACGCACCATCTCAGTCCAGCCGGCAGGGGTCCAATCAGGCCCATGTGCTTGACCTTTGCTGGGAGCCGGGCCGCCCACTGCAGCCTCACTTGCTGAGGGCCACGGGGAAACCAGAGACCCACACGCAAGAAGTGGGGCCCACGCGGGGCGGCCCAGGGCCCTTAAAGCTCCCCAGGCGACACGATTTGCATGGGGAGGGAGTTCTCCGAGAGGTAACTGGGGTGCTGTGTGGAGCAGCCGTGAAGGCTGGGGCGGCCTGGCTTACTGTGAGCCCTGGAGCGAGGGGCCGTGTCTGCCACAGGCGTGTGTGTACGTGCTGCATGTAGACGCCGGATGGGGTGCCCGGGCCGCCGGGAGCCTGTGCTCGGTTTCTGCAGGGGTGGCATGGGGTTGGCCTTGGGGTACTGGTCCCCACTCCTGGTGGCCCAGCCGACTACTGGTGGCTGGGGTGGGTGCTGGTGCTTGGGTGCCTGATTTCTGCCCCACCTCTGGGACCTGTCTCCCCCTGGGCTGCAGGAGTCTGCGGGCGGCCTCAGCCTCAGTCCCCCAGCTCAGGATTCACAGGCCACCTCCACCCCAGGTGTGGGGGAAGGGCACTCACAGGCGAGCCCCTAGCAGGGGCGGGGCGGAGCCCAGAGCCCCCAGGGTGTGCATGGTTGAGTAGTGTGTGCTCACCAACCACACCAGCTGTGTCTGAGCTCACAGGAGCTCCCTGCAGTGGCACATGTCTGAGGGTGAAACCTGAGGGGACGTGAGTGTGACTCTCTGGTTGCCACGTTCGCCTGTCCGGGTTACGTGTTGCACAGCTCCAGAGCCACCAGGGCCCCCTGTTGCCATGGGTGGCGCGTGCTTCTGCCGAGACAGTTCGCAGGCCGTGGCAGTGGAGCGTGCGGAGAGAGAGCGCCTCTGCGTCGTCTGCCTCGTGTGCAGGCTGGCGGCGTCTCGCAGGCCAGTGGGCAGGTGTCAGGAGCTGGGTGGCGGTGTGCGTTCGCATGTGCGTGAAGAGGCCGTGCTGTGGTGTGCACATGGGGCCCATCTGGGAGCCCCTGGGCAGGTGGCGTGAGCACTGCGGCTTCCTTGTTCTGTCCGGCCCAGGCAGGGCCATTTCCTGACTCCCACAGAGGGAAGGCCCCGTGTGCGGCCTGGGGGTGCCCCTGGGTCCTGCTCTTGGGCCCCTTGAGCTTGCCTCTTGGACTGCCCACCCCCATGGGTCTGCTCACTGGGTGGAACCACATGAAGCCTCAGTACACTTGGCGGCGAGGGGCAGACACCTCCCCGTGGGGGGCCCCTGTGGGGAAGGGGTCGTCGGGGGGAGTTTTCCACGGGCAAGCGCCATGGCCTCGCTGTTACTGCCAGGGCAATCAGGACCCCAGCATGAGGGCGGCACCCCTAACCCTACCTGTCTGATGGCAGTGCCTTCACCGTGTGAGGCTGCGGGAGGTGTCCTCTCCCACGCCTGGGGTGTGCCACCATCGCTCTGCGTTCAGGGGCTTCGCCAGCCGGTGGTTAAACGGGGTGGCTGAGGCAGCGTGGCGTGTTCACACCCCAGAGGCAAGTGGCGTGTTCACACCCCAGAGGTGCCTCCCCGGTGAGCTGCGGTGCTCCTCAGAGACGGCTTCTAGCTTCCAAAGGCCTCAGGGCCGCCTCCTCCCCCCTCAAAGTGTCACCTTCTCTGTGAGGCTCTTCCTGGTGAGCCTGCCCTTCTCTGCGGTGGCGTCCTTAGCACCTGTGCCGTCTGCTAACCGTATGATGGCCTCTGTTTCGTAGGCTTCACGAGGACAGGGGCTTGTGTCTGTTTTGTTTACCGCCCAAAATACAGCCAGCTCATGGGTGCTCGGTAGGCATTGAGTGGGTGGGCGACTGGGTAGATGACAGGTGGGTGGATGGATAATAGGTGGATGGATGCTGGGTAGGTGGATGGGTGGATGGAGGGTGGATGGATTCTCAAGGCCAGGCCCGGACATGGCGCGGGGGCGTCCACCTGTCCCCAGGGCCATCAGGGCAGCTCTCGCCCTGGACATGGACTTGAAGGGCCAGGACTCCGGCTCGTCTGTGGCCGAGGCGTGGCGTGTCTGGCCAGCAGCATTTCTGAGCAGCTAGGAAGGAAGCAGGGTCTCAGGACAAACAGACCCCGGCTTGGGCTCTTCAGGGCCCTGGCCTGAGGACAGAAAGAGGGTGCTCACGACACAGTGGCCAGACGTGGAGGCCTGGGGCAGACTGTGCACTCTGGGAGCATGGATGCTGGGCTGGGAGGCCTGGGGGTGGAGAGGAGGGCAGGACGCTCCACATCCTGCAGTGTCCCCACACTGCCCAGCGGGCAGGTCAGCGGCGCGTGGGTCAGGAGCCCCAAGGTGCTGGGCAGTGTGCTGGCTGAGAACCACAGCCTTGGTCTGTCCCGAAGAGGCGTCCGCTGGCTGGAGAAGGTGCAGGCGTCGATGCATGCCCCGACGTCACTGTGTGGGAAGGACCCCAGTGGGTCCTGACGGGACCTGGATGCAAGGCCGGTGTGGTTCAGGGTGGTGACTTCCTGGGCGTGGGAGGCTCAGGGCCGGGGCTGTGATGTGCGTCGCTTCCCTGCAGCTCGGTGAGGTTAGAAATTATTTTCAAGTAAAAAGAAAAATGTGAGCAGGATTCCTGGTCCCCCGCCCGCGTGGTCACCTAACGGCTGCCTCCGTTTCTCCTCCGTGAAGTGAGCTTTTGTGCGAGGAGCCAAGAGCTGTGGGCCGGCCACCGCGCGGCCAGGCCAGGAGACACTGGCCCTGTGGGGGATTGCAGGGGACAGGACCGAGGCACAGAGAGGTTGGGCGATGGCCCTAGGTCACACAGCGGTGTGGCCTGCAGCCCCCCTGCCCGCCCCGGGGTTGTGGCGTGGACCCAAGGGGCCTGCAGTGTGCGTGGGCAGGGAGTGGGGAGGCCTTGCCGGTGCCCCGTCCCGGAGACAGCACCAGCCCCCATAGCAGCGTAGCTGACAGGGCTCACTGACTGCAGGAAAGGAGGCCAGAGCTGGCAGCAGCTTCCTCTCCTGGACGTCCCCAGCTGTCCTGGACGTCCCCAGCTGTCCTGGGCATCCCCGTCAGGGCTGTGAGTGAATGGCTCGGCAGCGCTCCGCCCCCGCCCTCTGCAGTCTGGGGTTGGGGGCCTGACCTGGCCCTGCCCCCTCCTGCCGCACAGCAGGCCAGCAGTGCGAAGGGGTCAGGTCTGCGCTTGCTGAGCCTGTCTCTCCCTGT
>NW_011888970.1:401059-402130 GCF_000151845.1 Pteropus vampyrus | reverse complement strand
GCCTGGGCGCTGCAGCCCCCACCTCCGTGAGGACTGGGGTCCCGCCAGGTGGCACTAGGACTTGAGGGTCCGGGCACCCCCCAGTACCATGCTTGGATGGAGCCCCCTATCTCCCTGTGAGTCTGTGTGAGGCCACCCTCCCTGCCCCCCAAGCCCTGTCCCCAGGGAGCAGCCCTGCCCCCTCTTCAAGACGCTGTTTCATTTCCCCTTAAGTGTCAGGAGGAACAGTGATGACACCGTAAAGCCCAGAGCTCCATAAAAGCCATTTCTGCAGATTTACTGCCCTGCAGGCTCACTGGGAGGTGGGGCCTGGTTCCGCCCGCCTCATCCCCAAGCCCCTGATTTACCGAGAATTCCAGAGTTCCAGGGCCTGAGCTGGCTCTCTAAATCACAGTGGCTCTTTACAGGCTGTCTGATTAAGCGGTGGTTCCCGTGGCCCTCCTCCACCCCTCTGCCCATTGACAAGGCCATTGACCGGGGGGCTGCACACTTCTGGGCAGTGGTCCCACGTGCGCGGCGCCACCTGAGTCGTCTTCCTGCCCTCCTCAGGTGGCCTTGTGTGCTTATCCATCACGGTCATGGTTGGTGGCCCCGGCGCTGGCCAGGAGGTGGGCCAGGACCAGGCTCCGGTGGGAATGTGTGGCCAGGAGAAGGAGGTTGTGTGATGCAGGCCGGGATCGGGGATTGCTGGGACAGTGACCAGGAGTGGGGGGCCAAAGCACCCACCAGCAGGCAGGGCAAGGGGTGTGTGTGGGCCCCAGAGGGTCTGCGCCTAGGGATGCCCCACCTGGAGCCTCCTGCTGCATCTGAGGCCCCAGGGCAGCTGGGGTCCCCCTGCTCCCTGCCTGAGTCACGGGCAGCCCCTCTGCTTCCGAACTGCCGTGGGGCCTCCAGGGTCTTCTCCCCAAACGCTGCTTGGCTGCTCCTGGAGAAGAGCTGTAACCAACGCGCCAGCCGCTTGCGGCTGGACCCCCACGGCTGCTGCACGGGAGCGACAGATGGTAGCCGGGAAGTGGCCCCGCCTGCTGCTTGGGTCGTGGGGGTTCCCCGACGATGTCTGCAGACGGCCCC
>NW_011888970.1:394980-398674 GCF_000151845.1 Pteropus vampyrus | reverse complement strand
CCCAGCCTGCTCCACGCGCAGCCCTGCGCCGCGGGCTCGTCTTTACGAGGCAGGTTTATGGCGTCCATTACCCTGCTCCTCGGCCGCTTCCGAGCAGCAGTAATTTGTGCAAAAGTAATAAAAAGCCGTCAGCCTCTCCCTGGAGGCGGGAGCTGCGTCCTTCAGCCAGCGCTGGCCGTTCCCAGAGCGCAGGGATCTGACCTGTCCCCGCGGCCCCGCCCAGGCGCCCTTCTTTCAGGGGGACACTCCGCCCACCCGCCCTCCGTCCACCCACCCTTCCGTCCGTCAGTCCGTCTTCCCTCCCTCCCTCCTTCCTTCCTTCCTTCGCCAGGCCAACCTCTCCGGCCCCGGGGTGCAGCTGTAGCTCTCATTTGGCCAGCTGGTAGAGCATGGAATTCCCGCCCTGAGTCCCCCATTGTCCAGCGTGTCTCCTGAATAGCTGGGGGTCAGGAGTGTCAGTTCCCTTGGGCTTGTGGTGCGGTATTTTGAACAGGGCTCTTGGACGCGTCTGCGGTTTTACTGCCAGGGAGCCGGGCCCTGATGTGGGCATCACTGTGGGGGGCCTGGCCACGGGGGGCGCCGACAGCTCCACCTCCCTTCAGTGCTGGCCCGTGTCAGCGGATGTGGTGCTGGAGGGGTGTGGCCTTGGGGACTCTGTCCTGAGCTTCCCCAGAGTGGGTGTTGCAGGTGGCCGCTCTAGCACCTGGACAAAAGGTTCTTCCTGAAGGGGGTCTGGGTGGCAAATAGCCGTGCACCCAGATAGAGGATGTTGAACTGGTGACCTACACGGTTCCTGGACGAACAGTAAGCCAGGCAGTGGGGTGGCACTGGGGATGCAGTGGCGCAGGTCTTGGGGTCCCTGTCCTGGTGGGGAGATGGTCTGTCAGCAGCAGCTGCTTCTGGAGAGTGCTGGCTGCTGCAGGCGGCACTGGTGCCTGGTGGTCGGGGGACATCCAGGAGAAGCCAGGGGGGACGTCAGGCCGAGGGTGCGTGCGGGCTGGGGTGTTCATGCGTCAGGGGACCTAGAGGAGGCAGAAAGGGCCCTGCAGCTCTGGGCGAGGCTCATCCCAGCGGCCCCGGGGAGCCGTGGGCACTGCCATGGGGCCTAGACACTGGGGGACGCCGCACTTCTGTTGGGGGCCCAGAGTCCTGGACTGTAGTTGTCCAAGCCTTGGGCTGACACAGGCTGTCACCCCATACCATGCACATGTGTGCTGTCAGCAGAGCAGGGGCTGGATTTAGTGGCGGAGAGCATCTGTGCATTCGTGAGAAGCCTGACGTCCGTTGGCATTTTCTGGCCGTCTTTAACTTGGCGCCATTGTTGTATTTCAGACTGGGCGAGGCCCATGAAAGAGACACCAGCCCCCCTGCATTATGGGGCAGCGATGGAGAACGCTCCCGCCAGGCAGCATGGGGTCACATGTAAGGGTTGGCTGTGGGTTCGCGGCTGCTGGTCACTTTTTCAGGGACTGCCAAGAGAAGCCACCCCAGACATCTTCCTACACCCCTGCCCCTGAGAGCTCCAGGATTTAAGCCCACGGCCTCTGCACAAGCCCCCGACTCCACCCGCTCGTCTCAAAGCCTCTACAATGTTCTAGAAGGCACGGCCCGCTCAGAGCCGCAACCCGCTGCTTCGCAGGTTCAGCTCTGGGCACTTCTGCCTCTGTGTCATCCACTGGGGCCATTTGGGGACCTTCGGCTGGGCTGCAGGGTGACCTCACACGCCTGGGCACCCTGCCCAATGGGTGCTCTACCCCAGGACGTCCTGGGCGGGGGTGGCCAGACGCTCCTTCAGGGCCTCTCTCTGGAGTTAGGGGACAGCTTAGGGCTCCCAGAGCCCAAGGCAGCTGTGGGGCTGGCATGGTGGCACTTGTGCCACATTCCACTGGTCAGCGCAGCCACAGGCCAGCCCAGGTCCAAGGGGAGGACACCGGCCCAGCCCTCGACGGGAAGGTGCCGAGAATGCGCCCTCCAAGGTGCGGCGCCCCCACTCAGCAGCACGCGCTTCTCGGTCCCCTGTGTCCCCCGTGCTGGGGAGCGCACGCCCCCATGTTAGCTGCTCAGGACAGTAGTGTTGGCTGCGACAGTTCCTGAGGGCCAGGCGGTCAGGAACCCCCTGCAGGGTGGCACGAGACCAAGCCTTGGACGGCTCGGCCACTCTGCAGTGCCCTCTCGGTGGGCACGGCACCTGGTGTGGAGTCTGGGAGGGTTCTTGGGGACTGCCACCGCCTCCTTGCTGGTGCTGGGCCCTCCCCAGTCTCCTCCTGGAGCCCCACGACATGGGCAGCCGTGTGTGTGTCGGGGGGAGGGTTGGCCAGCATGCTCCCCGGGGCGGTGAGTTCACTACGTTCAGCTGTTGGTTGAGGTCCCCAGGTGGCTCTGCCTTCCTACCTGGACCCTGACCACAAGCTGCCCAGCCACACAGAGGGCCCTGGCCCGTCGGATGAGCCAGGGCAAGTCAGCCACCCAGGCCTCTGCGCCTGTCCCACCTCCAGGTACCATGAACCACAGGGCTCCAGTCAGGTGACCGGGCCGTGGTCCTGTCCTCAGAGGCTGGACAGGGACGCTCTGGACAAGCCTGCGGGGACCCCCCACGGCCATGGTCATGTGTGTCAGGAGCCATAGCCGGAGGCGGGGCCGCTGGGAGGGCCCACGTGCCAGCGGCGGGAGCCGAGATTCAGCCACAGGAGCAGGCAGGGCTGCTGGGACACGCGGGAGGGCTTCGCGTTCGCGCTGTTCTGGGTAAGACTTCTGTGTCGATAAATAATTCATGAGGCAGTTAGCGCTTTGAGTCTGACAGCAGGAGAATATGTTAATACCATCGACTCCGGCAGAGGTCATGGCGGGCGGCGGGCCCGGGGCCATCTTTTCTTCATCCTGTGACACGGGCTCATTAATTATCCCCGGTGAGGGCTGTGCGAGGAGAGCCTCTAACGGGGAGCGGGGGAGCGGGGTCTGCGGAGGAAGGGACGGTGAGGTCCCGGTGAGGCTGGCCAGACCGGAGCAGCCCAGGTATGGCTGAGGCGGTGGGTGCTGGAGGTCCCCGAGCCAGGGTTGAGCAGTCACTGTGGGCCAGGCGCCACCCAGGCCGAGGTCAGAAGATTGAAGAGGACCCAGAAATCCCGCCTCACGGGGGAGGGGCGGGAGGGAACGGAATGGAGTCGACGCAGCACGCGCACGCCCGGGCAGGACCCCGTGTCACACGCGTGAGCAGTAATTACAGTGATGGTGTGACCCCCAGGGAGGCAAGGTCAGTGGGGGTCCCGGCTGCCTGTGGTGACGTGGAGGCATCAGGTGTGCCCAGGAGTGATGCCGTCCGTGGCTGCTTCTGGGACAGGTGGCCGGGGGGTGGGCAGGCTCTGCTGGTTGGGGCAGTGAGTTTCCTCATGGGCAGGGCAGAAGCCGCAGGGGCTCAGGGCTCCCCAGGAGGGGCTGTACCACCTGTGGTGGGGGACAGGGTCACAGGGAGCCATGGGGTCGGGCAGGTGAGCGGTGCGGCCTCTCGGCTGCTCTGGCGAAAGCACCCTGGCCAGGGTGGGCTCTGGCTCATGGTCCTCCCTGCCCCACCTGTGACAGGAGACAGCACCGCCTGTGGAGCAGGTCTCGCTGGGAGCTCACAGAGGTGCCTGCACTCGGCTATTAGGCTACAGTAACTTAATTGCTTGTTAATTGGGTAATTAGTACTTTCTTTTGT
>NW_011888970.1:391818-393440 GCF_000151845.1 Pteropus vampyrus | reverse complement strand
AGCAGCCGCCCAGGTTTCTGGGAGAGGCCTGCGGTGGAGGCCAAGTTCTGCAGACCTCCTGGGCAGGCGGGGCACGGTGCAGGGAGAGGTCTGCGCCCAGGCCTGGGGGGCTCAGCTGCCTCCGAGGGCCGGTCAGGTGATGTGAGGGAAGGGGCTGGGCAGATGGGGACACTGGTGGTGACGAGGAAGATGACGAAGGTGGTAAAGTGAAACGGAGACGAAGGTGAGGGTCGTGGGGACAGTGACGGTGACGCGATGGTGCTGACGTTGAAGGCGGCAGTGGCGAAGATCGTGGTGGTGACGGCGCCAGTGATGCCGGTGACAGCGGCTCAGGTTCACGGAGCCCTGGCTGCCAGCCCGCTGCGTTCTGAGCACTCCGCATACGCTGACCTGTTTAACCCGAAACCCTCACCGCAGATGGGGCGGTTGGGGCTCCGAGAGATGAAAGCAGCAGGGGCGGGATGGGACCCCATGGTTCCCCGGAACCCCGGTCTCCGCGCTCAGGCCTGGGGGTGTCGGGAGAGGCAAGGGTAGGGGTGCAGCAGAGCCCGTGGCGAGTGCTGCCAGCACCGGCAGAGCCTACATGTGGGCATGTGGCTCCCCATTTTTAATAAGAGGCAGGATTGGGTACTCATGAGAAATCTCCAGGTTTTTAAAGGTTGACTGTGACCCTCTGGTCTGACTGGCAGAGAAACCGCCGTGCACAGGGGGTCGTCCTGACTCGTTTCCTGTGAGGCCAGGCCAGGAGGAGCTTGTAAGCCAGTAGAGGGGCGTGCTGTGTGCTGGGGGGAAGCGTTGGTGTCGGGCATTGTCAGGGCCAAAGAGGGCTCGCCGTCTGGCCTCGGCTCTCAGGGTCATGGAGGACAGCAGGGTTCCATGGCTGGGAGACACCGCCCTGAAACTCCCAGGCTTGGGTGTGCGACCGCTCCAGAGAGGAGCCCCTCGTTCTCGGCTTGTTGGAAGATGATGATGATAATGTTGGTGGAGGTGACAGTGATGGTGACGGTGACGATGGTGACGGTGGTGGTGAAGACACAGGCACGCCGCATCATGCTGAGTACACCCCAGCACGGGCCTAGTCTTTGCGTGTACTCACTCACTTAAGCCAGGTAACAGCCCTGTGGGGAAGCCGTTTTCTGGCTTACGGAGGCGTAAACCGAGGCACAGAGAGTTCAAGGCACCCGCCTCGCCCCCACAACACCCGCCTCGCCCCCACAGCACGCACAGAGCCAGAGCAGGCGTTCGCTCGGGAGCCCGCGGTGGCCTCTCCGCTATACCCAGCACTTCCCCTGGGGCCTGGGGCCGGCCGTCTCCTCCGGACCCCTGCCTGGCCCCACCCACACGAGCGCTCTCCCCAGGGCCGCCCAGCCCCGTCTGACCCCGCGAAGGTGGCAGCTCCCGTGAGAGACGAGACAGACGTGGCCTTTCCTGGCCTTTCTCCGATCAGCTGCCTCATTCAATTCTGACTCGACGGCAGTTAAACGTTGATTCAGCGGGACTTAGTAACGTGAATCCGTTCACGACGCAGCCTGCGCTGGCTGATGACGGTGCGCCGTTCGGTTAATTATAGGGTCCAGTGCTCCCTGGGAAGCCCCCTCACCCCCTTCTTGCCATCTGAGAGC
>NW_011888970.1:388079-391039 GCF_000151845.1 Pteropus vampyrus | reverse complement strand
GTTCAGGGCACCCGCCTCGCCCCCACAGCACCCGCCTCGCCCCCACAGCACGCACAGAACCAGAGCAGGCGTTCGCTCGGGAGCCTGCGGTGGCCTCTCCGCTATACCCAGCACTTCCCCTGGGGCCTGGGGCCGGCAGTCTCCTGGACCCCTGCCTGGCCCCGCCCACACGAGCGCTCTCCCCAGGGCCGCCCAGCCCCGTCTGACCCCGCGAAGGTGGCAGCTCCCGCGACACAGACGAGACAGACGTGGCCTTTCCTGGCCTTTCTCCGATCAGCTGCCTCATTCAATTCCGACTCGACGGCAGTTAAACGTTGATTCAGCGGGACTTAGTAACGTGAATCCGTTCACGACGCGGCCTGCGCTGGCTGATGACGGTGCGCCGTTCGGTTAATTATAGGGTCCAGTGCTCCCTGGGAAGCCCCCTCACCCCCTTCTTGCCGTCTGAGAGCTGCGGGGAGACCCGGGAAGCTGGGCCGCGGTGGCTCCCGTACCCCCTGCCCGATGGCAGGGCCATGCCCCGCTCCGGGACCCGAGCCGCTAATGAAGCAGGAAGAGCCCGTTTGGGGGTCTGCGGTCTGCGGCAGCTCCGTGGTCAGGGGTTCCTGATTTCCCGCAGGCTCCGCCTCCAGGCCCCTGGCCCACAGGCCACCTCCGGGCACAGGGCAGCCCTGACTCCCTCTCCCAGAATGCCCGGCCCCAAGGCCAAGTTCAGTGCAAGTTCACGGACCATGATGCTTTCCGTGTCCCATGCATTGGGGCCAAGCGCCTCTCCCCACCCCACTGGAGCCGGTGAGAGAGACCGATCTGGCCTCTTAAAATGACTGTGTGGCCAGGAGATGGTCCACATGTCCCTCGGCCATGGGTGACAGTGCCCACTGGCCTGGGATGATCGAGTACAGGCCACCATGGGAGCCGCACCCCGCACGTGGGTCCAGCATGTCCGTGTGTTCCAGGCAGGGACGTGGCTCAAACACGTCAGCTGTGGCTGCTGGAAGGGACCCCTTTGTAGTCTTTCGGGTGGGATCGGGTGGTGTCTAGCAGTCTTTCTTTCTGAAGCTCTGTTTACTGAAGATGAAACATGAAAGTCCGTTTATACCTTGTCACAGTCCTAGCGGAACCGACGTGCTGAGACTTTTCTACTGTGTGTGTGGGGCGGGCACACCAGGCGCCCTCCCTGCTGGCCCCGGCTGGCTCCACCCCTCATCTTCCCCAGGAATCCTGACCTCCTGCCTCTCCCCCTCCCTGCTACCCCAAGGCTGGCCCCGGAGCGTGGAGGGGCGCCAGGGCTCGCAGGCTGCGTCTGCTCTAGGCGGGTGCACCTGCCTGCAGGGTGTGCCCCTCGGTCTCGCTTCTGCCTTCCCGGCCCCACAGATACCCGGCTTCGATGGCGCTCTGACCCCGGGCGCCCCATGTAGCCGAGGACACCCCCGTCCCAGGCCCAGCCTCCCACACTCCTTACCCTGGCCCCAGTGATGCCCGCCTGGCCTGTTGTGGGGTACTGTGGGGCACTGACTCACCCCCTCTCTCTCTCCCCCACAGTGTGACAGCGAGAGCGACGGGGACGACAAGGTAAGCCCCCTTCCCCGTCACCCTCCCGAGCTCCCCCAGCAGGTGCGTCCACTGACCCGGCAGAAAGGTTGTGGTCTTGTGGGGGCCCCAGGCTCCCCGGGACCCCACGGCAAGGCTGCAGCTCCTGGCTCACAAGCGGCTGTCTGCACGGGGCTCCCTGGGAGGGGGTGCCGTGGGCAGGGCAGGGGGCTGTGCCCCACTGGGCCAAGCGCAGTCCGTTTCCTAGGCTGGGATCGGGCGTGGCACCAGAAGCAGACTTCCTACCGCGACAGAGCGTCCGCCTTGCGTTCACCGTTGCTTTCGGGGACAGTGAGGGTTCTGCTAACTGGACGTTTAGCGCAGAACTAGTCCAGACCCTGCCTGCAGCTTCTCGGCCTCCTGGCTTTGGCCTTGGGCTCCAAGGGTCCTCGGGTCCTGGCCACCCGTGGGGAGGCTGCCCAGAGCTCACAGCTGGGCGGGCAGCTGTTTGTGGAACGCCCCGAGTGCTGGGGTCCGTGCTGTGGGGCACAGCGGGGTGGAGGGCGCCACTGGGACCCAGGAAGCAGCAGCGAGTGAGACTTGAGGGGCACAGGTGCCAGCTTGTCCCAAAGCCCCGATGCGGCCGCGGAGACCGAGGCACAGAGAGAGCGGGGAACCGGCCGAGGTCACACAGCGGGACCTGGCGGGCTGGGCGCACGGTCTTTGGCAAGCGAGTGAACGAGGTGGTGAGGCCGGCAGGGCTGGGATCCCATGTCCTCGTGGGTGGGCCCTCCGGGGAGGGCGGGCGCCAAGAAGGACGCGCACCTGGGCTGCCGGGAAGGGGGTACGAGGGTGTTTGCGAGGGCGGACGGGAGGCCCCTGAGCCCTGGCTGGCTTGAGGCGAGCATCTGCAGAGTGAGGTTCCGTCGAGGCTCTGGGTCCCCCCTCCCTGGTGGCCTGGCCTGCGTCCGGCAGGAGCTGCCCCAGCCATCGGCAGACGGGTGGGCGGCCCTCTCGGGCTCCTCGGTGGATAAGCACGTGTGGAAAGGGCTAGAAGGCCGCCTGGCAGGGTGAGCAGGTCAGGACAGGCCCGCGGAGACGCCTGGGGTCCAGGTGATCAGCCATGGGGGTGGCGGGCGGCCAAGAGCCAGCGTTGAGTCACAGGGGCCTAGGAGGGGTCGGACGAGCGGGTAAGGCTGATGATACCACGGGGTGTGTCCTCTGGGGCGGTCAGCCCGGAAGCTTGAGTGGGATCATTGTCCTGGTCTCGCCATCCTGGAAAGGTGGCCAGAGGGCAGCTGGGAGGTGACAGTTTCGTCTGCGGTCCTGGGTGGCCTTCCCTCAGCCATCCTGTGGGTGCACAGAGCTTCGGGGCCTGAGGGGCACCTATGCCGGCCCCCACTGCCTGCAGCACCTTGGGTTTGGGGACA
>NW_011888970.1:386792-388029 GCF_000151845.1 Pteropus vampyrus | reverse complement strand
GGCCCTCTCGGGCTCCTCGGTGGATAAGCACGTGTGGAAAGGGCTAGAAGGCCGCCTGGCAGGGTGAGCAGGTCAGGACAGGCCCGCGGAGACGCCTGGGGTCCAGGTGATCAGCCATGGGGGTGGCGGGCGGCCAAGAGCCAGCGTTGAGTCACAGGGGCCTAGGAGGGGTCGGACGAGCGGGTAAGGCTGATGATACCACGGGGTGTGTCCTCTGGGGCGGTCAGCCCGGAAGCTTGAGTGGGGTCATTGTCCTGGTCTCGCCATCCTGGGAAGGTGGCCAGAGGGCAGCTGGGAGGTGACAGTTTCGTCTGCGGTCCTGGGTGGCCTTCCCTCAGCCATCCTGTGGGTGCACAGAGCTTCGGGGCCTGAGGGGCACCTATGCCGGCCCCCACTGCCTGCAGCACCTTGGGTTTGGGGACAGGCCTGTGTTTCCGCAGAGCTGTCACCCTCTGCGTCTTTAATGAATTAGGCAAAGGCACCTGGGAGATGCTGCACCGGCTGACGCCTTCAGCGCCCCCTTAATGCAAAACCGGTTTGCAGGCAGTGCTCTCTGAAGCCGGGCACTGCCCTCAGGGGCATGGGGAGTCTGAGGCCCTGTGGCTGCTCCATGCAGCCCCTCGGCCTGCCTGCTCCCCCCCAGGCTCGGTCTGGCCCCTGGCTCAGTGCTGGCCCTGGTGAGCTTTTCCGTCCACCCCTGGGTCCAACAGGACCCAGCCCCTCACAGCAGCTGTGACTGTGCACTGAGACACAAGGTCACTTCTGCTTCGACACCCTGGCCCAGCGGTGGCAGGGTGTGACCAAGGGCTAACGGGACACTATGGCTCAGCCTCCTCCATGCTCACATCCACCCAGGAACCCGAGGGCCAGGCCTGAGCGGTACCCAAGGGCCTGCTGGTCCAGGCTGGTGGGGGGACGGCGGGAGCTCGCTCTGGACGGGCCCTGGGTAGCATCTGGAGCTGGGGGCTCTTGCCTTTCCGGTGATCCCCTCTGCGCCCGAGGGGAAAGCTTGCTCTGGGGCGTTTGCAGGAAGCCCAGTTCTGAGTCCTGGAGCCCAATGCCCAGGGGTTGGCTGCAGTCTGTTGGGCTGATTCCTCTGCTGGCCCAGACTCCCTTGGGGCTTCTGTCTGCCCCTTGGTGCTCATTCTGGGGAGGAAGGGCGGATGCTGGCCGAGGACGGAGCCCGGCTTCCCCACAGCTGTGCGTCCGGCCATCCAGGGCCACCGTGGGCACCGTG
>NW_011888970.1:383924-386187 GCF_000151845.1 Pteropus vampyrus | reverse complement strand
GGGCGCCAAGTGACATTCTCTGGGCCCATCCAGCAGGCGTGGGTCAGAGGGCCCTGTGGACACTTGCCCAGGGCTCGGCCAAAGTCATCACCCCCTATCTCAGTCAGACCGACCTGCCAGCAGATGGGGACCCCTCTGGGGGCAGAGAGAAGGGCCTCTGCCCTCTGTGGAGCCCCAACTTCCTTTCTGTGGGGCACCCGTTCTGGGGGGCTGGTCAGTGGACGGAGGCCAGTGCCTCCACTGGATTCCCAGGATGGCCAGTGCCCTGACGGCGTGACAGGGATGCGGGAGGGGGAGAAGACGGGGTTCACCCGCAGCACCCACAGCAGCGCCTCCCCAACCCTCACTCGGCCCCAGGCCCCTGGACTCGTGCTGTGCACATGGTTGGAATGAGATGGGCGTGTCCCCTCCCTGACGCACAGGGGCCCGGAAACGGCCGGACAGAAGACATCCGGGCTGCTCTGCGAGGGGCGGCTGGACGTGCGGCTCGGGCATTGAGCATGCAGCGACAGTCCAGCCGGCCGACTCGGCACTGTGGGGCACAAGGATAGAACCCAGGTGGCTGCGCCCGAGGCCTCTGCCCCCAGGCCGGGCAGCAGGGGACCCGGTGCCTCTTCTGGCCAGCCGGCCTCTCCCAAACCGTCCAGGCCTGAGGTCAGCGGCAGCCACACCCCTCAATGGGCCTCTGCTCCCGGAAGCCCCTGCCGGTCCACTGCCCCCGGCCCACCGGCCTTGGCCTCTGGCACAAGGCGCAGACACACTGGGGACATTCTGCCTCCGAGACAGGTAGACGGGGACCAGCGAGGCCCCTCAGCAGCAGCAGCTCCGAGGCCGTGTGCAGACAGACAGGAACCCTCTCCACCGCCTCCCCTGCGAGTGCCCGTCCACCCTCTGGATGGAGCAGGCCCTGCCCTGGCCGGCTGCTGGCAGGGAGGACGGCCGTGCAGCCAGATGGCCCTCCGCAAGGCTGTGGTTGGCGTCTAACTGCTTCTTTATTGGAAAAATACGGGGTGAAAACTGTGTGGGCTCATTATGCAGCCTGCTGGGTCGGACAGGCTGTCGTCTGCCCACGTGGCCGGCCAGGAGGCCGACACTCCTCCCTGCGGCCCGTGGCCCCCTTTCAGGGATGTCTGTCTGTCTGGTCCATCTGCCAGACCCGTGGCCAGGATGTGTCCCAGCTCTGGGCCTTGGCCGCTTCCTGGGCAGCAGGAACAGCCTGGGCCACGAAGGGGTGGACAGACGGGTCCCTGCAGGCAGCAGGACAGCACAGACCCAGCCTGCAGCCCGGCCTCCCCCACTGAGCCTCAGTTTCCTCTCTGCTAAGTGGGGTCTCCGTGGAGCCTGCAGCCTGGGGTGGGGGTGAGTGCCCCGCAGCTGGTGTGAGCACCTGGCCCCTGGGAGCCTGTTGGCGGCTCCCCAAGATGAGCCAAGCTGGGGTCCACCTCCCCCGAGGGCCCTGGGCCACTGCAGGAGCTGTCAGGGGACGGGCACAGCAGCCACACCCTTTCCCCGCATGGCGCACACTATGCCACACATGCCACACGTGCTCACTTGCTTACACACGCCTGTCCACATGCTTACACAGCCTGCTCGCACACTTACACACGCCTGCTCACACACACCTGCTCGCACACTTACACACACCTGCTCACACACACCTGCTTGCACGCTTACACACACCTGCTCACACACACCTGCTCGCACACTTACACAGCCTGCTCACACGCTTACACACACCTGCTCGTACACTTACACCTGCTCGCACACACACACCTGCTCGCACGCTTACACACACCTGCTCGCACGCTTACACACACCTGCTCACACGCTTACCCACACACTATAGATGTCTGCCCACATGTTTACACAGATGTCCACACGCTTACACACGCCTGCCCCTAGAAAGCCCCGTGGGGCACATGGCTCATGCTTTGGACACTGACTGAGGACGTGCCACTCGGGAATGGGCAGGACAGGGCAGGACTGGGGCTCAGGGACTGCCCTGAATAGCAGGAATTCTGTCCCATTGCCAGAGGCCAGAGGTCCAGAGTCCAGGTATGGGCAGGGCCGCAGTCCCTCTGGGGGCTCAGATGAGGGTCCCTCCTGCCTCGTCGAGCCCCTGGTAGCTCTGGGTGTCGTTGACTCATGGCCTCATGGCTCCCGATTCCTTCTCTGTCCTCATGCAGCCTTGTCCCCTGCTTTTGTCTCCGCTCTCAGGACATAGTCACTGGACGTGGGGCCACCCTACTCCAGGGTGACCTCA
>NW_011888970.1:377573-379354 GCF_000151845.1 Pteropus vampyrus | reverse complement strand
CTTCATGTGGCCCCTCCCCAGGGGGGCCCGCCCCAGCAGGCTGTCCCCCGAGCCCCGCAGCCGCAGCCGGGTCGTCTCCTCCTTCAGGTCCCGGCTCCAGTGCCCCTCCCTGTGCGCTGCTGGGAGCCTAACTTGGCAGGTGACAGCATCTTGTGCCACGTGCCAGGGCAGCCCTGTGTGCCCCAAGGCTGAGCCTTCTGCATTTCCTGTGGCTGCTGAACAAGTGACCACAAATTTGCATCATACAGTCTGGTCGCCAGAGTTTGGAAGGGACCTCACAGGGCTGAGCCACAGTGTGGACCGGGCTGGTCCCTGCTGCTTCCAGCTTCTAGAGGTAGCCACGTCCCTGGGCTGCCGGCCCCTCCTCCGTGTCCAAAGCCGTCAGAGCAGCATCCGCTGCCTGGGTGCGCCCAGACCCAACGAGCCCCCTGAGTTCAGCTTTGCCCTGCACGGTCGGCCGTTCTGAGTCCTGGACTAGGGCGTCTTACAGGCTCTGTGCCGTGGGCGCAGGTGGCTTGGGACCCCTGCATGGACATCCAGAGCTGCCAGAGGCCCAGAGTCGTGTGCTGGGGCACAGTGTGGTAGATGGGCACGCAGGCCCGTTAGGCAAAGTCCCCACCCCCCAGCCTGTGGGGGTTCTCGTGCCAGAAACAAGTCCCAGCTCTGGCCTCTGCTGGCTCCCAGCCCGTGGAACCGCAGCCAGACTGCCCGGGTTCAAATCCCGGCTCTGCCACCTACCAGCTCCATGATCTCTGTCGGGTCACCTCATTTCTCTCTGTTTCCTCATCAGCGACATGGGGGTGACAGGTGTGTCCCCACAGAACAGGCACGAAGCTCCAGCTTCACACCTACCAGGCATGAGCCAGGCGCCTGACACAGCCAGCGCTGAGTGCTGAGTGTTCTTTTTATGTCAGAAAACAGAAGTACTTTGGGGAATAATGCCATGTGTGTATGGGGGGGGGGCGTGGGGAGGACACATATATTTAGTAAATAATTCAAACAGAACAAAACGATTTAAAGGCTGGCACTGCCTACCATCTCCCCCGGTTGGAGGTTTCGTGGGCTCTGTACAACTTAGAGCATTCGCGGGTATTCAGCCGGCTTTTGAGGAAAAGTGCTGGTCCAGCACAGGGGTCTGTAGCTGGTTCCCACGGGGTGGACGCCACCACTGGTGGCCCAGCCTGGGGCAGGTTTCTGGACATCCCAGGAGAGCTGACCGGGGCTCCTTCACAGCGCTTTCGCCTGGCGACCTGGGCTGCAGGCGGCCTGGGGCTCCCCCTGTGCGCCCCCCTGTGCGCTCCCCTGTGCGCTCCCCTGTGCGCTCCCCGGCCTTCATACGGGCGGTGGCTCCGCCTGGATCCGAATTCCACTTCAGTCCACGGAGTGGCGGGCAGGCCGGGGGAGGTCAGGGTTCATGCGTGCTGCCAGCAGCCATCCACCGACAGTGACCACTAACCATTGGGACCCTGTCTCCCACTTTGCATCCCCGTTTCGCAGACTTTGAAACCGAGGCCCAAGGAGGGCGGAGCTTACATCAGATAGGCAGGTGTGAGGCTCTGTCTCCCTTCAAGTCTCAGCTCTTCTACCTCAGTGCTCGGTGACTCAGTTTACCCCTCTGTAAACGGCGCTAAGAGCCGTCCATACTTGCTACTGTGAGCTTAGGAGGAGTCGGCCCATAAAGCGTCCAGCACGGCCGGCACTGCGCGCCCTGACGCGACCGCGACCGCCGGGACCCGAGCCGGAGGCCCCGCGCGCCCGGATCCGCGCCTCGGGGCTAGATT
>NW_011888970.1:375771-376083 GCF_000151845.1 Pteropus vampyrus | reverse complement strand
GCGGGGGCCTTGAATGGAACCAGAGGGGACTGAGCAGGGGTGGGGTGGGGCGGGTGGCCTTAGATGAACTCGCCTGCCCCTCCCCGCACCAGGCTAGGACCAAGAGAACATACCTGTTTCTGAGTGACGCTTTCGCAGTGTCTCTCCTAACCCGGCCTTGCCCAGATGGTGATGCCGGGGTCAGGAGGGGTGCCCCACTGCACCAGGAGTGGGTGCACAGCCACCGGGTGCTGTGGGACCATAGTCTCACACCAGCCTCCCCTCTCTGCCCACCCGTGAAGCATCCAGACCGGGTAGCTGGAGGGTGGGCAT
>NW_011888970.1:374179-375721 GCF_000151845.1 Pteropus vampyrus | reverse complement strand
CAGCCACCGGGTGCTGTGGGACCATAGTCTCACACCAGCCTCCCCTCTCTGCCCACCCGTGAAGCATCCAGACCGGGTAGCTGGAGGGTGGGCATGAGCCTGGCCCCCTCCCTCCTGGCCCCTCTCCACCCCGGCTCATGCCCCGGGAGGTGATGACAGCTGCCAGCTGGGCCCAGAGCTCCTCTGCTCCAGAAGCTGGGCCTGTGGCAGCGGCGCCGAGCTGGGACGCTGGGGGCTGCTTGCCCAGGGCCCTCCCTGTGGCCCAGAGGGGCTGTCAGAGCAGTAGCAATAGAGACCTTAAGGGACGGCCTCAGGGCGGGGGCAGCTGCTGCAAGCTGGCTTCAACCTCCTGGGGCCTCGCAAAGGTCCAGTTCGGGAGGGCCAGAGGGTCCCCAGGCAGCCCGGGATGGAGGGAGGGCAGGTACCCCACGCGCCCTCGGGCGGGCACCAGGATCAGGAACGCACCTGGCTTCAGCTCAGCCCCGGCAGATGTGGGGCAGCGCCTGGGGTGTCAGACAGACCTTCCTCCTTCATGGGCCCGGGCTGGGGCCTGGCCTGACACCCGGCCCCGCCCCACCCTTGCAGACCCCCACGGGGACTCTCAGGGGCGAGGGCACCCTCCAGAGCCTACACTCACCATGTAGAATGTGCCAGAAAAACCAAACCAGCATGGAAACAAGCAGGGGAGAAATCGCGGCCGTGGAGCCCAAATAGGAGCGTGACTGAGTGCGTGTCCAGCCCCAGTGCGTGAGCGGAGAGGTCACAGGTGGCCTCGGCGGTTTGCAGGCAGGCGAGGTGGGGCCTGTGTTCTCACCTTCCAGGTCTGGGACCCTCCTGCCTTTGTGGCCGACCATGGGCTGTGTCCCTGGATGTCAGGGGTCCCATCTTCAGTTCCGTTTCCAGGGCTGCATTTGTCGGTTTTCTTCTCGGTTTAGGTTTTGGGGACGTGTTTGCCAAGGACTGACCCCGTTCCGGCACGCACGGTGCCAGACGGCAGTGTGCCTGCGCCATCGTGCGTTTGCGGTTCGTTTTTCACGTTTACGTCGGCGATCAGTGTGACATAAGGTCTCGGCCTCAGCCTGCCTGCTTTAAGCGTGCAGTTCGATGCGTTTCGACAACACTATAGCTACGTACCCAGCACCACAGTTGGATGGGGGATGTCTTCGTTCCCCCGGAAAGCTCCCTTATACCTTATTCTTTAAATTTATATTAGTTGTGGTAAAATACACATAAGAAGACGTCTACCTTCACCACTGTTAACTGCACAGCTCAGTGGTAATTAGCACGTTCGGTGTTGTGTGGCTGTTGTCACCATCATCTCCAGAACTTTCTCATCTCCCCAGATTGAAACTCTGTCCTGTTACATACTGACTCTCCACCCCGTCCCCAGCCTCCGACACCCACCATCTGCTTTCTATCTCCATGCATCTGACCCCTGCAAGGACTTTATGTAAGTGGACCCACGCGGTATCTGTTCTGTAATTGACTGTGGCACAGCATAATGTGCTCAGAGTCCATCCAGGTTGTGGCATGTGTCGGAAC
>NW_011888970.1:371248-372839 GCF_000151845.1 Pteropus vampyrus | reverse complement strand
TGGTTCCCCAGTCCTGGGCTGAGCGGACTGTGTGCGCCAACGGGCAGCCCTTGTGCCCCAACCTTCCCAGACCCGCTTCCTGGGTGCCAGGCTCACCGCAGCCCTGGAGCCCCTCCTCCTCTGACCCCCCTCTTTCTTCTAGGCGTCCGTGGGCTCTGAGAAGCTCTTTGCCCCGGCAGCCGATAAAGGTAAGTGCGTCCCACGGCCTGGGCCCCAGTCTGGGGAGGACAGACACTCCCCCGAAGTCAGTCCCCAGCTGGTGCACCCCCCCCACCCCCGCCGTGTGGACAGTGCACGCGTGCGGCATTTCACGGACCCACAAAGCACTCCAGGCCAAGCCAGGCCTTTGTGACCAGCTTGTCAGTCCCGGCTGTGCCTAGACCCAGCACAGAAAAGGGGCCTCTGCTTGGAAGGCTCTGTCCAGATGTGACTGGGCAGGACAGTGGCACACGTGGGCAGGTGTCCACAGCCATAGGCAGCCCGAGGCAGAGGGGCCTTCCCGTCACCTCTAGCAAACCTGGATGTCCCTGGGCTGCGGCCACATTTAGGGCCCGTCCTGTTCCAAGCAGATCTCATCTCCAGGTTTCTAGCTTGATTACATCTGCAGAGGCCACGTTCACTAGTACCCTTTTGGCACGATTCAGCCCCCTGCCAGGGTCCACTCAGGCACGTGGGCAGAGTTCAGGGAACCAGCCAAGGTTTTGAGGAGCCCAGAAGAGGGGCATGTCAGCGGTGATCAATGTCAACGGTCCTCCTTTCCCGGAGAGGGGCGCAGGCTCCGGGAGGCCCCGGAGAGCTGGGGCATTGGTGGCCCCCGCCTGCCTTTTCCCATCCCGATGGCTGCTCCTGCTTCTCGAGGGCTGGTGTGGGGATGTAGGCAAGACAGGAGGGGAGATGGGAATGTGGGGCCAGCGTCCCTCGGCAGCTGTCAGTGACAGGTGGAGACGAGGCTGTGACCAGCTCAAGCCATCGGCCCTCAGGGCAGTGGCCTCCTCCCTTGGTCTGTCCTTGAGCAAAGGTGGTGGCTGCAGAGGAAGGTGTCACCTTAGAGGAGGCTGAGGGGCTGTTTCCTGTTTTCACGAGAGGGTGGCGTCCCAGAGTCCCCAGCAGACGTCCTCGTGGTCTTGATGCCAGCTGGGTCACAAATGCCTCCCTAAGTCCCCTAGGACTTTCCAGAAAGAGTGGGTCACTGGCATGAGGCGCTCTGCCCAGAGCAGCAAGGAAAGGAGGGAGGGGGGAGGGGAACAGCCAGGTGGGCCAGGCCCCGAGGCCAGCGCTCTGTTGGGCCCACTCTGCTGCATGTCAACCGGGGCCGCAGTACTGTGTGCCGTCCGCGGTCGGTGTGAACAACACTTTCGGGCATTCGGCCCTCTGTCCAGTGTGGGGGGCCGGGCGGGGCTATGACCTCGCAGGCCGTGGGCTGCATTAAACGAGCCAGGGCGCGGGCCGTGGCTCACTCCAGCCCCTCTGTCCTCAGGCCCCACGCTGGGCGAGAAGTCGGAGGCCAAGGCGGGGTCTGCGCCCAAGGTCTCGGGCCTGGAGCGCAGCCGCGAGCTGAGCACCGAGCCGCCCTTCCTGCCCCCCGCGCGCG
>NW_011888970.1:367419-369258 GCF_000151845.1 Pteropus vampyrus | reverse complement strand
CCGGCGCAGGGAGAGGCCTCACTGTCCCCGCCCTTCCGTTCCAGTTCGACAAGTACGCGCCCAAGCTGGACAGCCCCTACTTCCGACATTCCAGTGTGAGTGTCCTGCGACTCCGTCCCCCGAGAGGTCTGCTGGGCGGGGGGCTGCGACCGCGAGGCCCGGTCTGCATTGCCCCCCTGCCTCGGGCAGAAGCAGGGGCCGGGGGGCTGGGCCGCACCCCTCCGCACCCCTGGACCGCCCTCCCTGCTTCTTTTGCAGTTTTTCCCGCCCGTCCCGGGACTGCCCGCCCTGCTCCCACACCCGGGCCCCTTCGGGTCCCTGCAGGGCGCTTTTCAGCCCAAGGTACCGGCTGTTCCTGGCAGGCGGGGCGGGCACGGAAGGTCCGGGGGGGGGGGCGTGTGTGGCAGCATTCAGAGAGGACACTGTGGACATAATGTTTCCCAAAGGGACTCAGTCCGGATGCAGACTGCCCCCAAGCCCCAGCCTGGACAGCAGCTGGCAGGGTCCGTGAGGGCCGTGCCCTGTGCACCCCACCCCGTCAGCTGGGGTGCCCAGAGTCGGGGGGGGAGGAGCAGTGCGGCAGTGTGGGCCAGGCAGGGCGGGCAGCACACGGGGGCCCCACCCAGACCCTGGCCCCGCCGTGGCAGCACGGGAGGCCCCTTCACCACCGCAGACACCCCGAGAAGGCGTGGGGGGGAGCCAGCACAGGTGCCAGCCCCTCCCTGAGTGTCGGCAAGCAGGACAGCACAGGCAGGGCGAGGACACGGGGCCTGGGGTCTCACAGCCGTGTCACGCCCTGCCGCCCCTGTCCCCGCAGACCTCAAGCCCGATCGAGGTAACCGGCCGGGCCAGCGCTGTGCACACCCTGCTCCAGAAGGGCCCCGGGGTAGGTGGCCGCGGTCCCTGTCTCTCCCTCCCTGGGGGCGTCATGCCAGCCCAGCTCCCCCTTGTGGGGTGCCCGCCCCCCAGGCTCAGCTGCCTGTAGAACCTGGACCTCACGTGTCCTTCTCGATGACAGGTGTCTGACCCGTACCGGACGGCAGTCAGGGTGAGTGTGCGCACGTCTCTTTGGGAGGAGGGGGTGTCGTGGGACCCCCGGGAGGGTACCCTGTGGCGACAGGAGTTGGGGATGACGGTGTGAGGGGCGTGAGGGGGTGCAGGCCCGGTGGCCGAGTGTGTTGCCTGTCCTGTCGCAGAAGCCGGGGAAGTGGTGTGCGGTGCACGTGCAGATCGCTTGGCAGATCCACCACCATCAGCAGAGGATGAAGGTGAGCCACACCCACAGGTGCTCACACGTGTGCACACGTGTCTGCCCCCAGCTCTCATGCGGGGCTGGGCTGGGACGTGGGGGGCGGAGCCGGGCTGGGACGTGGGGGGCGGGGCCAGGGAGGAGGCGGGATGGTGGTTCATGGGGAGCCCAAGGGTGCTGCTCACAGGTGGATGGGGTGGCCAGGTCACCTGGTGAGCCCAGCGGGCGGCGGGGGGGGCGTGAGTAGCGGGGAGCTGACTGCAGGGCAGGGGGGCAGGCCCTGTGTGTGGGTGGGCCGTGAGCCCCTGCGCAGGTCCACTCTCAGCCTAGCCTTCCCAGTGGGCCTTTGACCCTTTGACCCTGCCCTCCCCACTCTCCTGGGAGCACACGTTGAGCACCTGCTGTGTGCCTGAGTCTCAGCCCTGAGCAAAGGGGACTGAAGGTGCCCAGGTGCTTCTGTGTCCTCTGGAGGGACAGACAACGAACGAGAGCGTAGCCGGGCACGAGGCCACTGCCGTCCCAGCACGGTGGGGGACCTGGGCGAGTTCCCCGAATGACGCAGGGAAGAGGCCACCACGAGAGATCAGGGA
>NW_011888970.1:364125-366091 GCF_000151845.1 Pteropus vampyrus | reverse complement strand
GCAGCCACACCACAGTCTGGCCGTGTCAGGGTTTCTAGAAGCACCCCAGGACTGAGCATGTCACCCCCATGGCTAAGATGCAGGCCTGAGCACTGCCCCCTGGTGTCCTTCTCTGGGCGAGGAGCTGTGGCAGCCTAGGGACCCCACACCCCAGCTCTTACTGGGCGATGGAGGCACCTCTGCCCCCATGAACCAAAACTGCACTCCGAGCGTTTACACCAC
The DNA here is from genome assembly GCF_000151845.1 of Pteropus vampyrus. NCBI lineage: Eukaryota > Metazoa > Chordata > Mammalia > Chiroptera > Pteropodidae > Pteropus > Pteropus vampyrus. The sequence continues at coordinate 365,869 of NW_011888970.1, read as the reverse complement.
TGAACAGCACAGGCCGCTTTATGCACGAGGAACACGGGCACGTGAGCTGGAGGGGACACAGCCTGTTGTCCGGGTGCCCAGACGCCAGCCCTTGCCAGCGTGGACATCTCAGCCTGCACTGGGAGCTGTCACCTCCACGGAGGGCCCTCCCTGACCGCCCGCTAGTCCTCCCCTTAGGTGCCCTCACCGCCACCCGCTGCCGCCCTGCACATGGTCTGCCGGGAGCCCTGGCTGTGGCCAGGGCGATGGGCGTGGACGGGGCACCCAGGCTGGCCTTGCGAGAATGGGGCTCTTTGCAACACCCTTGTGTCCTGAGCAGAGGGGTCTCCCAGGTGTCTGGGTCCCCTGGAGGGCTGACCCATCTGTGCCCAGGTCCCTGGTGCCTGGCAGCCCGGTTAGGCTGTGCCCTTCAGCCCCTCTCTGTACCCCGGAGCCCGAGGTGCCTACCCACCCCTGGCCCCGCCTGCTCTGCTGCCCCCTCCCCTGGCACGCGCCCTCCTGGTCCCTCCCACACTCGTGAGTGTCGTCCTGCCCTGGGCTGTGGCATGTCCTCACTGCGTTCACACCGCCGTCCTCCCCTGCCCCCGTGGGCTGCACGCCGGGAAGGTCCACGTCGGCCCTTTCCTGGTGCTGCGCCCCTTGCATTCCGCACCTGCACCCTGCATCTGACAGTCTCCTGGGCGCCGGAGTCAGCTAGGTTCTGATTTCTGGGGCGGTTTCTTTGGCCTGAGAGTCATTAAGAAGTGGCTAACACGATAACAGGGAGCTCTGTGGGGGCGAGACACTGCGTGCGTCCAGTGACGTGGTCAGGGTCCCCCAGGAGGGAGCTGGAGAGACAGGACACCACGTACCGTCTACTAGAACCCACCCTCTAGAGCGAAGGGCCCCCCCGCCTGGCTGCCCTCGAGGTTTGGCTCTGGGGCTGTGGGGAACCAGGGCTGATGCCACGGTGACACTTGTGGCCTGCAGCTGGGGGCACCACTAGAGAAGCTGCTGTTTTTAGCAGCTGTGACAGGCCGCTGTCCACTTGAACCCAAGCCCAAAGCCCGTTAGGTAACCAGGACCATCCGTTGGCTTCTGTTGGCCACAGGTCACTGAAGGCCAGGTCCCCACCTTCTCTCTGAGCTGCACCGTGGTCAGCACCTCCCCCCTGCCCCCCACAGGGTCCTCCGTGTTTGGGGAGGAGGCTAAAGCCCCCCTCCTGCCTGGTCCCATCCTTTGAGTGGGAGCTAGCTGTTCCCAGGGGAAGTCGGGGAACCCCCACCCCAGGAACAAGCCACAGACAAGGCACCAGGTGCACTGGGCTCCACCAGCCTGCCTCCCCCAGGTATCACGCATCCCGCCACCAACCAGCTTGGACCCTCAGCCCACCCCGGCAGCTTCCTGTCCACTGGTCACCTAACAGGTGGGTGCCCCCTGAGGTCCATGTGGTCTGGATTGCCTTTGCAGATCTCAGGGCTGGGGGACACAGGTGGGCAGGGTGGTGGCCCCGAGGACCACGGGCCCTCAGGTTGTGTAGTTGGCACGGGAGCCGCAGGGGAGGGCATGGGTGGGAGCCTCGCAGGCCCCTGAGCCCCGGCTGCCCCCACAGACCCTTTCAGCAGACCGAGCACCTTCGGAGGCCTGGGGGCCCTGGGCAGTGCCGCCTTTGGAGGCCTGGGCAGCCATGCACTGAGTGAGTGACCCCTGCATGCCTGCTCGCCCTGTGCACACACGTCCTGCCCACACACACAAGTGAACACGG
>NW_011888970.1:356884-361329 GCF_000151845.1 Pteropus vampyrus | reverse complement strand
GGGGCGACCTGGTTCTCTGAGGCCGAGATTAGGCTCTGGGGAGAAAACCCAAGTTTGTACATTTTTTTCCCACAGGTGAGAAGCGTTTTTAATAGATTTGTATTTTTTTCAATTTTGTGCTCTTTAGGCATTTAAAAGAAAAGGTTTTGCTTTTTAATTTTGAGTTGGGATTTGAGGTTTAACAGCCTCGGATCCCTTCCCAGAACCCCAGGGTTTTTTGTCTTATTTATGGAGAAAAAAACGGTCATTTCGTCCAACACACTGTGAGGCCCTCACTCAGGCTCGGCCCTGGCCCTCCCCTGGTACTTGGAACTGAAGTTACAAATGTATATTAAGATAATTAATAATGTACAAAACATTTTTTGCCTTATGCAGAAGTGTAAGATTTCTCTTTCAGTTTGTTTTTTTAAAAAAAGACAAATGGAACAAGTGTAAATAGTCTATTAATATAAATATATGATGCTATTAAATTCTTAATCTAGGTACACTTTATAAAAAGTTTCTAGAAATCCCTCTTTATTTGTTTAACGCGGTCACAAAAACCCGCCGGCCGGCAGCTGGAGCCGCCCCGAAGTCCGATGGCAGCAGCTCGACCCCGCAACTATGCAAGCGCCCGGCGGCCCGCGGCTGCCCGCGACGAAGGTCCTGGCGCGAACCCGCCCTGCGCGGGCCCCGCCGTCCGGCCGCGGGCTTCGGGACTGGCCGGCTCCGGCCACACGGGCACGCGCTTCCGTGGACCCTCGTGCCGACCGAGGAGTGTTTTTGGAAACTGTCCCGGACACCTGGGGTTTCGCGAGCGAGGCGTCCGAAGGTCGATGACAGGAACGGCCGCTTCTGTCTGCTCCGCGAAGACCATCAGCCAAACGCGCGGCCCGTGTCGTCCCTCGGCCCGTGTTGTCCCTCGGCCCGCCAGCCGCGTGGCTCCCTCTGGCTTTCGGTTTTGCTTTCGTAACCGCGCGCGCGCGCCCCGGCGCCCCCACCGCGTCCGCTGCCTTGTTCGGTTCCGTTCCAGCGCCGAGTGTCCACTGCGGACCCCGGTTATTCTAAGCATCCTGTTCGCCTGTCAGTCCATGAGGATCAATACAGCCTTGATTTTGGATGAAAACCGTGTCGAGTGTTTCGTGGGCGCCTCGGCAGGTGGGGGCGTGCCCGCGACGCCCCGCCCGCCCGCCCCTCCCCCGGGGGCGGAGCCCGGGCGACCCCGTGTCCTGGGGGGCGGGGGCTCCGCGCCGGCTGCAGCTTCCCCGACCCGCCCCTCCCCGGGGCTGTTCCCGCTGCTGAAGCTCCTTCCCCCCCAGGCTTTTGCCTGGCACCCCTGTGCCGCCCCGTCCTCTCCGCCCTGTCGCTCTGAGCTTGCCCTGACCGCGCAGTCCTGCTGCGGACACTGGCTGCTGGCTTTGGGGGGGCACGTCTCAGAGGGTGGCCCCTGTCCTGGCAGGCCGCAGAGCCTTGGTGGGAGAAATGAGGGCTCAAGGAGGGAGGGGGGAGCCAGGACGGCCGGCCGCCTCCGCCCTCGGAGGAGCAGGGCGAGGACCCCTCCCCTGCCCGCGGTTGTGAAACAGGCCCGCGACCTCGCGCCCTGCTCGGACGCGCCTCCTCGAGCAGCCGCCGGAACTGCCCGAGCCGAAGGAGGGCCCGAGGTCCCCGCACCGCGGGCGCGTCTGGCGGACGGCCCCCGAGTCCCCAGGGGAAGCTTCTGGTGTGGCAGGCAGGAGGGGCGAGCCTGCGCCCACGGCCCTGGGGCCTGGACCGGGGGCCCCGCTGCGCCCCGCGGCAGCTGTGGCCTCCCACTTGTCCTTGTCCCCATTGTGCGACCTAACCGTGGGTCTTCGGGAACGACCGTGTTCTGCCGCGTGTGAGTATCAGTAACACATACACACACGCGCACGCGCGCGCGCGCCCCACTGGGCTAAATCCCGCCTGCGGCAGGAGCCCGCCAGCCGCCAGGGACCTTGGAGGCGGATGCAGTTCAGGTCTTCCCTCGACCAAGACCACCTGGGAGCCCAGGAAGACCGTGAGGAGGAATAAAAGATTCGAGTCGGAAACCGCGGGACACAGTCTGCCTCCTCGGATAGGGCAAGGCCCCGATGACAGCGCCACCTGCTGGAGAATTTGGTTTCTGCACGGCGGCCCGCCGTCCCTGAGGAACATGGTTTTGGAGAGATCACTCTCTGTAATGGAGCGTCATACTGTAAGGGGATGACACCGGCGGAGAACTTTGTGTGGCGGGCACCCTCCTGGGGGCACTGAACACCAGGGACCTAATCTACAAAAGTGTCCCATAAGGACCGTCATCTGTAAAACAGCGCCAGCCTCCAGGGACCTAAGATTCAGGTTGCGGCACCATGCCCTAGGAAGCATCTTCGAAATTAAAATAACTGATTGTCAAATAAAAATTTTGATAATAGAATTAAAAGATATTATTTGTAAAATTTATAAAATCTCCTAAAAGGTAAAATGAGATAGTGAGTTGAAAATTTGAGAAAAGCTAAGAGACCCAGGGAACTTTTAGGAAAAAAAGCTGAAACAGACTGAGGACATTTTAAAGATGTGACATTAAAACATCCCGGCCAAATATCAATCAAGATTAAAGATGCTCTGACACGCAGGGATTCAGACACGCATTCATACCCTGTGTCTTTTCCTTGGAAGCTACTGGAGCAAATAGACACTACGATGAGACTGAAAGCCTAGAGGGAGGACCCCAGTCAGGGGACCGCCGGGGACAGCTCGGGGGGCCTCACTCACGCCCAGGAGGGGTGTTGGGGAAACCGTGCCGTGTAAAGCTCTTCGCTGCATCGCGAACGTCTCCCTCCGTGTGGACTTAGAATAAACCCCGGGTTCTGTTGATTTTTTTCGGCGAGCGTCACGTCTGGGTCGCGCTGGATTTGCAGATCGATTCGGGAGAGAAGCGACATCTTCGCTGATTCCTCGCCCCGCCCCCAGCTCTCGCCGATTCGCTTCGGCTTCCTTCTCTGTCGTTTGTCATCCGCTCGGTCCTGTAGCTTCTCGTTCCGCGTGCACCTACGTGCTTTATGCTTTTAGCGAAGTCGTGTGTGTCCCTACACGGCACGGGCTAGCGCCTGGCTCTGCTGGCCGCGTCCTGATCCCTCGCCGTGGTGGACGACACTGCTGCTTGCGGAGCACTCGCGGCTCCGGCCCTTCGCAGTGGGCGGGGCGGTGGGGCTCACCCTGGTCAATTCGTCATTCGTGCAGGTAGCTTATGTGGCTTCTGAGCCAAGGCCTCTAACCGCTGCTGTGGTGTCCTGTGGAGCCTCGTGTCCTCTGCCACAGCGGCGGGGTGGGGACTGTGCTCGCCTGTCCTGTCCCGAGCCCCCGAGGGGCGGGCCGTTTATGGAGGTCGCTGGCTGAAGCTCCCACCACCTCCCACAGCCCTCGGCCTTGGCTCCTCAGTCTCCAGGCAGTGACAGTCTGGCTGTCCTTCGATACCTGTTTCTCGCGTTTTTCCTCGTGTGACTGTGTCCCTGTTCCTGTCACACGTTCCTCGGTGAAGTGTGATAAGGCCAGTGGGTAGGTTCGCACTCGAGTCCCAGGTTGTCTCCTATTTTCACTGACTTTTTAATTTTCACATCAGACACACGTGTTTAATGCTATGACAATTTCAGTGTCTGCCGAGCTGGCCGCACGGTGCTTCTCCTTGGGCCTGCCAGTGTGACAGGTCAGGGAAACAGGTGTCCTAGCGCTGGACCGTCCTTCATTCCTTCATTCACGCTGTTGCGAGTGTCCACACCCAAGCCGGCGACCTCCCACGCCCCGCTGCGTCGCCGTCGCGGCTGCGAATCCGGCCCTCTCACCTGACGTGCTTTTCAGAATCACGCCCTGGACCGCGCTCTCTCCAGTGGCCGAGTTCTGCCCCACCTGTGACTCCTGGACGGAGGGCGGGGTTCAGGCCTCCATGCCCGCGGCACCTCACGTCCTGCGTCTCTTCCAGCATCTTCCTCGGGCTTTGCGCTCGTGTTTGTGAGACTGGCAGGCGGCGTTTCTGGGTTGTTCCCTCCTTGCCTGGTCTCGACACCACGTGACGCCGGCCTCATGGGACCTGCTCTGGGAGGCTCACCTGAGCCCAGTGCGGGGCCCAGTCCAGACCTGGTCACCGACTCTTCCTAGTTCTGAGAGGCAACCAGTCTCTTCAGCGTTACCGCCTGGTTTTAGAGGCAACTGGGGCAATTTACATCTTCCTGGGAAATTCCCTGCTTTCTGCAAACTTTGAACGTGTCAGCAGAAGCGAGTGCATCACGATACTTATTTCTAACTTTTAAAACTTTTCTTTTAGCTGCGATTTTCTTGCCTTTCGCGTTTCTAATGCTAATTGGTATTTCCTCTTTGCTGTCAATCAGACTCTCATTGGTTTGTCTGTTTTATTATTTTTTTGCAAAAAAACAATGCGGAAGCTTCCCTCCCCTCTCCCACCGCAGTTAGAATCC
>NW_011888970.1:345658-355379 GCF_000151845.1 Pteropus vampyrus | reverse complement strand
CGGGGCCCCATCCCTTCCCTCGCTGTCACCCTGGTGCAGGGAGGAGGGGCCGAGGCCCCCGGCCCTCTGGGACCTACCTGCTCCATCCCGTCCCTGGTAGCTGAGAACGCTGGGGTTTGGGGCAGGGGTCCTCACCCTGCCCTTGAGTTAGGGTCCCCTTGAGGAGCTGTCCCAGTTGCCCACTTCCTGGAACCCCACCACCACCCAGAGGCTCGGGGTCCCGGGCCAGGCACAGGAGTTTCCGGTGGTTCCTTGGGTGACAGTGTCGTGAAGCAAGGACGGAGAGCCACGCTCAGAGCTGCCTGGCCCGGGGCGGACGCATGCCAGGCGTCCGTGCCGAGCACTGAACCGTGCCCGGGACACCCGAGGACCCAGCGTTTTCATCTTATTTACTTCTAGTTTATTTAAGTTTAAAACCTGCAGTTGTTCATAATGCAGTTATGTCTAGGACACGTGAATTCGCTTTCTCAACTGTGTCTTTTATGAAACCTGAATAGAGAGCGAATATTTCCAATGAAAATTAAGCATCTGAATTGAGAAGCGCTGTGATTTCACAGGCTTCTTACGCAGCGAATGTGGAATATCGCAGTAATTTTTATATTGGCTTCATGCTAAAACGATACTATTTTGGATCTATTAGGTTAAATAAAATATCTTGCTAATATTAATGTCACCTGTATCGTTTTACTCTTTAAATGTGACCAGTAGGACATTTTACATGACCCAGCAATTTCGCTTCTAGGATCTACCCAAGAGAATTGAAAACACATGTCCACACAAAACCGCACCAGGAGGGGGAACAGCCCAGCTGTCCATCAGCAAGTGAACGGGTAGAAAATGCAGTCTTCCCACGCAGTGGAATATTACTCAGCCCCGACAAGGATGAGCCTTGAAAATATGGCGCTGAGTTACAGAAGCCAGACACAAAGGCCACATGTCACAGGAATCCACCTGTGTGAACCGGTGGAACAGGCACATGTGTAGACAAAGGCAGATGAACATTGTTGGGCTGGAGGGACTAGAGGTGACAGCTAAGGGGTACGGGGTTTCTTTTGGGGGGGGTGATGAAAACTTCCTAAAATTGATAGAGGTGACAGTTACATAACCTGTGACTATGTTCAAAGCGTAGAATTGTACACTTTAAATGGGCGGAATGGGTGGTGTGGGGATTTTTCGCAGAAAAGCTGACTTGAGGGCACGCAGGGGGTTTCGGCTGGACAGTGCTGGTGGACAGACCCCAGGACGGAAGTCACAGATGTGGAGAAGCTTCAGAGCTGGGACCACTCGTGGGAACTGGGGGCCGAATGGGACTTCGGGAACTTGCCCCTCCCCCCGCCCCTAGTGCAGCCCGCAGCGGGGGGGGGGGGGGGGGGAAGGGGAGGGGGCGGGCTCGGAGAAATGGGCGTTACCGTGAGTCAGGTGCGGCTGCGGGAGTTCCCCGACCCCACATGGCCGCCCCAAACCACCCTCTGGGGAGGCCTGCAGCGAGGTGAGAACCAAAACTGGCTCCAGAGTCCGTGCTCCCACCCGCACGCTGCTGGCCCTGGCCCCGTGGACTCGTGGGACCTTGTCTGCCCTGCAAGTGCCTGGCTGGACCCCGACTGGCACCGCTGGGGGCCCTTAACCCTCCGGCGAGCAGCTGGAGGCACTGAGGGCCCTGCCTTGCAGAGCTGCAGGGCTACCCCGCCCGCTGAGGCCCTGTCACCTGTGTGGAGGCAGCGGACACTCAGCAACGCCAGATGTGGCTCTAAGCCTTGTGCACAGCTGTCCCCTTGGCCCCGCCCTCATGGAGTCGGACACTCTGGAGGGACCCGTGGTTCTGGAGAGGGGACAGGGAGGTCTCCCAAGCCCCGCGCAGCCCGTTTGGGGTCCCTTGCGGTGGCCCCAGGAACAAGGCTGCATTTGGCGGCCTGTCCCAGGGGCTCTGGGTCCAGGGGTTGGTGTGCATGACATGGGACCGAGGTTCTGGGGCGACGCGTGTCTCCCTGAAATCCCTCAGATGCACGTGCTTAGCCCTGCGTGACCTACACAGGCCCAGCAGCCGGAGGGCGGACTGCCGTCTCCCTGCAGGAAAGGGGAAGTCCAGGGCTCACGCAGGGTCCCCGCTATCAGAGGAGCGCGGCGCCTCCCCGGCCTCTGTGACCCGCCGAGGCTGCGTCGCCGCCTAGTGGCCTCCCTGGGAATTGCGCCCCATTTCCTCCTGGAACTTAGTTCCTGTGCCCGGAGGAGCCTGTCGAAGAGCCAACCAGGCGACGCGCCTGCCGCCCTGGGGCCCCTTCCTCACGAGGCCCGCAGGTGAGCTACGCAAACCCGCAACGCCGGTGCTGAAGGCCCTGAGCCCTGGGAAGACGGAGCGAGGCGTGGCCGGGCGGGGCGGGGGGCGAGGCCGGCGCAGAGGCCGGAGGACGGCGGGGCGCGTGGGAGCCGAGGCCGGACATAGCTGGCTGCCCTGCACGGGGCCCTCCAGCTCAGCGGTCCCCAACCTTGCCAGGTAAAGGCACGTACGTGTATCTCGTCATCGCAGGTAAAAATAATCAGTTGTCCCAAACTGAACAGGCTCCCTAAACATCGCTGGTGGTGCAGGAAACGCAGGCACAAGTTCAGGGAGCCGACTCGCCTGCAGGCCACTCCCAGGAGCGGGGTGCTCCGGCTGGCCCCCCGGGGGCTTCCTCTCCTCGCCTCCTCCGTGTGTGAGATTGTCAGGGAGCCACTTGGACCAGTCCTTGTGGGGGCGGGGGCAGAGATGAGGATTTATCCCCCGTTCCCTCCCATCTAGTTCTCATTGGTCAGGGTTGCAGCACCCCACTTCCTGCTGAGCAATCTGGGCGGGCTGGTTCCCCTGGAGGTGGCGGGGCGCCCCCTGTAAGGAGTCCGGCAAGAGTCAGGCTCCCCCAGCCGTTACTCTCTCCTGCTTCCTACACTGGGCACGTCCCGGGAAGGTGCTAGTGCACGCGACCTGGGTGGACCCCTGGCCCCCAGGCTCCACGTGTCCTACATACCTTTTTGTCTTTATTGTCCGCAAAAAGTGACAAAAGGCACTTTCACTCAATTGGCAGAGTTTATTGATGCCAAGCCATTAAGCTGCAGGTCCCAGGAGGAGCAGCGTGACAGGAGCCAGCGCGGACATCTGCGAGGCCCAGGCTGTTTCTTCAGCGCACATCCCTCTCCGTGTCACTAAAGGACACAGCAAGGATCAGAAGACGGGCACGGAGACAGGACCTGTGCAGGGGGTGCGCCTCGAGGTGGTTGTTTCCAGCGCCAGACGTCACCCCATGTCGCTGATGGGCTCAGCTCACTGGGGCATGGACACCGGGACCATCTGACTCCTTCGGCCTCGTCTTGACGCATTTTGGCGAGCACCTGCCGGGCCTGGGTGCTGATGACGCCACGGCAAGGCGCACGTGCTCACGTCCGTGGTCTCTGCCGCCGGAGGCCAGACGGACACCACGCAGCCCAGCGCCAAAACACGTCGTGAGGCACCCACAGTTCCCACCAGCGTCCTCGGCCCGAAGCCCATCTCCAGTCCCTGTGTCCCCTCGTGTCCCCGTGTCCCCGTCCCCATGCCTCTTCACCTCTGTCCACCCCGCCTCCATCTCCCCCCGGCTCCGTCCGTCCCGCTCCCAGCTGTCCCCCCACGCCCTGCGTGTTCCGAGCCCTTGGCCTGGGCTCCGGGGCGGTGTCACCTGACCCTTCTCTCCTCCTAATTCCGGGCGGTTCAGCCAGTGCAGGCTCCGGAAGGAGATGGAGGTGGGGGGAGAGGGAAGCTCGGGCCTCCAGCCCTCGGGCGGCGGCCCCACTGACACCTGTCTGTCCCCAGGTGCTGCCCAGTGCCCTGGGGCCCGCTGCCCACCGGCCTCTGGAAACAGCCCCCCGCCCCGTAACTCACCATCGGCAGGCACTGGGCCAGGAGCCCACTGCGGGGGATGCAGCGTGGGGTGCTGATCTCGGTCAGCTGGATACAGCACTTGGACTTGCAGTCTCTGTGGTCCTTGCAGTGGTCCCCATTTGGCTGAGGACACAGAGGCCAGAGGTGGCCGGAGCAGGCGTCCCGCACGCGCCCCGCATGCGCCCGGGGCCGGTGGCCGCCATCCTCACCTTGCGCCAGGGCAAACAGTGGAGGAAGATGGTCTTGGGCATGCAGAGCCGGACCCCGTCGTCCTTCTCGGTGGTGCAGCAGCCGCTGTGGCACTCCTGGTGGTCCTTGCACGTGTGACTGTCGGGCTGCAGGAGGAGGGGAGGCGCAGCCCGTCCCGCCCCACCGGCCCCCTCCCCGGAGGCGGAGGCGCTCGCCCCGCGGGCAGGACGCACCCTTTGCGAGGAGAAGCACAGCGTGAAGACCGTCTGGGACGTGCAGAACTTCTGAGGGTTCAGGTTCTTGGTGACACAGCATCCGCTCTGGCATTCCAGGTGGTCCCTACAGACCTCCCCAACCTGTTGCAAGGTCGCGGCTCATGTGCCTGTTCCCTGCCGCTGGAGGCCCAGCCTCCTTTAGGGGCCCCTCCCTGCCCTCCTATGCCACCCACCAAACTGAGCTCACCTGACGAGTTTTCTGGAACATCCACAGATGCAAGTGGGAAGGAGGCCGGGGGTGAGGGAGGAGAGGAGGGAGCTAACAGCTGTCTGTGTCCGAACAAGCCACTGGGATGGAGGGGTGGGCAAGGGCGCAGACGGCGAAGGGTCTGGGGGTGGCCGGGCAGCAGGGCAAGAGAGAGTCCAGGCACTGGGCCAGGAGCTTCGCACGCCCTCGTGACGTTTTACAGGTGAGAACTGAGGCTCAGAGGGGGTCAGCAACCCGAAGGGCGGGGCCGAGCAGGCCCTGGGGCTGAGGGTCAAGGCCCTCCCACCGCCAGCTTCCGGCACAGAGGCCACCAGGGCGAGCGTGGCCTTGGTCTCAGCTCTCAGACCTTTGGTCTCCAAACTCTGTTACAAACTCAGAAAATTCCTGGGGGCCCCCGAAGAGCCCCTAAGGGCTGTGGGCTGCGTCTGGCACTGGCACAGGGAGCCCTGTGTGTTACACACAGACTCATTCAAAAATAATAACCCCACCCTGTTGTAAGATAAATATGTTTCCATGAAAAGTAGGTATATTTTTCCTAAACACGACAAAACGAACCGTGCTGGGCTGAGGGGCGCCGTGTTGCAAGTCGGCTGGTTACGGGGCAGCTGGCCTCTCTCGCTGCACTGCCAGCTACTCCGTGGCCCCGGCGAATGCCACCACATGCCCGGCTCAGTGTCCTTAGCACTTCACGGGCCTTGGGGGCCCTCTGGCTGGCTCGGAGCCCACTGGGAGCCGCCGCCTGGGCCATGGAGGTCTGTGAGAGGCCTCATTCGGGGAAGCTTCGCTCGTCTCTGATGTTTTTAAAGCTCCTACTGGCCGGGAGGTCAAGCGCCACTGACCCCAGAGGCTGGCGACCAGGTGCCAGGTGTGCGGGCAAGATGGTGCAGCCACCTGGGGGTCCCAAGTGCACCTGCCCGCACAGGGGGCCCAGGGGGAGGGGCCGGCGGCCGGGTGGGGCCTGGACGTGGGGCGGCCAGAGGGGGCGCTCACCTTGCGGGCCGGACCTTTGTGGGGCTGGAGCACCAGGAGCTCGGGCAGCGCACACCCCAGCAGCAGCAGCAGGAGCCTGGCACGCGCCATCGGCCGCAGGCCTGTCGGTGCCCAGGTGGCCTTGGAGCGTCCCCCGGCCCAGGGCCACTCCTGCCTCCCAGGCACCCCACTTCTGTTCCCCTCCCGTTCCCAATCTTGCTCTTGCAAAATGGGTATTTTGAAAATTAATAGACATTATTTTGTAGAGTGGTTTCAGGGTTACAGAGGTTGCGCAGGGAGGCCCCACCCCACAGCCCCCCATTCCCCCCTCTCGCCCCGCCCAGCTTCTGCCCCAGGTCCTGGCCTCGCTGGGCCGTTGTTACAGCTGACGGACCTATGCTGACCATCGCAATCACCCAGAGTGCACCGTGCACATTGGGGTCACTTGGGACATTCTGCGGGTTGGGACGAACGTGAAAGGACGGGTGCCTGTCGCTCCGGTGCCACCCAGCGCAGTCTCACTGCCCTAACGTCCTCTGCTCTGCCTGTTCGTTAGCCCGCCCCGGTCCCTGACCCTTTCCCTGTCCCCATTGTTCTGCCCCTCCCGGAAAGGCAGAGAGCTGGAATCACACAGTCGGAGCCTTTTCCGGTGGCTTCTTTCACTTGGTGACATGCGTTTCATGTTCCTCGGTGTCTTCACGGCTTGGGGTGCACTTATTTTAGTGCAGAAAATGGATCTTGAACACCCTTTCTCCCGAGATGACCGCGTCCCTTCCTCAGGTTAATGAGGGCGTCTCTGTGGCCGGGGGGCCCTGCCCTGGGGTCCCTGCCTGGAGGTCCCCGTCCCACAGTGGTCTGGGGAGGTGGGCACGGCCGCCCCGGGCGCCAGCGTGGCTCCCTTGTCCGTGCAGACCTCGACCGGAGCCCGGGGCCGGGCCGGCTGCTCCGCCTGCATCGGGGTCGGCCGGGTCTGCGGCTCGGGAAGCCGGCGATTTGGCCTCCAATTCGGCCCCTGGTTCTTCTAGTCACATGACATGGAATTTACCGTTTGAAAGTGAATGGTTCAGGTGGTCTGAATGGTTTGTGCGGTCTGAATGTGATGTAGCCACCTCCTGTCTTGCTCCAGAATGTTCCGTCACCCAGAACAACCTGCGCCCATCGGCAGTCACTCCTCAACCGACCAGCACCCATGGGAGCAGCCGGGACACCGACGCCTCCGGCCTCGCCGCCCTCCGGGCTCCTGTCCCCTGAGTGGTCTTGCTGCCCTCCCAGTGGGGCCCCCTCGAGGTCCGCCAGCTCCGGACACTGACATGTGATGTCAGGGCCCACGGGCCTCGTGTCAGAGCCGCCGGGGTCCCATCCAGGCTCCACTGCAGGGGGGCCGTGGGCAGACCTGGTCTTCCTTCCTGTGTCCGCCGAAGCTCTGGTCCACGATGACCCACGAGTCATACTTGTCTGTCCCCTTCGCTCTTCACTGAGGTCGTCTGCGTTGCCGGGCACAGCAAATTCTGTCCTTCCCAGACTGTTCAGATCACGAGCACAGGGACAAGCCGGCCGAGCTGGCCGCCGTCTCCGGCTACTGGTCACTCAGTTGTCTTCCCAGGGCCAGAAGTTCAGGAACCCGGCTCTTCCGGGAGAGGGACACACAGTAATGGGGTGCTGGGAGGAGCAGCGTGGCCAGGAGCACAGAGCAGCTGTCTGGGGTGCCGCCGTCCCCCAGACCCGGCCGGAGGGTGGGCTCTCAGTCCCGGCCGAGCGAAGCAGGCGGGGGTGCAGGCGGGGGTGCAGGCGGGGGGCCGCGGCTGTGCTCACGCCTCACAGGGGAGCAGTCTGAGCTAACTTTGCCAGAGCACCCCCAGAATTCAGCACAGACCCATGTGGCCCCCACATGAACGTCCGGTCACCCTGTCACGTCTCAGGAGGACAAAGGTTTAGCACCGCCCACAGTTCTCATAAACACAACAGCAGGTCACGGGACAAGTTCCCTGTCGAGTTTTGGTTTCCCCGTAATTTTAGATTTACGTTTATCTGCAGTAAACCACAGCTCTTAGCTACAGGAGTGTCGCTAGGACGTGTCATTCTGAAGTTTTGCTGATCGGTTTTGACAGAGACTCAATGACATGGCCTCAGAGCCCCGTTGCAATCTGCCATCATCTGCCGCCACCGGAAAATGGTGACGATGCAGAGTGGGGGCGGCAGAAAGCCGCTCCTGGTGTAAGGTTCAGCTTTAAAACGCGCCCCAGTCTGCTCCAGCATGTGATGGTGACATGTTTTGCAGCAGGGCCCTGACAAGGAGTGCCACGCCCAGCTGGGGGTGCCAAACCCACCCGCCTGGTGTGGGCCAGGCCTCTAGGCTGCCCCGGGGGAGAGGGCCTGGGCCCACCCGGCTGCGCCACGCCTGCCTAAAAGTCCGAGGCCCTGGTCCCAGGGGCCAGGCTCCTGTCCACGCTATTCAGAAGTGGCTGTCATGAGGTCACCAAGTACGTCTGTGGTGGCACCCAACACATTTTATGGTCCTGGAGACTACGAGACAGACAACAGCCAGGCTGGCTGTAGACTCAGACGGGGCCCTGACCACGTGGCGGCTGCCAGCCTGGGCAGCGCCCCCCGCCTCCGTCAGCCCACACAGCCAGCGCTGACTCAGTGAGCACAGAGTCCCTGGGTCACTCGCCCCTCTGCCAACTCAGGACACCATCTAACCGACAACTTGGGGCACCTGTATCTGTCAGCTGGGGCTGCGTGACAAATGCCACAGACGGCGGCTTATACCACAGACATTTCCTGTCCCCCGTCCTGGAGGCCCGACGACCGAGATCCAGGGCTGGGCAGGGCTGGCTCCTCCCGGGCGTGCAGACAGCCATGTCCTCCCCATGTCCCCACAGGGTCATCACTCTGCGTGTGTCTGTGTCCTGAGGACCCCACTCATCCAGGGTTAGGGCCCCCGGGGCCCCACTTCCTCAATCCCGTCTGTAACGGCCCACCTCCAAACACGGCTGCACCCGAGGTGCTGGGGTCAGGGATCCCGCACACGGGTTGTGTGTTCACCATTCAGTCCATAACAACACCCCGCATCTAGTGAGCTGCCCGCCATGACCCTCTCCTCAGGGCGCCCGGAGGGACCTTCTCCAGGATCCGCGTCCTACCCGTCGACCCCAGGTCTGACGGCAGAGATGGGCCGATGCCCTGCTGTGGAAAGCTCTAGATAAGCCGCCTGCTGGCCGGTCTGGCTGTAGCTTCTTCTGCACAGGGCCATCTGCTGACCACCTCCCTGTCCCCTGCTGGTCTGTGGGGGCCGCAGGCTCCTGAGATGGTGCACAGGAGCCCCTGCGACTCCCCTCAAAGCAGCTCCCAGGGCTCAGACGCCCTCACCACGGGACCCCAGAGAAGGGCCACCAACAATCAGGTTGCACAAGCTTTCCAAGGTGAACACGCGGACAGACCCATCGCCGTGTGTGAACACCGGAAGCCCTGTTCTCACGTCGCATGAAACCCGCCAAATGTAACCGTAACTGGGTAAAAGCTAAATTTGAATCACAGTTTAAACATTTCTAAACGTCAGACTTACAGGGTTCTTTTCATACTTTAAACCAGGAAAAATATTTTTTCTGGTCTCAAACCTTTTCATAGGCCGATGAGAGGTTCACAGGCCCAGGTTACAAGATTGGGCACGTTGTGTCTGAGCAGTCACAGCCCACACGACCCAGGAGCACACTGTGCCCGCATGGGGACATTCCAGTTCACCGAAGGCCACAGCCCAGCACTGTGCAGAGCGGCATCACCCCCAACCGCCAAGAGGAGGGAGCCACCAGGTGTCCGACGGGTGGATGGACAACCGTAGTGTGGTCCCTCCACACGAGGGAACGACATTCACCTGCACGGGGATGGAAACCTTGTCACAGGCTGAGGGAAATAAGCCCGACATGGAAGGACAAGTCCTGTGGGGACCAAAGCTGTGTAACCCACAGAGACAGAGAGGAGCTGCTGGTGCCGGGCGGGGGCGGGGGGTGGGGGGTTAGTATTTAATGGGAACAGAGTTTTAGTTTGGGAGGATGGCGAAGTCCTGGAGGTGACAGTGGTGACAACTGTATGACACCGAGAACGTGCTTCACGCCTACAGTGGCTGTGATGGCGATGTTCACGCTGTGTGTATTTTACCACAATAAACAAAGGTCGCAGGCACCTGTCATGGGCCTG
>NW_011888970.1:299523-345608 GCF_000151845.1 Pteropus vampyrus | reverse complement strand
CCCGGGGCCCCACTTCCTCAATCCCGTCTGTAACGGCCCACCTCCAAACACGGCTGCACCCGAGGTGCTGGGGTCAGGGATCCCGCACACGGGTTGTGTGTTCACCATTCAGTCCATAACAACACCCCGCATCTAGTGAGCTGCCCGCCATGACCCTCTCCTCAGGGCGCCCGGAGGGACCTTCTCCAGGATCCGCGTCCTACCCGTCGACCCCAGGTCTGACGGCAGAGATGGGCCGATGCCCTGCTGTGGAAAGCTCTAGATAAGCCGCCTGCTGGCCGGTCTGGCTGTAGCTTCTTCTGCACAGGGCCATCTGCTGACCACCTCCCTGTCCCCTGCTGGTCTGTGGGGGCCGCAGGCTCCTGAGATGGTGCACAGGAGCCCCTGCGACTCCCCTCAAAGCAGCTCCCAGGGCTCAGACGCCCTCACCACGGGACCCCAGAGAAGGGCCACCAACAATCAGGTTGCACAAGCTTTCCAAGGTGAACACGCGGACAGACCCATCGCCGTGTGTGAACACCGGAAGCCCTGTTCTCACGTCGCATGAAACCCGCCAAATGTAACCGTAACTGGGTAAAAGCTAAATTTGAATCACAGTTTAAACATTTCTAAACGTCAGACTTACAGGGTTCTTTTCATACTTTAAACCAGGAAAAATATTTTTTCTGGTCTCAAACCTTTTCATAGGCCGATGAGAGGTTCACAGGCCCAGGTTACAAGATTGGGCACGTTGTGTCTGAGCAGTCACAGCCCACACGACCCAGGAGCACACTGTGCCCGCATGGGGACATTCCAGTTCACCGAAGGCCACAGCCCAGCACTGTGCAGAGCGGCATCACCCCCAACCGCCAAGAGGAGGGAGCCACCAGGTGTCCGACGGGTGGATGGACAACCGTAGTGTGGTCCCTCCACACGAGGGAACGACATTCACCTGCACGGGGATGGAAACCTTGTCACAGGCTGAGGGAAATAAGCCCGACATGGAAGGACAAGTCCTGTGGGGACCAAAGCTGTGTAACCCACAGAGACAGAGAGGAGCTGCTGGTGCCGGGCGGGGGCGGGGGGTGGGGGGTTAGTATTTAATGGGAACAGAGTTTTAGTTTGGGAGGATGGCGAAGTCCTGGAGGTGACAGTGGTGACAACTGTATGACACCGAGAACGTGCTTCACGCCTACAGTGGCTGTGATGGCGATGTTCACGCTGTGTGTATTTTACCACAATAAACAAAGGTCGCAGGCACCTGTCATGGGCCTGCGGGAGCACTGGGTTCTGAACCCGAAGGGCAGCTCACTCCCGGCCCCTGGTTGTTTTGGAATGTTCTCCCTCGTACAGTCTTTTTCCTTGAACACGTCTTTATAAACGTCTTGGCTCTTTCCACAGGTTTTCCTTCCAAACATCAAGGCCAGGTGATTCCGCAGCCTCGCAATCCGCCCGGGAAAAGTCTGATGCCAAATCTTGCCAAAGACACAAGTCCCTGAACCGCAGCTACCGTGTTTTGAGCATAAACCCTTAAGACAGTGCCCCCGACTGGACAGCCAGTGGCACAGGAAGGCTGGCTTAGCCCCTGACACCGCTGAGGTCGCCACGGAGCCCCTGGCAACCGGACAGGCAGGGAAACCCAATGTGGGGGTGGAGGTGTGAGGCGGGGCGGCCCCTGGGCAGTGCGCAGCTGCTCAGGTGTCTGTGCCTTACTTTTGTCTGGGTCCCACCTGCTCCTCTGCGTAGAAGTGACACCGGCCAGGCTGCGGTTTCCTGAGAGACTGCAACCCCCCAGGCGGAGAGCCAGGCGGAAGCCCTGGGGTGCCTCCCAACCCTCCTCTTCGTCCTCGTCCTTCCCCGCCTTCTGCCTCGTCAGCATTTCATCACTCTGCCCGGGGGACCGAATGGACAGTGGCCAGTGGCCAGCCACACGTGACAGCAGGACTGACCTGCGCAAGAATTTGGGGAGCCAACCACAGCCTGTACCATCCCCAGAAACAAAAGCCGCGCTGAGCAATCACAGGAGCACCCCTTCCCGCCAGGTCCCATCCCCTGTCCCCGCCGCCCCTCCCCTCCGCCTGCTGCGGTCTGGCGGTCTGGCGGGCGGCGGCTCCAGCTGCGGTAAACGGCCTCTTTCTCCTCATGCGGGAACAGCGCTCTCTTCGCTGGCCTCTGCACAGCTCGTCCGTCGCAAACGTTTTCTGGCTTATTTATTATCGGCCGTGTGCCAGGCGCTGTGCCGGGCTCTGCGGAGGAACAGGCCGTGCCCGCTGCCACCTCGCTCTTGGTCTAGTTTGGGAAATGGACCTGTTAACGAATAGGTTTCAGAGTGCGGCGGGCGCCTCTAGGGCTTGGGTTTCACAAGACAGGAGCCTGCAGGTGATGGGAGGGAGGGCTCAGCCCCTGCAGAGCCCGAGCCGCAGCCTCAGTGTTGGGGTTGTGAGGTGCAGGCATGACAGCGACAAGACCAGAGAGTGCTTTAGAAAGTTTGGGCACAGGGCGGGACAGGCCGAGAGGCCGGAGCTGCTGAATGAAGGTGGTGCCGGCCAGGAGGAGCTGGGGAACCGAGGTGGACAGTATGGGGGGAGGGAGGGGGTGCCCTCAGGACTGGCGAGCGGGGGACCAAGTACCCGAAAGGGCGACTTAGACCCTCTCGGGGCTCAGGCACGTGGTTCGCACTTGCAGCCCCCGGCCGCGTCCCACTGGCTGCTTCACGCCTCATCCGGTGTCACAGATGGCCGCAGCCCGAGGTGGCCGACACCCATCCCCCTGGCTGGCTGCCTCAGAACAGGTGTCCGGGTCCCAGAGCCAGGCAGCACCACGTCACCCCAACAGTCAGGAAGGAGTCCCCAAGGACCCAGTCAGTGTGGGAGGAGAAAGGCAAAGTCACCTGAGCGTGGGCGGATGCTCGAGCCCGCAGTTGAAACTGCAGGTGTGGACGGTCACCCAAGGGCCAGACAGCATGCAGGACGAGGAGGGAGGGGCGCTGCAGCTGGGTGCGGGGTTTCCTTTAGGCAGGGTGGCGAGGGTGCTCTAAAGCCAGGTCATGGTGGCGCTGCCTCAGCCGGCCACCATCCTGGCTGCTCCGAACAGCCGTGCTGGCCGCCTGCGTGCGCGTGTCCCCTCAGCAAGGCTGCTTCCGTCTGAACTTTTACTTATAACTTGGTGGATTTTACACTGTTATTTATACATACGTTTTGAAAATCGATTCTTGCCAGAGAATAAATTTCCTTTTAACCAAAGGTTTCAGGATTCAGTTGAATAACTTAATTTTTGTCACGTGAAAAATGCCTTTTTTAAGTAAAAAGGCATTGAGACTCCATCCTCCCGAGACTAATTTCTTTAACCTATTTAAATGTATGCAAATTATAGATTGTAATTGACACCATAGCTTTCGTTACAAATCTGTGCTTTTTGTGCCCAGCCCAGGGAGCTTGCGTTAGGAGTCTCCATTTGATTCCCTAAATTTCCCTTCCAGCTTCGAGACACCTCATCTAAGCTCCACCGTAAGCATTTGGGGTCTCCCGAAACCAATCAAACACGGCCCTGCTCCAAATTTCTGAGACTTCTGAGTTCTGGCAGGGGTCCCTCATCACGCAAGGCCCCCTTCCTGGGGACACTCTCCTTGTCGCCCGACATGTATTCCTAACAATGCGGGGCAGAAAACTCATCTCAAATAAAAGAAATCATAAAATTCTTGGACAAACTGGAGATTATACAGCCTACCTTTCTTCTGAGAAAAGATAAGGAGAAAACACCACGTACATTCAGCAGACCCCTCGATGGGTAAAGAGTAGTTTCTTCAACAAATGGTGCTGGGACGACTGGACATCCACATGCGAAAGAATGAAATACGCAAAAATTAACTCAAAATGGATCAACAACCTAAATATAAACAGCTAAAGCCGTAGAACTTACAAGAAACCAGAGGCAAACCTTCATGACTTTGGACTTGGCAGTAGATTCTTAGAAATGACACCAGAAGCACAAGCAACAAAAGAAAAAAACAGCTAAACTGAACTTCATCAAAATTAAAAACTTGTGCATCCGAGGGCACTATCAAGAAAGTGAAAAGACAACCTACAATGTGAGAAAACATTTGCAAATCGCAGATCAGAAAGGGTCTAGTATCCAGACTACGTAAAGAAGTCTTACAATTGAACAGTGAAAAGATAAACAACTCAATTTAAAAATGGACAAAGGACTTGAGAAGACATTTACCCAAAGAAATTGCACCATTTCACCCACCGGGATGTCAATGGCCGCATGAGTGGGAAATAACAAGTGTTGGCAAAGATGTGTAGAAATTAGAGCCACTGTACTTTGCTGATTAGAGTGTAAAATGGTTCAGCTGCTTGGAAAATGCTTTGGTCGGTCCTCGAAAAGTTACACAATTACCACGTGACCTAGAAATTCCACTCCTAGGGATATACGCCAAAGAACTGAAAATCCCCGCACACGAATGTTCACTGCAGCGTTGGTCACAATAACCGAAAGGTGGAAACAACCCCAGTGTCCGTCTGTCGTGGATGAACAGATGAGCCACAGGGCACCACATGATGGGCATTCCCCTGCCACAGCAAGGAATGAAGCGCCGACACACACTACGACCTGGATGCTCAGTGAAAGACGCAAGATGACAAACATTGCATGATTCCATTACATGAAATATCCAAAACGAATACATCCAGGGAGACAGTGGACCGGCGTGTGCCACTGGGGGAGGGAAAGCAGGGGACCACTTCGTGGGGCCCGGGCTTTACCTGGGGATGATGAAAACGTTTGGAAGTAGACAACGGTGACTGCACATCGTGAATACACTAAATTCCACTGAAGGCTTCACTAAACAATTGTTCGTTAAAATGGCTAATGGTTAATTAGATGCTATGTAAGCGTCATCTCAAAAAAAAAAAGTAAAAACACTATCGTTTTGTGAAATACTATGTCTGGGATTTGCTTCAAAATGAGATGGGGTTAGAGACCTAAAACGTTAAAAAAAAAAAAAATTGGTTTGCAAAGGAGAAAAATGGGAGGACGGCGGCGCCGGGCGGAGGAAGGAGCGAGAAGGAAAAGGCCCCGAAGCGCACCTCCTGGGGCACAGTGGGGGGTCGCGGGCTGCGTTTCGGAAATCGACCCCTTGTGCCTTAAACTTCCGCGGTGTTATATGGCGGTTGTGTCCCAATAAAGCTGGACACGGTCCAGCTTTTTATTTTTAAAGGGCTGCCCTTTGGGTCCAGGGCGCGCCGCCCGTCAGACACCGGTGGAGACGCCAAGGAGGCCGGGTGCTTTGCCACGTCTTCGCCCCCATCTGGAGAACGTGCCCCACCCATGTCCGCCCCCAGGGACCTGCGGGTCCGTTCTCGTGTCTCTACCTTGGCCCAGGCTCCGCCCGCTCAGGTCCCCGCCTGGTGCCACTGCCCTGCGCTGGGGACCCCGCCTGGGGTGGGGGTGGGGTGCGTGCCGGGGCGGGGCATGGGAGGCCACGCCCTGGAAGGCGGGCGCGCAGAGCTCCCCCGCTTCGCCCCCAGTCCACGTGGTGCGCGCTGCATCTGACCCTCCCATCCGAGCTCCCGGCCGCGACTTCCCGGGCGGCCAGGCCATGGCGGCCACGGAGTCCAAGCCCCCCGCGGGGGCGGTCACCGCCCGGCGCCTGGCTCGGGGCTGCTGGTCCGCGTTCTGGGACTACGAGACGCCCAAGGTGATCGTGGTGAAGAACCGGCGCCTGGGCGTCGTGTACCGCGCGGTGCAGCTGCTCATCTTGCTCTACTTCGTGTGGTGGGTGTGCGGGGCGGGTCGCCGGGTCCCCTGGGCTGGGGCAGGTCAGGGCGCGGGGTTCCCGGCTGCTTCCGAGCCGACCCTGGGGGTCCCCGCAGGTACGTGTTCATCGTGCAGAAGAGCTACCAGGACAGGGAGACGGGCCCCGAGAGCTCCGTCATCACTAAGGTCAAGGGCATCACCTCGTCCGAGCACAAAGTGTGGGACGTGGAGGAATACGTGAAGCCCCCCGAGGTGCGCCCCAACTCCGAGCGCCCGGAGGGTGGGACCGAGGGGTGGCCGAGCTCCCCGCGCCGGCCGACCGTCCCCTCTTTCTGAGCCCAGGGGGGCAGCGTGTTCAGCATCATCACCAGGATCGAGGTGACCCCCTCCCAGACCCTGGGAGCCTGCCCGGAGGTGAGGCGGGGGAGGGCAGAGCCGGGAGGGGGAGGCCCCGTCTGGTCAGCGACCCGCGCCTGGGGCAGAGCGTCGGCCCCTGACCGAGCCGCGTCGTCCCCAGAGTGAGAGGGTAGCCAACGCCACTTGCGACTCGGACGAGGACTGCGTGGCAGGGCATCTGGACATGCTGGGCAACGGTCAGTGGGCGCCAGCCGGGGCCCGGGGCGGGGGGTCGCGCCCCTCAGCACCTGAGCGCGTCCGCCCGCAGGTGTGCGGACCGGGCGCTGCGTGCCCTATTACCACGGGGCCTCCAAGACCTGCGAGGTGTCCGGCTGGTGCCCTGTGGAAGACGGGGCCTCCGTCAGGTGCGCGCCCCCCTCCTGGGCCCTAGCTCTGCGCAGCGCGACTCTGCTCTGCCAGCTCCTCCTCGGTGACCAAAGCCGGGAGGCGCCGGGAGGGGGCAGCGGGGGTGGGGGCCGGGGCGGGGGCTGAACCACCCAGTCTCCGCCTCCCAGCCAATTTCTCGGGAAGATGGCGCCCAACTTCACCGTCCTCATCAAGAACAGCATCCACTACCCCAAATTCCAGTTCTCCAAGTAAGAGCCCCGGGGGCGGGCGGGGGTGCGTGCGGGGGTGCGCTGGGCGCCTGCCGCCCGGCCCACCTGGGGCGCGGGCCGTCCTCAGGGGCAACATCGAGACCCGGGCCGACGGCTACCTGAAACGCTGCACCTTCGACGAGGTCTCCCACCTCTACTGCCCCATTTTCAAGCTGGGCTTCATCGTGGAGCGGGCGGGCGAGAACTTCACGGAGCTGGCGCGCACGGTGAGGGGCGGGGGACGGTGACGGGAGGCTCTCCTTCCAGGTGCTGGCTCCTGCCCTCCCGCAAGGGTCCCCTTACGCGGGTCGGTTTGCAGTTTTGGCTGGCCCTGGTCTCGGCAGAGGCCAGAGAAAGAGGAGCTGCTGCCCTACCTGGGTGTGCGTGGCCCCTGCTGAATTACTGACCCGGGGTCACACGGCTCAGCCTCCCCACCCCTCCTGCCTCACCCAGTCCCCAAGCCCTGGCTCTCACCTTGGGAGCTGCCCCTGGTGCTCCACAAGGCGCACCCCGCGCACAGCCTCAGGGTGGGACTCCCGGGCTCCTGAGTGGCCTGCGTGCCCACCCTGACCTCCAGCTGTGCCCGCTTCTGGGCAGGGTGGTGTCATTGGTGTCATTATCAACTGGGACTGTGACCTGGACCTGCCGGCATCAAACTGCAACCCCAGGTACTCCTTCCGAAGGCTCGACCCCAAGCACGTACCGGCCTCATCTGGCTACAACTTCAGGTACCTTGGCCTTGGGGTGCCTGGGTCCTCGTACCCGCTGGTTGTGGTGGCTCCAAGGGCGAACAGGGCAGGTGCCCTAGGCCCAGGCTCCCAGCAGCTGGTAGTCTCCGAGCTGCGGCGGCCACCGCCATGCCCCTTGGGGTCAGGCGGCCAGGACTCCAGCCTTGGCCCTTCCGGCCCAGGTTCTTACGTGCTTCCGGGTCATTCCATCCCAGGTTTGCTAAATACTACAAGATAAACGGTAGCACCACACGCACGCTCATCAAGGCCTATGGAATCCGCATTGACGTTATTGTTCATGGACAGGTAAACCAGCCGGCTCTGCCCACCTGGGGTTGGGCAGCCCAGGACGGAGCTGGTCCTTCCTCCGTGTCCCCACCCTGTGCTCTAAGGCAGCCTCTTGTCCCCAGGCAGGGAAGTTCAGCCTGATCCCCACTGTCATTAATCTGGCCACAGCGCTGACCTCCATCGGGGTGGTAAGGAGCGCAGGCGGGTCTGGGCATCCACTGCGCATGTGTGTGTGGGGGGTCCTCCCAAGCCCTCACGTGTCGGTCTCTCTGGCCCCAGGGCTCCTTCCTGTGTGACTGGATCTTGCTAACATTCATGAACAAAAACAAGGTCTATAGCCACAAGAAATTTGACAAGGTGTGTACGCCAGGGCGTTCCTCAGGTAGCTGGCCTGTGACCCTCGCCCTTGTTCTGGGCCAGGCGCCTCCCCCACCCTGTCCCTGCTCCATAGACCCTGGCCAGGCGGGCAGACCACAGGATGAGGGGGAGAGCCAGGCCCAGGCCGGCCTGTCCCCATGGCCCTGCTCCACCTCTGCCCCATCCGAGCAGATGGTGGACGCACCTGAGTGGGGCACAGGCCCAGGTCCTTGTGCCTCTGAGCCTCCCCAGGACTCCAGGCTCACAGACCCCCGAGGGCTAGCCCGGCTCTGAAACCACCCCCGCCTGCTGACACACTGCGCTGGAGGCAGGGCCCAGAGGGCCTCAGAGTCTGCAGCCCCAGGAGAACCCCCTGGCCCCACTGGCAACATGGCTGCAACCTGCACAGGCCCTTGATTCTGCCCACACACTTTGTCTTCCTAAAACTGGGAATCTGAGGACTTCCGTGCAACCGAGCAGTGGGTGACACGGAGGGGGCAGTGCCCTGCTCCTGGTCTGCCCTGTCCCTTCCTGCCCACACAGCCTGGGATGACCTCCTCCTGTAGCTGTCACATGTTCGAAATCCAATAAACCTGTGTCCAGAACCTTCTGACCTCGTTTCTGGGAAAAGCATCGAGGCCCTGAAGACAAGCATGCAGCAGTGGGACCCTGTGCAGGGGCTGCTGGTGCTCTCATCAACCTGGTGCAGTGTTGGCACATCTGCTGCCCTTCACATCCAGCGGGGTCACTGTCACAGCTGACCAAGGGGCTAGAGAGGCCGAGAGTGCCTGGGGACGCTCACCTCCACACCTGCCTTTCAGTTAGTGCTTCCCACAGGCGTCATCCCAGACCCCAAACCTCCAAATAAGCTAAAAGGGTGGTGAGTAGTGGAAGCCAGGAGGGCGGTGACTTTAATTGCACTCAAGGAAAAAAGCTTGTGTCCCTGCTCTTAAACCAAAATGCCTTCCTGGGTCCCAGAGGAATAGCAGGGCAGGGGTCTGGTGCTGGGAGCAGGGTGGATGGGGCAGAGTGAGGCCGCAGGAGGGCAGCGAGCTGGCACCAGCAGGGGCAGGCCTGCGGTCATCTGGTTGTAGCATCCTCAGATGCTCCAATGGTCATTCCATGGAGCTGCCCCACCAGGCCCGACCTTGCTCTGGGGCACAGCAGAGCTTGGCTGGATGGTGGCTTCTCCAGCAACACCAATGGCAGATGTGCAGGTATAGGGGGGCATGTGCCGAGCATCTTGTAGACCACCTCACCTGTGATCCCCTCACTCCCAAGCTCAAGGGGAGGGTTCAGACCCTACACCAGCCACAGGGCCTGAATCTGAATGACACTGGCAGGTGGTCAGAACAGGCCTTCCCATCTGCCCATACCTGACAACCGAGCAGGCCCTGGCTGCTACAGCCAGCTCCCCTGCAGACCCTCCTCTCCTTGGAACGTTAGCTATGACGTCCTAAGTCACAGGATGTCAAGTGTCCAGTGCACTGATGTCCAGCTCATTTTGGAGAAACTGGCTTTTCCAGTTGGGGCCAACTGCCACTCAGAAACTAGGGCCAGGGCTTAGGTTTCCCAGGCATGAGGCCAACCCCAAGCTGGCCTCCAGAGAACCCCTGGGAGCTGCGGACAGGGTACCCAGTGCCCCTGGTTCTGCTGCAAGGAACAGGGTATAGCATCCAGGGGGAGGCAGCAGGCCCGCCTTGCGCTGGCCGCCTCCAGTGTGGCTTCCAGGAAGCCCAGCCGGTCCCCCTCCCCCGCTGGCCCTAATTTGATCAGATCTCCATCTGGGGCGGACTTGGCTCCAGCCAGCTGCCAGCCGGCATCGGGTTTCTCATAGGCATTGGGCCTGGCCTGGCAGTACCCAGGGGCCAGCGCATCTGAATGGCCACTGGCGATTCAACCTTCTTCTAGACACTAGGCGCCATGTACGTACACAGAACACTTGAAAATGTAAAATTCAGATGAGAATTCAAAGTATAATTGAGAATTCAGAGAACTTAGCTAGCAAAGATGAATTTAAAATAGGCTACAGGGCCACCAGAGGGCCGCACAGCCCGCCCAGGCTCCCTGTGAGTCCACCGTTTCGGGTTTCTGAGTGCGGGACCACAGGCCTTGGCCGCCGCCAAGCTTGAGAAGCAAGGACAGAGGCCACCTCCACCCGAAACGCTGCTGCTAGTCCCTCCCTCCACTGAAGGAAGGAACCTAAAATCTCAGCGGTGAGGACGTGTTTTTCTGAAATCCAGACGCCAACATGCACGTGTGGTTGAAGTCCATGGTAAACAGCCCTCTTCAAGGCTCATGCCAAGCCCGTCTGAAAAGCCTGGCCTGAGACCCGCGCTCCTCAGCCCTCCGCCCGGCCCGATGAGGACACCCCTGCAGCCCCTGCTTCGACTAGAGTCGCTAGAGACGCCCAGGTCCCCATGGGTTCAGGTCTGCATGGCCGGAACTGGCCCGCACTGCGGGGGATGTTGGTTTTCTATGGTGACAAGTGACTAGACAGCTGGAGCTGCAGACTGTCACTCAGCATCACCTCACCCTGGGTCTGGCCTCCAACCATCC
This sequence comes from Pteropus vampyrus, assembly GCF_000151845.1. Lineage (NCBI taxonomy): Eukaryota > Metazoa > Chordata > Mammalia > Chiroptera > Pteropodidae > Pteropus > Pteropus vampyrus. Next base: position 334,948 of record NW_011888970.1, on the reverse strand, counting down.
TCAGCGTCTCAGCTCAAAGAGAAGACCCCCGAGGGCAGTGGGGGTGCGGGAAGGCCAGGCTGTGCAGCACCACAGGGACCCTCGTGTTCATTCTGGGAGAAATGAGGCCTCGGGGCCCTGTGCTGGGTGCTCTCGGCCCACAGCTGCCCTGACCAGGGCTGGGCCCAGGGGCCACTTCCTGCTCCAGCTGGGTCCGGCAGTGTGACCTGCTCCCCAAACACTTCCTGGGGGGGTTGTCTTCCTTATCCCCATCCTGGACGTGCCCGAGTTTGGGGAGCTGGGGCAGAGGGTGGGGACAGCGCCAGCTTGCTAATGGCCCAGCTGGGGGTTCCTCTGCAGCAGCCACTCCAGGGTCTCCATAAGGTACGACATGCCACAGTGCTGGGCAATGTTCCGGAAGGTTCCGATCTGCTCCATGAAGACCTGTGGGAAGGCAGTGGCCGTGAGCCTCTGCCCCCGAGGAGGTGCAGGGACAGAGGCCGAGTAAGGCGCACAGGGCGGAGCAGAGGGGCAGGGCCGCACCTTGGTGCGGATGGTGAGGGCGAAGTTCCCCGCGCAGGTGCAGTACACGGACATGTGCGTCTCCTTCACGCCCCCGCACCTCAGGCAGGCCTGAAACGAGTGACAGCTGGTCAGCGGCCCCCTGCCCACCCCTCCGCCTCACGCCAGCTTCATCCGACTGCGCCACCGCCTCCCAGCACCCACAGGGACATCACGCCAGGCGCCAGGCGTGCTCTGCCCAGACCCCACACCTCCCTCGGTCCTTGCTGACGGGTCCCCTACACCTAAGGCTGAACATCTCCCTCTGTCACACACACTTCCTGCCGGTTCTCGTTACACTATGGCCACTCATGCTCACCTTGTCTGCTGTCTACCTCCCTCCGCCTGAACGAAAGGTCTATGAAGTCAGAACCTGGCCACTGTAGGTGCCCAAGGTGCTACAAGGCTGAGTCACCTGGGCTTGTGGACGAGGCCTGACCCGAGGTGTCACCGGGAAGGCCCAGGTTCTGACCTGAGACCTGTGCGCCCCCAGTTCCCCACGGGCTCACATCGCTTATCAAGGGGCCCTCTGTTGGGGGGCGCTCACCAGGTCCTGCAGGGTGAAGGCCATCAGTTTCTTCTGTAGGGCCTCCACCAGCGCTGCCTCGATGACGGACGAGTCGTAGGCAGCTTGACAGTTGGAGCAGAGCCACTGGGGCAGCACAGCCCCGTCCTGGGCCGAGACACAGCGCGTCAGCCTCTGCCCAGCCCTCCCCGCAGTGTGTCCACACTGGCTAAGACTCGGTGTTGAAAAGCCCTCGGGGACAGGCGCATACAGCGTGCAGCAGCTCACAGCTCTGGACACGCTTACTGACATGTTTATCGGGACAATGCTCTAGCGTGTGGCAGTTGAGTGGCATAAGCAAGGGTGCCTATTTTCATTCACATCGAAGCTAGCAGGGGTAATATGGTGGACATAGGTCACTTGACAGTGGGCGTGGCAGGATGTGACCCGTCGCCTGCAGCCTGGGTGCTCGTGCTCCCCTGGCGAGGGTGTGGGAGCCGGCTCACCTGAGAGACGGAGGGGTCTCTGCACAGGTCCAGGTCCTGGCAGAAGTTACAGCTGCGGCAGATGACCTCAGGGAGCACGTAGGAGCGGCAGGGGTCTCGGAACTGGGCCTCCTCGGAGAACTCGCCCACGTCCACCAGGCGGAGCAGGTCCCGGTTCAGCTTGTTCACCTGATTTGTGATGTTTGTGTCCAGAGACAGCACCTGCAGAGGACGGGGACGTGGCAGGGATGGCTCCTGAGGCCCCTGCTGCTGTCCAACTAGAAAACCCTGCGGCCGACTATAAGCTGCAGCTCTTGGCACCATTATGCCTTCCAAGCCCCGTTCGTTCGTGGTGATAGAGGGCACAGCTCTGGGTGAGGAGGGGTGAGCCCCACAGGGCGGCACGGGGCCTGCTCTCGGGTGACTGTCCTGTACCTTGCTGTTGGTAGCATAGCTCTATCCATCTGTGAAAACTCTAACAGCTGCACTGCAGAGAATGAATCTTACTATGGGTACATTTTAAAATGTGAGGAAGTGTGAGCCAGGGGTGGGGAACTGTGGGGGTGCTGGGATGTGCCGCATCCTGACTCTGGCAGTCGATACATGAGTTTTGGCAAAACTCAAAGAATGACACTAAAAACGGTGAATTTTATTACACGTGTTATACCTTAATAAAAATAAATTAAAACTATTCTGAAGTCCAACAAGGAACTGAGATGCCCACTAAACCATTCCTCCACGACAGTCAGAAGCCACCCGATCCTGGAGCGTCGGTCACTGAAGTGCAGTTTGCCGGGGGCTAACTTAATGAGCAGTGCAGCGCTCTGCGCGTGAGGTGCCTGCCCAGCCTCATCCGGTAACACTACCTGTGTCTGCCTCAGCCTCCCTTCCCAGAAGGCGTTTGGCTCTAAGCGAGCTGCCCTGAGGTTCCAAGAAGCCTGGACGTTTCAGGGACCGTGCCCGGTCCCTGGCATTTGCCGTCTCACCAGCACCCCCAGATCACCCCACCCCAGGGCCTGAACAACCCTTCTGCCCACACACCATTCTTTCCTGGGATCCGCATGTGGCCCGACCCCCTGGTTGCTGCGGCCTCAGCCCCAGGCCGGGCAGAGGGCCTGCCTCGCGTTGCCCGCCACTCTGAGCCCACTTCACAGCACCTGAGCACACGGGTCTCCCCCTCTTGTCCACCTCTGAGCCCCGAATACCTCACTCAGTGGCTGTATGGAAAGGGGCGCAGTGAGTGGCATCGATGCGTGACTTACTCCTGGCTCCCTGCACACACAGATGGCCTCACCGCGCAGGTCAGGTCAGCACGAGCGCCCTCACCTTACACACGCATTTGATGAACTCCAGAGCAGGGTTATTGAGCGGCAAGTGAGAACCGGGGAGGACAGGAAACAGCGCCGACAGCTCGGCCGAGTTCCGCGAGCCCGTGACTTTCTTCCGAATCTTCTGAGTTATGGTGAAGAAGTTCTGAGTGAGCTCATTTGCCACATAATCTTGAGAGAAGGTGATCACTCCTGGGAAGACAAGGGACATGGCACCTGCCCCCACCTCGCACAGTGAGAGGATGCTGAGAAGGACTTGGGGACCCTGCCCTGGACTTGGGGACTCCCTGAGCACAGAGGGGTCAGGTTATAGGCACACGGTGAAGGCCGCATGCAGCAGGGGTAACTCACCGGGGAGGGCTCCAGCGGCCCCCTGGGCCTCCTGCGATGGCTGGCTGGCGCCCCTCCTCCTTACAGGGGTGCTCCCCGGGGCACTGCGCCCCAGCTCCTCCTGCAGGCTGTGGTACACGGCCACGATGTACGCTGTGGGGCAGGCACAGGCCACAGGTCTTAGTGGGCGATGCCCAGGACTCCCCAGAGGCCAGGGAGACCCTGGGCTGGTCAGACTGTCAGCCAGCCGGGGACGAGACGCTGCTGTTGGCACTGACTATTCGCTGCACGTAGATGAGCCAGGCCCATCGCCGACATGAGAATAAGCAGGGAGTGCTGATGTCTATGTGCATGCTTAGAGCGCCGTATAAATAAGGCAGCCCATGCCAACCGCCATGCTGGACAGCGACAAAAACAAAGGCTCGAAGTCTAGGGTCCATACACCTGACCACCAGGCCCACACAATTCAAGTGAACTTAAGAAAGTGACTCAGGATAAGCAGACAAAAATACAATCTCAAAGGAAACCACGTTGGCCGCTCCTGCGGGTGCGCATCTGCTGTGAGTCGGATCGACAGCACCCGTCTACTGTTCTAATGCCTGGCTCTGAACCGCGGTGGGTGTTTAACGTACGAGTTTCATCTGCATGTCAGCACAGGTAATTGGTTTGTAAACACTAACCCTTCAGACCCCTTAGGCCCAAATCAGATGCAGGGCTTTATTACACCAGGAGTTGAGCCTCAAAGGCCAGCCCGTGGGCAGCCGACTGCGCGAGCGCCGCGCCCCTTCCAGTCACCACCTGTGCACACACGCCAATCCTGGGGCAGAAACATGGGCCCCTCAGTGACACGGGCTGGGGCAGCTGTGAGAGGCTGAAGGCGTGGACAGAGGACGAGGGTGTCTTCTACCCGGCACGGTGTGTGGCCAGGGCACATCCCGCCCAGGGGCAAGCGTGCCAAGCGCAGTGTTCCACAGAGCGGCACGACATGATGGGGCGGCAGCGGGCGGCTCACCTGACACTATCATGAGGAAGTAACTCTGGCAGGAGGCTGCCTGCGGCAGGAACCGCACGACGTTCCAGTTGTTTTCCAGCAAGTCCTCCACATCAGGCTCCTGCCCACTGTTGTCCTCGTCCTCGTCCCCGTCCTCGTCCCCGTCCTCGTCGTCCTGCTCTTTGCCCTCGTTTTGGGAGTCCTGCTGTAACAGACGGCCCGCCGTGTTCTCGCAGCGGCAATGAGTCATTTGCACCCCGGTCTCCGACCCCACTCGTCTAGCCATCTTGTCTCCCCGAGCCTGGCAGATTCCTGGGGGACGGCTCTGTGGAAGGCGTTGTGTGCCATGCCGTGTGCACAGGCACTCGTGCCGCATGGGATGGTCGGTCTCACCTGGCCCTTTCAGAGCATTCGCTTCAGTCACTCAGCTCTAGGGGGCGTGTGAGAGACCGGCCCTCTGGTCTGAGTCCCAGACCCCCCTGCCATGGTCGGTGCTGGGTCGCAGGGTCTAGGTCTGCTGCGATGGCCCTGCGTTCGGGTCCCCTTCCCCACGACACCTTTCATTTCAACACATGAAGTCTGACGGCTGCCGTCCTCAGAGCAGCGACAACCACCGCCTTCCATCGATCTGTCTACACTGCCTGACCTTCCTCTGCCCTGGCATGCACTCAGGCCCCTGGAGGCACTCCCTTTGATTCTGAGACCCTGTCCCCTGGCTCCTCCATGAAAACCCACCCAGGCGGGGCTCGGTCCCTGCAACTCACACAGCCCCAAGCGACCTCGCCAGCCCGGCACCCCCAGACACCTTGCCACTACCTGACCTGTGTCCCCACCTTACACACGCTGAGCAACTGTCAGGCATGGAAACGCCACTCGTCCCAACCAAGCACGAGCCCCTCACCGCACACTCGCTCTCTTGCCCCGTCCATCTGCTAACACCCCTGGGTCACGCATGCGGGCATGGCCTGCACACAGCCCACACCCGTGTCACCCACACCCACCCCGATGGCCCGTCCACTCCACCTCAATACTCAGCGAGTACTTCTCTCTGACCCTGCCCCCTCCCCTGGGCTGACATTAGCTGGGCCCCTATTTGCACGGTGCTGTCCACACAGGGCGCAGGAGGATGTCATGCCCGACATTTCCCTGCTCAGAATCTCCCTGTCACTTAGGCCAAGTCTCCACCACAGCCTCAGGCCCTAGAGGCCTGGCCCTGGCCAGCGGTGTGACCACTGCCCCCTCCCCACCCTACACTACAACTCACAGCTGCCTCACCCGTTGCTGGCACAGGCCGCTCGCTCGCTCCCTTCAAGCTCTACCTTCTCGTCACCTCCTCAGAGGCTCCCGGACCTCCCCTCTCACTCAGCCCCTGCCCCGGGCCCGCTCTCTGCCTCTCCCGGCTCCGTGTTGGTTCTGAGCTGTCACCATTGCCGACTCCAAGCCTATATCTACTCGTCTGCTTGCGCATGGTCTCTCCCCTCACAGATGCCACGATGGCGGGGCCTGTCGTTTGCTGCTGCACGACTGGGGCCTGGAGCTGTTCCTGGCACCAGCCTGTGACCACGGCGTGTGCTGAGCAGACACACGTGGACCTCAACATCATTCAGTCCCAACCTCAGCTCTCCAGGACCGGTCACCTCACCTGTCCACAGTGGATGCTAGATGGAACGTTCCCTTTGATTCCACCGTAGTTAGAGGGATCCATCCAGAGAAGAAACTCCCAGCATCGAGAGAAAGAAATCGTCAAGGAATGGAAGATCTCTTTGGAATGGATGCTAAAAGGAAGCCAAACAGGAATTGCTTAAGTGAAATCCAGTTTTCCCCCTTTTCTCCATTTTTCTTCTTTTATTTTTGACCCTATCTGCTTACCCTTCACTTATTTAAAAACTTCGGACTTCCTAGGGAACGTGATAAGCAGTACTAAGGAGACTTGTGCATCCAGCCAGGCAGGAAAAGCGGGGACGGGCGTAGAGAGTGAGCGGCAGAGCCGCAGAGAGCCGTGCCCTCCCCAGGCTCCTCCTCGAGCACGGCCAGGCTCGTGGACGGGCCCCCCGCCATGCCCGCTCCCGCCACTGCCACGGAGCCTCGCAGCTCGCGAGTCTTGTTTCTTCAACAGTGGGGAACAGTGAACTCTGGACTAAGTGCTGCTCTGGCCCTGCCCATAAATCTCAAAAATACCCCAAAGGATCAAACTGTTTCCAAGTCACAGAACAGAAAGCCTCAGAATAGTTACAGGAACACAACAGCATCCCACAGACAAGGCAAGATCCACAATGTCTGGCGTCTAATCCGGCATCACCACCAGGTTTGCAAAGAAGCAGAGAAAGACAACGCAGAGTAAGGAGAAAAACCTACCGACTGCAGACAAATCAGAGCTGACGCCAACATCAGCGCGCGAGGAAGGGAACAACATTAAAGCAGCCATTATGACTGCGGTCTGTGTGTGCGAAGCGCTAGAGAGATGGACATGTTAGATGTACTCAAGGAATTTAGGGACCCGAACGAGGCTCTGAGAGAGCAGCAGTGTCGGAAACGGAAAGTATAGCAGGGTTAACGGCAGCGTCTACACTGCAGATCAGTGAACTTATCTGAAAGACATCGACAGAAATTTCCCAGGAAGATACAGAGAAGATAAAAACTTTCAGAAAACAAACATCTACTGTAATTCTAGACCTATCTTTCAATAGAAATTCTACTTAAAATATCTTTCAGAAATTAGGTGAAATAAGGGCTTTCTCAGACCTGAAGACCCAGCTACAAACAAGTTTCGAGTGTCTGCTGGCAGAAGGCCATACGCCAGGGAGGGACTCAGCGGGGGTTGGGGGGGAAGAGCGGGCGGCGCTGATACCTGCTGGTGATGTACTCCACGTAGGCGACGGCGTCTTCGACCCGCTGCTTCTTGGTGCAGAGCACGACGCGGTTGAAGTTGGCGTAGACCACTGACGACCCCAGGCGCTTGAACTTGGCAATGAGCCTGCAGACGAAGAGCAGAGTCAAGAGTCAAGATGTTGCAGAGAATCCCCGAAGACACCGTGAGGGACAGAGCTAACGATCCTGACACAGAAGTCATCCTAAGTACAGCAGAACCCAGAAGCAACAGTGGTGATTTCTGCGCAGTGAACACCCACCAAGACGAAGCCAAAGATAATCAAAACCCGGAAAAAACGTGCAACTCGTATCATAGAAAACGGCTAACTTTTATATACAAAGTACTCGTACAAATCAATGAGAAGGAAATAACAAAACCAGAGAAAAATGGGCAGAGGACATGAAGAGAAAGTCCCACCTCATCCACAATAAGAACCACAGATTAAGAGCACACCGAGGCAGTGTTCTGCCCCATCGGGTTGGCAGCAACCTGCCACGCTGGTGGGGCTAGGGTGGGCCACACCCCCAGTCATTGCTGGCGGTGGCATCAGTATGACCTCCATGGCGGATGTTATAACTAGGCATAAACACTTAGTGTTTATGCCTAGTTATAACATCTGTCAGACCTGCAACAGTGCTACCTCCGGGAGTTTATGCTACAGATCTCTTTGCATGACCTCAGGCTCCAGAAGGAAAATTCACTGGTTGGTTATTCGTAACAGCAAGTTCTGCAAACAGCCTAACCATCTGTTAGTATGGCACACCCTTACCTAGATCTCCAAGACCTACAGGTAACTACGATAAGTGAGAGGCAGAACACGCGGTGTACGGTGACCTGTGCAAACGAGCGGCAGGAAGATGGCGTCGCATAGCACATCTCCACAAGGGCACCGTGGGAGGCTGTGACAAGGCTGAGTTTCTCCTGGGACCCTTTCACTATTGACTTTGGAGACCAAGGGGTCAGCACAACCCGGAGAGAGCCACCGGCGGCACTCACTGCAGGAAGAGCTTCTTCATCATGCTGTGCAGCGTGCGGTGCAGGGCAGGGTCGTGCAGCAGCGAGGCCGGGGACCGGAGCCAGCGGTAGAAGTGCATCACCTGGTTGTCGGCATAGACGTTGCGGTACTGTGTGATCTCCTTCACCCAGCCCACCACCATGCTCTTCAGGACCCTGGAAGACAGGTAAGCACGCGCCCCCCACGGTTACTGGCACCAGCTCTTCCTGTTCTGCTGTCACTTTTGAGCCCCATTCCCCTGCACCGCCCAACCCCATCACTCGGCTCCCCGCAGTCCGTCCGCACCCTCACCATGGCCGGGCTTCACCGCCTCACGTACAGCCCCTTGCGCCCTCCCCGCATGCTCAGTGTAGGGACAGATAAGGTGACAGGTGTGCAGCAGGCCCCAGCCTTGCCAGGAGAGCCAGAGCAGATGCCAGCAGAGACCTGCAGGGCCCCCTCGCCTTTGCACTGCCATGGTCCCAACCACCTGCCTCATCCTGGCCACTCCACCAAACTGCCTGGATGACACCACATGGCGCAACGAAGCTGTTCCCTCAGTAACAGTCCTGCCACCTGTGGTCTGACCCCACCTTTCAGAACCGCACTGGCCACTTCCTCGCGCAGACAGCCCTTGGCCCTCACCGCACCGTGCAGGTGTGTCCCTGAGCCGTCCCTCTATCAGTCCTGTCCCTGCCATTTTCAAAGTCCTGTCTCCCTTTTGCAAGAAGGCGACAGGACCGATGGCTGAAGACCATGGTTCTGCAGATACAGGACCCTCCCGCTTGGCATGAGATCAGCCCCGCTGCCTCAGTGTTCTCATCTCTACGATGGGCGATGGCTGTGTAGGCCGTGGAGAGGGCACATGCCGGCTGCCACAGCGTCACCCTGTCCATAGCAATTTTCTCTGGACATCTGAACCTGTGACTCATACCACTTTTTGCCCGGCTTAACCTGCGTTTGCAGCCCACTGTCCAACCCACAGCAAGTACTCAACCAGCACCCAGGCTCCCAGTTAACCGGAGCCACAGCAAGTACTCAACCAGCGCCCAGGCTCCCAGTTAACCGGAGCCCCCACAAGGGCATGCCTCTGGCCACAGGAAGGGGCTAGACGCATCACTGTGCCAAGATACTTCCTGACCCTGACGACTAGTGCAGGGGAGCCCCAGTGACCGTCTCAGCCCCAAGTCTCCTAAAACATGGGCCGAGGGTCAAATGGTGTCTCGTGTGCCTCCCAGAGCCCAAACATAGCTACTCTGCCCCAGAGAGGAGGGCACAGAACAAAAAGCCAGATGTTCTCAGGGACACGGGCCCCGGGCACCTGAAGGTGCTGGAGCAGAGCGCCGTCTCGTCATAGCTGGCCGGGGCGCTGGCAGCCTGGTTGCCGGTGATCATGTCCTCCAGGGAGGCCTGCTGGATCACGTCGAAGCTGACGCCCATGCTGTCAGCCCCTTCCATGTCATTGACATGGTGAGACTGCAGGATGGTGTTGACGGCCAAGTTCTGAATGTCCAGCTCCACGCACACTGCACACACAGACGCCAGTTCTTATGCACTGACCAACCCCTGGTTTAGAGCCTGCCCCAGCCAGCACCACCTCAGAAAAACTACCACTGCTAGGGTGGCCGACAAGCCCCAGATGGGCTGACTGCAGAGCCCGGCCCGCACTCACCCTGCCCTCAAGAGGCCCCTACAGCCTTGGCCAAGTGCCTAGGGTCCGCTGCTGGGCGTGCTCACCACCAGAGAATGGTGAGAAATGGCAGAAACCAGCAGCTGAGGCCCCTGTAGGCCTTGCCCACCCACCTGTAGAGTAACAGCCGGAACTGTTAATCTCCACGGTGGCTTGGTCTTCAAATTCCATGACGAGGCGGTTGTCGTCGGCTTCCTTCCCACCCAGGTCAGGGCGTGACGTAGGGGAGAGCCACAACAGGTGGTTGTGGCGCTGGAGATGGCGGGCAAAGAAGAGATCGGAGCCAAAGGTGGAGATGTCCTCAGGCAGGTTCCCGATGGGGATGTGGAAGTACCTGCGGGGGTCCGGGTCACAGGGCAAGTCCCAGGTTGAGGGTGGAAAGCAGTAAGGACGAGCTGCTGCCAGAAACCGATGAGGCTGGCAACAACCAAGGTGGACAGAGCTGCAGAAATGCCCAGAGACATCTGCGCGCCCCACTCACCTGCTCATCTCGAAGGCCTGTGACAGGCAGGTGTCTAGGTTGAGGTAGTGGCGGATCATGTGCCGGGCCCCGTGGCGCTGCCAGTCCAGAACTCCATAGCTGATCTTGTTGGCCACGCGGATGGGCACAAGTGGGAACTCCTCTAGGACAGGAACCTCGCCGGCCAGCCTCTTCAGCTCCCAGCTGGACTGCACGGCGATAAGTGTGGGCCCACGGCGCTCCTCCTGGGCACAAGGTACAAGGCAGCTAGGAAGACCTGGCCTAGGGGAGGGGTTCACAGGACGGGACCCCCCCCACAACTCACCTTGTAGGCCAGCAGAAAGCGCTGAATGGCCCTGCAAATAGTCTTCAAGTCGGTTTCTGCCCGAACTTCAAACGTGTGTTTGGGGGGTGGCAGCAGCTCGGGGCCCACTCTCTCCAGCAGGAGGCTGTGCTCGGCTGAGTACAGGGCGCTGAGGCTGGGCATCTGGTTGCTTCGCACCTAAACGAGAGCGCGTCGGCCCTTTGCCCTGCGGAGAGGGCAGCGCCCAGAGCGCCCCTCTGTGCGGACCCGCCTCTGCATCCCGCTTCTCGTCTGATCGCCACGGGCACTCGTGTTTGGAAACAAGGCCAGAGGACTGGGCGTCTTCCTGCCCAGTGACCCGCTGCCCCCCAGACCCCACCCCAGGAAGGCACCCCTGCAGCCCTGGCCAGGAACTCACGGTGTCCAGCACAAACACAGTCGCCCTGCGCTGCGAGGGCACGAAGATGCCGAAGAGTGCCTTGTGGCCTTGTGTGTGATGATACAGGTAGATGTGGCGGATGCTCCCTGCAGGAGGACACACACGTCACCCAAGAGGTGCGGGAGGCGGGGCAGGACAAGGGCGAGGGCGGCCAGCACACGCCATACCTGGCTCCAGGTAGCTGAACTGGGCCAGAGAGCGCATCTCCAGGTGCTCGAGAGCAAAGGTCTCTGTTTCCCAGCCTGACAGGTGCCTCGCCAGTTGCTTATTGACCACACACACACAACCCAGCTGCACCAGGGCCCGGAACAGCAACGGGACCTGGACAGGGCCGACAGGTGGGACGAGGGCTGACAGGGGCCGCTGTGGTTGGGGTGTGGCCCACTATTTTCAGGCCGTCTTTGGCAGATATGCTGTGGGTTTCTCGTCCTTGGTTCTGTCCGGTGGGATCCCCGCCCCGTCCGGCTGGGAAGGCAGTTACCTGAGTCTCGTACACGCCCTCAATGTCTGGGGCCGACAGCTCAGTATTGATCTCGTTGATGTGTTCTTGGTACATGTCCTCAGGCACTGAGTACTCGTAGAGATTATAGACCATGTTAGACCGAGGAAGGACTCGATTTACCTGGGGACAGCACAGACAAGGTAAGTGGTAATGTCTGTAACACATGGCCCCCACCCAGGCGTACACACATGCACATACTCTCACATGTGTACATGCATCATTTAAACATTCCTAGGACTTCTGGTGCCCACGACTGTGGGGTATACTCCATTTTACTCAATAAGTAAAACTCAAAGCCCTGGGCATCACTTTGAGAAGCAACCTGAGACCTCTGAGAGGCAGAGCTGCTCTGAGTGGGAGGGGCGGGAGCTCCCAGTCTTCTGGGTTTCGCCTGAGGGTTTCCCTACTCAGAGGACAGGGAAGAGCCCCCGGGGGAGCAGAGTGGGGCAGTCCTAGTGAGGAGGGAGCAGGAGAGAGGCACCCAAAGGGATAAATGCCCCAAAAGGAAGGACGTTCTCCCAGTTACACCGAGAAACCTCCGGGAGCCCCAGGCTGTCCGTTCTCTGCGGCCCTGCGCCCTGCCCTGCACCCTGTGCCCTGCATCCACGTGCTGCTGAGTCTCTGGGCTGGCATTTCTCACTCCAGTTCCCAGCTAGAAACACATAAGTCTCGTCTCAACAAGATGTCGGCTCACTCTGCGACTGTGAGCACCTGAACAAGACACATGCATGGACGACCTCAGTGCCCGCGCTCTGGGTAGAGCTGGCTGGGCATGTGGACGGAGACCCCAGGTGAAAGCCGATGAGGACACGCCCCGGGGGAAGGAGGCGGAGGACCACCCACCGTCGGATTCCATTTATAGACATCCGCAGAGGGCTCGCACCAAGGGCTGGGGAGGAGAGGCTAAGGTTTCTTTCTGGGGTGATGGTTTCACGACTCGGTGACACACTACCAGCCACTGAGCTACACTTTAGATGAGTCACGGTCGGCGTGAGGATCACATCCCAATAAGGCTGTTACTCTCCACGATCCATGGGGACAGGGCCTACGTTCCAACAAGTGTCCACCCAGTCACTTGTGTGTATCAGATACAAGAGGACAGTGCACCCAGGACAAGGCCACCAGCGGCTCCTGTCGCTGAACCGATCGGTTCTGCGTTTCAGCTGATTATTGCTGTGTCCCGAGAAGCCTCTCAGGAGATAGAGGCTACAGGACACCTCGCTCAGGGACACACATTCACAGGACCCCGGTCCTCTGTGCGGCTTCCATCACTGTAGAGATAGCCTCAGAGGCTGAGCAGGCAGCTGGCCACGGTGACCAGCATGACCAACTGTTTTCTATACCTTGCGATATGAAGGCCCCTCCTCCGCTTTGGGCACCCGCTGGTTCACGTAGAACACACGGGGGACGCTCAGCTTGATGCAGTACAAGTCGCTGCCGATGACAGCCCACAGCCTGAACGCGCCGGCTTGACTGGTCTCGCTGATCTGAAAGGGAGCAGGTTGTACAGCAGTGGGGGCCTCACTGTAGCCTCCAGCACCAACCCAAGCAGAGGCAGAAGGACAAGGCCTGCCCTTTCTCTGCCATCCCAGACCACAGGACGGTCCCCAGGACACTGAGCTGGCCAGATGGTGCCATCGGCCATGATGTTGGCCTGGGGGTGTCCCGCCCTCCCAGGGACCCGTCGCACCTGCACGATCTGCCATGGAAGGTCCAGAATGCTGCGGGCAGTTCTTCGCAAGAAGCCCCCAAGCCCTGTGGCAGGCCCCTCTCGGACGGCCCCGGGCTGTGGCGCGCCCTCTGCCGTGTCCAGGCGCTGTCTCTTCCTGCGAGCGAGGCGCTGCCGGGCCTGCAGCTGCCACTTCTTCTTGTGGAACCGGAGCCAGACCAGCCATTCTTCCTGAGACAGACACGGGACAAGACAAGGAGGCAGAGACGACGAAAATGACTGAGGGGCACGAAGTAAAACAGGATGCACTTCACGGCAACGCAGCCACACATCCACGTACTCCGTAATGACTAGGAAGCTCACCAATCTTCTCAGGGGTCAGGACCCACCTCGGGGTCCCTGCAGGGAGATAGGGCACCAGCGCGTGGGCCTGACCGGCAGCCCTGCTCCCTCCTCCCACCAGCCACTGCAGACTCCCTGAGGCTTCTCACCTGGGTGGTCCCGAGGGCCGGAGGCCGCCCCAAGACTTCTTGCCAGGGCACCGTCAGCCCCAGGTCCTGAGACTCCTCCTGGCTCTCCCAGAGGATGCGCTTCCTCTTGGTACTGACGGGGACTGCTGAGTGGAGTGGCTTTGCAAGGCCAAAGTCCTCCATGTCAGGAGTTCCAGGGCTCAGGGTGCCTGCCAGAGCCTGGGCCACACTCACCTGTGACGAACAAGCCGACACTTAGAACACGGTCCTGGCAAACCCATTTCTAGACATCCATCCGAGGGCATCGCCTAATCGGGACCAAGTACTCATACACAGATGCTCATTTACGGACAAGTCCATTTTAACTTCTCATGGTGCTGAGCTCGCACAAAAATGTCACTGGGTGCCACCACTGTGGAGCAACCTTCACATTTCCCCACTGGCGCCAGAACTCTCCTTCCTCTTCATGAGAAATATGACATTGCAGAACAGGTAAAGCCCCCTCCTCTGGCCTCCCTGCACCTCTGCACCTTTCAGGACAGCGTCTTCAGTGTTTTTTAGTTTCTAACAGATTTTTATTTTACAGTTTAGAAAACTGAAGTCCTTAGGTGCAGGATTCACTCCAGGTCACCAAGTCTACTGGCACAGTGCTCTCTGTAAGACAGGTCTGCGCCCCACCTGGAGGAGTCAGCTCCTACCATGAAAGAACGGGGGAATTAAAGAGCAGAGTGTCAAGGTGTACATTTTTAGATAGAAAAAAAATTCTAGACATGCAAAAGGAAGCTTCTAATGTTACAGATTGCGGCAAGGGGGACTCTGGTGCCATGTGCCCCCAGGACCGGCCCAGCCATGACTGTCTCGGCCTCTGCTGCCCCGGGCAAGGCCCATTACCTGTCTCCTGCCCTCAAGGACAAAGAGCTCACTGATCTTCTTCTGCTTGTAGATGTCATTCTTTTCCAGCAGCTTTTTGTGCAGCCAGTCGGGGTGTCTGACGCGTGGCACTGGGTTCTTTACCTACGTGAAGGTGAGACCTAATCACCTGTGACCTAGCTAGCTCAAGCCAGGCCCAATCTCTGTGGCTTCTAAGCCACCTTGGGCCAGCCCCCTGGCCCTGACCTCACCTGCTGCAGAGCCGCAGGAATGGTGATGATTTTCTGGATGGCACTCCCCAGCCGCTCAATGTAGTAGTCCCAGTCCAGGATCTGAGCATGGGACAGATGGCAGGGGTGTGAGAAAAGCAGTGGCGGCAGCGGCGGCAGCGGCACTGTGCCGAACGCCTCCTTGTGTCTGATTCTGATTCATCCTCTGAAATTCTGCAATGAAGGTGCCCCTTTCACGGAGGACGGAACTGAGGCGGAGAGCTTAAACGACGCTGCCAGGACCACGGCTCACAGCACTGTGCTTCGGAACCAAGCCTGTTTCTGTCTGAGACAGCAAGGAAGGCCCCTCTCGTGTTTCTACGTCTGCCCGGAAGGGTCACGACTCCCCCCCATCACACGTCCACCATGAAGATGCCAGGAAGAACGCTAGCCTGAGTCAGGTACTCTGCTGTCTGGTTTCTCCTTAAACTTCCAAGTAGGACAAAGTCAGCACTCACTGTCCGAATATCAAAGTCTTGAAGGGAAGAACTCTTCAGCCATTTCCGGAGAAAGTGCCTCCTCACCGTGGGCTCTGCTTGGAAGATGGCGAGTGGGATGGCCCTGGGTGACAACAGGGACAGAGCTCAGCCAGGATGTCTCCCCAGAGCCGGCCACAGCACTCACCAAGCGTATGTGTGTTTTACTGTAAAAAAGGACTCATAACATAGTTTGTAACCTGTTTTCATTTAATGTTATTTTGTATAAACTATACATGACATCTATTGTTTATCGTATTAAATAACCACAGAGCACTTCGTCGTATTAAAATATGATGGCTAAACACTAATGCTCTGCCAGTGGCCACTTGGTCTGTGCTGTGTTTGGCCACTGCGAAGAGCTGTTTCCCATGCCTTCGCGTAAATGACACATTCGTGTGCGTGTATATAATTAAACATTTCTAAAATGCTCTTCGCTGGGTAACACCTGGGAAGAGTCCATCTGCTCTCCTGAAAGAACAGGCCAGTTTGCACGTCACTAGCAAAGTGACAGGGCACCTGTCAACACTGCTCTTTCTTTCACTTGTTACTGTGAAACGGTAAACATAAAGAAACTTAGGAAGACAACAAGCCTTGCGCCCCCACCCGGTCCTGTCAAACTTCAAGCCCCGCCCTTTTTCTTCACACAGGAAAACACGAAGAGGACGAAGCTGCCTGCCTAAGCAGCTCTGCTGACTTTCTTCACTCAGAAAGAAATGCAAGCCCTGTTTGGTGTTTATCAATCCTCTGCACGTTCTTATGCTACTCCTGTTTGTATGTATCCATAAAAAATAAGAGTATTTTCCACGTTTGTAAACTTTACACAGGAGGTATACAGTACTGATCTTCCTGCAACTTGTTTTTTCTGTTCAACATTGTTTTGAACTGGATCAGTGTTGTAACACGTAGCTGTGACCGTCACTCCAATTCACTGCATAAAAACTACATTTACCCATTTTCTGGTTGAAGGACACTTACGGTGTTCCCAAATTTTGCTCTTTAACACAACGTAAACACGGTGGCTATACAGGACACATGCCCAGAAGTGCTCGACTGTGCGGTAAATCAGGCATCTTCTACTTCACCACGTGCTGCTGGTTTCTCTCCAAAGTGACTGTCACCCACAGTCCCATGCACATGGTGTGAGCGCCGGTCTACACGGTCACCTACAACTGGCACCATCATTCCTTATCTCCAACCAATGGGTGCTTTTAACATCACATTTCCTGATTTCAGGAACCCTCGCCTTGCGCTGGGAGCCCTCACCTCTCCGTGACCGGAGACCCCTCGGGCTTCCGGGAGATGATGTAGCGGCAGCTCAGCCCCGCATCCTTCACCATCTGATCTCCCAGGAACTCGGCCAGACGCTTGGCCGTGCTGATGGACGTGGACTTCTGCTCCCCGTACTCTTCCAGCTTCCTTGACATGGAGCGGTTCTCAGAGATCAGCTCGAACAGCTCGGCATCAGGCATGTTGGCCGCCTGGAGAAAAGTGGGCAGGGTGTCACGCACAGGTAGAGGGGCGCCCCCGGGCCTCTTCTCGTGTGGGGCCCAGTGTCTCCGGCCGGATGAGCTGAGGTGGCAGTGTAGGTCCGAGGGCAGTCTCACCATGGCATAGCAAGAGTTTGAACCACGTCCCAGCCTGAGCTTCTATCTGCATTCCTGTGCATACGCATCCCTGACCTCATGCCCTCGACTCCCCGCAAGGTCTGCTAGGCCTGCGAGCGCCGCCCGTGAGTCCCCCTGGCTGCTCTCCAGGGGGCCGGTCAGCTCTCCACAGAACAAGACATGCCGAGATCCAGAAGCCCAGAGCAAAGGAAGCCAGACGACATTCCAGAATATTCCGGCATTCCTTTCACCCAGAAAGCCTCTTCCTAGCAAGCCAGGCAGGAGAGGGAAAGACATCTATACCAAGGTGTTTGCTGCAATGCCATCCTCACAGTGGAGACCTAAAGCTGCCTGCCACCAACAGCAGAGGGCCGGCGCTGTAAATTAACCCGGCAAACTCAATGGAATACAAGACTACAGAGCAACGCAGGAATAACAATCAATTCTATAAGATACTTTAAAGATAAGCCAGCAATGTCATTTAAACTGTAGAAATTGTGTGTGCATTTACAGGTCCAACAAAGATTTTAAAAATCAGAGAAATTTTTGTGATTGCTGGCAAACTTTTCTCTTATAATTTGTTTTATTATCATGTTATTTGTTTCCTTTGCAGAACTGTCACTGGATACAGAAACTGAGGGAAATTCTGGGAGTCACTAGAACTAAGCAAGTCTTGGGATTTCATCAGAATTAGCCGAGTTCATCTGTCACCTTCTCTCTGGGAGCCCACGGAACAGCGGGCCCCTCTGCCCACGGGACCTGTCAGAGCCAGGTGAGGTGCAACCTCACCTTGCTGTATAGCACGTCCAGCCAGTAATCGGCCACCTTGGCGACAGAGCCGTACACCTCCTCCAGGGTGTTGCCCTTGAGGAAGGCCTCGAACACGGAGGACTGGAAGATCTTGATCAGCTGCAGCTCCCCGCGGCGTTTGACCTCGAAGCCCTTCAGCTCGGCCAGGGAGCCATCCTCATTGAACACAGCGTATCTAGAAACACGCAAGCACAGCCGAGAAGGGGCCAGGCGCTGGCTGCTTCCCTGCACCCCTGCGCCCGCCTCCTTCTCTTCTTCCCCTCCCCTCCCCGCCCCTCTGGCATCCACCCAGCAGCGAGCACCGTCTGCTCTGAGCTCATTCCTCCAAAGTAACATAACAGGTGGACTACAGAGCTGGTGGCATCGGTGTCGACAACAGCTTTCCAAACTGAATCAGAAAGGACAAGCAGCAGAACCAAGTCTGTCCCTATCCCGGCTGTTGGTCCATTTCCTAGATGGGTTGTTAACTCGCATTCGTCCATTCCCTTTCCCAGCGCAAAGGCTGTGGGGTTCTCACCTCTTCTTCAGTTTCTTGCCTTCTTCCTTGGAGGCTGGCAGGATCATGGCAAGGTAGGGGCCGTCAACCTCAAAGAAGATGCTGTTCTCTGAGCGGGTGACATAGGTCAGAGAGGCAGGCTCAGCCAGCTCCTGGTACTGGTCGTTGGTGAATCCTTCCTGCAGGACAAGGATGGAGGGGGCAGCCTCACCCGTCATTGTCCGGACCAGTGATGACTGCCACACAGAGCCAGTGAAGGTGCCCAGCTAGCACAGTCTCAGAATGTCTCCTCCTTGGTGTCCCCTAGAAACTGCGGTGCTTTGAGGCCAGACGCTAACGGGGAGTGGAAGTCCTCCCCAGTGTGGGCTCTGACTCTCTCCTAGGATGTCACGGTGGCAAAGCTGCACCTAGCGACCTCAAGCGTAGATCCTGACTGACACCACGCACCAACAGTGCTGCACAAGGCGCTTCACCTCTGTGGTGTTCCTCCAAAAACCCAAATAACCTCAGTCTAATGACAAGAAAAAAACAGTAAATCTAAATTGAGGAGCAGTCAACAAAACACCCGAGTGGTACTCATCGACGTGTCCTGGTCATGCCAGACTAGAAGGGGCGAGGAGAAAGATGACCACACGCAGTGTGGGTCCTCGCACGGCCGGACACCGGAATGGAGGCTGTAGTTTAGCTAGTGCTGTGCCAACGCGGACTCCCTAGTTCTGACAGCTGCGCCGTGGGTCGCACAGCGGGCCGAAGGGTGCGCAGGGATTCTGCTGTTTTTGTCATATTTCTGTGCAGCTTACATTATCCCACAACACAAAATAAGCAGCAGAAGCGCGTGCTGTGCTGGAGAGCGCCGGCTCACTGCAGTGACTTCCGAGCACGGCGGCGTCCCCACCGGGCATTGGGCTGGGGGGCGGGCAGCGTGGCTGGAGCCGAGGAAGGGGAGCACGCCAGCGAGAGCCACCGAGTCCCCTTCCCCACGTCCGGACCACAGTGGTGGTGCGGAGACCCAGCCCAGAGGGCAGCCCCGCCAGGAGACCCAGGCTCACCTTGACCATGATGTTTAACATGGCCCCAGGGTAGGAGATGGTCACCTTGGGCTTTTTCACACTAGTTGTCTTGATAACGAAGTTTTCAGGGAAGCTGTTAGGCAGGACGCACCATATTCCATCTGTGTCCAGCTCCAAGGGCCTCCTTCAGGGAAACAGACAAAGGGGTCACATGGAACGGGACTGGGGCCCCCACGTACAAGAAGCCCGTGTTAAGTCTAGATAGTGGACGAGGCCCTTCCTGGCATGAACCCATCAAACGAAACGCTCAGTGGCCTCCGACTCCATCTTCACCAACCCGTTCCTTCTCTGTCCTGGTGCGCTCGGCCCTCCCAGGGAGCCTGCCTCCCCTGGCGCTGACCAAACACAGCACTCACCCTATCTGCTCAATCAGCTCCCGTGCCTGGGTGATGATGCTGGCCCCCGTGAAACAGACAATGCCAGCCATCTCCATGGAGTACCAGCGGGCCCTGGGGGGACAGACACAGCCTGTGGGAGGGGCTCTCTGCAGGGGTCACCAGGGAGGTCAGAAGAGGGCGAGGAGCGTTCCAGGAAGGGAACTCAAAAGCAGGGCAGGAGAACTAAGATGGAATTTAGCTGGGATGAAGACACTTCTCTGTCGGCCTAAGAAAGTTCTGGAAGGAGGCAGCATGCTGCCACTGCAACAGCGCATGACCTCAGTCTCAGGGGACTCTCCACACCAGCCCAGAGGGTCGTGTGTCCCCGTGACCCTCCCCCACTCTCCTGAGCACCAGCCGCGTCACGCCTTCCCCGTCCTCCCGCACGCCGCACGCCGCCTCCAGCTGTGGGAGGACAAGCCTGCAGGTGCTCTCGGCTTCTGCCAGGAAGTCTGCTCAGGTGCTAGCCCTGCTCTCCGCCTCCACCCCCGCCATTCAAAAGCAACAAAACTAAACAAAGCGACCCTCCCTCAAACCCAGTCCCTATGCCACCCACCAGAGCTGCCCTGTTGACCCTCCTCACGCCCTCCACAGTGGCCAGGCCTCGCCTCCCCCCAGGACTCCATGTACCTTGTCATGTCCAGAGGCCACACTCAGGTCCCACCTCGCCTCACCTTCCTGCAGCCCCAACCCCGGAAGTGTCCAGTGTCTTCAAGATACCATCTCCTGCTTTCCCCACCTCTGCTGGCTTTACATCCCTCATGAGCCCACACAGCGCTGCTTGGCAACTGCTTGGACCTCTCTATGTCCCAAGCAATGACATTTATGAAGTCACATACAGAGGGCAGAGACAACTGCCCCACTGTCTCTAGCCCAGGAGGCTCTGATGAGCACGTCCTGTGGTGCCCGTGTCCCCTGATGCCCCGAGGTAGCGTGGTGTCCCCTCGGCCCCGAGCCAACCCTCCTCTCCCGTATCCCATGGACCAAGGCCCGCGGCGCCCCGCCAGCTCCGCGCCCTCAGCTCCCCTGGCCGGGGCGGCAGGAGCGTACCCTTTGCGCATGACGTAGCCGTAGAAGGAGTTGAGGATACACTTGTGCGCCAGCTGCAGGGACTCGTACAGCACCTCCATGTTCTTGCAGCGCCTCACCTCGGCCGCGTCACCCGCCTCCACAGCCGCGCAGAGCTTCCTCTTCCACACCTGAGGCCCACGCACAACCGTCACCTCCTCAATTCCTCCAGCCACGTTCCCCGCAGTCAAGGCCCAAGGTTACGATATTCTGAAAGTTTCAAATCTACAGAAAACTTAACCCAACCGTGTGAAGACCGTGTGTGCCTCCCCGAGAGGCCCTGCTGGCACCTTGCCACACCCCCTCGATCCGTCCTCTCGGTTGGCACCACCAGGTGGAAGCTGTGGAGACCAGCCGCCTCAGCGCACAGCTTCTCGAGACCAGGACATGCTCCCGCATGACCACAGCGCTCTTACCGCCCAAGAAACTGCACGGTGCGGCACCGACTTGTCCCGTACAGAGTCTGCACGAGCAACACCTGGCTCTCCCGCATCCTGATTCACCTTTAACCTAGAACTGCCCCAGGGGAGGCAGACATCCTGGAAGGGCGGCTGAGCATGAAGGAACAGGCCCACGTTACAGTTTTCCTTCCTGTAACCCAAGGACTAGGAGAAAATACACTGTCACAGTGACAGCCCACAGGGACACTTCAGATGTCCTGTAACACAGCCCAGAGCGAGCTGAAGTGACTGGAACCATGTGTGAAGACCAGAAACAGAAGCAGGACCTTTGCTCCATCAGAGGCCCGGGGGCTCCCAGCCCGGGTCCTGGTGCTCAGTTTACCCTCTTACCCAGCGTGCACTTAAGTGTGTCGTCTCACAGGGTCTCTCGACCACAGGACAGGCAGAGACCAAGCGCACATCATTAGCAGCAACACCTCGGTAAGAAGGCGCGTAGTCACCGGGACCCGGGACCCACAGCTGCCTATCGGGCACCATATCAGTGCTGGGAGGCGATGGAAACGTTCTCTCCACTGTGGTGGCGGGGACGCCGCTGTGTGTTTGCCCTCTTGAAAGGGTAAGACCTACTCTGTGTCAATTTTACCTTAATTAAGTGGCCCGACCGCCAGCAGGAGGGGTGACGGACACGGGCACCCGGGGCATGTGAATGCCCTCTCCCACTGTCTTCCTTCCTGTGGGCTAGGCTAGACACTGCCACAGTGGCGCAACACGTGACATGCTCCTCCCACCTCAGAGCACTTTGCCCTCACTCTCCCAGCTGACGCATTTTCAGTACCTAGGAGAGTGTCTGGCACATACCAGCACTTGAGGACCGTCCTGATGAGTGAAAGGTGCTACAGCCTAGGAGCTGACAGATCACGAGTGCAGAGCCTAGGTAAGCACAATAACCTTCAGTGCCAGCAGAGGGGGCACACAGCAACCCCTGGCCCTCACACCCACGGACAGACTGCACCTCCCAGGACGCTGTCCCTCAAAGGAGGGGCTGAGGGCCAGCTCCCCAGCACGCCAGGGAGCCTCTTGCTAGCAGGTGAGCTCCACCTGCTCCACTGGGCTAATAGGTGCCGTAGGGTGGGCTTAAGACACTGCGTCACCAGCTTCCATGAAGCAACCAGCTGTCCTGAGGCTAAGGGAGCCAGGCCTGCCTGTGTTTCTATTAACTGGACCTGGGAGACCAGAGCTACTGAGGAGGGCCCTGGTAAAAGCGACTGATAAAGAACTGCAGAGAAGAACAAAAACACATCAGCACGTTCCCCATTCAACGAGAGAAACGTTTAAGGTTCAGTATTTAAAGAACAAAAACCTTAAGACATTTATTGACTGCCTACTATGTGCCAGTTACCAGAAGGGTAAGACTTTGAAGAACGAGACAGTCACTCACTTTCACATGTGCGACAAATGAACAAGTAACTTAAGAGTTAATTAAAGTGAGATGAAATAGCAGTTCCTCAGAAGATCAAAAACCCAATTACCATGTGACCCAGCAATCCTACTGCTGGGTGTGCACACAGAAGAATTGAGAGCAGGAACCTAAGGTGACATTTGTACATCCCACGACTGTCCAGACAGTGCCGAGCAAGCACTCTCATCTCAGAAACCACTCTGCTGCGACCTCTCGAAGGTCAGACTCACCTTGTGGAGCCCTTTGAACTCGTAGCGCCTGTCCCGGAAGGCACGCACGGTGTCCACGTAGAAAGAGTTCTCCCGCTGGCAGATGGTGGTGAGGCGCTCCTCCACCTTGGTCACGTGGATCTTCTTGTACGCCTTCCGGCAGTAATCTAGCACGATGCGGGGAGGTGTGTGTGAGCCTCCCGGACACAGAGCTAGCACGCAGATGCCAGCCTGGCTTTCCAGGTGAGCACAGAGGAGCTTAGGAAGCCGAGAAAGCCATGTGCAAGTTTGTCACATCAAAGGAAGCGCAGCCCCGGTGTGAACGGGCCAAACATGCCAGAACCACAGGAAGGAGACTTCAGTATCTGAACACTCGCTGAAGGAGGCGGGAAGAAAGGAAGCTCACGGCAAGACCTAGTTCCCCATGATCTGATCTGCTTCCACGACAACTAGTTTAAGACCTCACGCTGCCGCACCAACACAGCCCCACGAAGTCCCACAAGCCGGAGACGTGGGATTTGGAAAACTATGGCCAGGACCAGGCTGCTCACCTGCCAGCCTCCTCTTCTCATATTTAGCCTGCTCCTCACGAGACAGCTCATGAAAGGCTCGGGTGGGGCCCTCTGCGATCAAGGCCGGGAACTTCTCCGACTCCAGCTGGTGCTGGATCCGATGGTACTCGCTGCGGCTGGCCGGCACTGGGAGCGGTGACGGGCAGGCGGGAGGAGAGTCCATGAAGGAGAATAGCACCCAGCACCCCGCTGACCACACCCCCCAGGGCTGGCACTCACTGAACTCGCCCCTCCACTGCCAGGCCATCTTCCTCTGGCAGTTTGCTCCTGGCTTGTTGAAGTCACAGGCCGCACAGGTGGCCTCGTCCACCATGGCAGAAGGCTGGGGGGGGTGATGGGGAGGCAACGATTAGGGGTCAGATAGGAAGAACTTGGCCCTGATGCGGGCGTCAGTCTCACCTGCAGGCGGTTCGTCAGGATGATGTTTGGGTACATGGCCCCCACGTCCAGGTGGTAGATCAGGGGACATTCGATTCGGTTAGGAACATCTCTCAGGGAGGTGAGCTTGTTCTTAATCTGGTCACACACCTACATCGAAGGGGAGAGAAGTGGAGGCTGGCAACCAAGGTAAAAACGGGAGACTGTACAGAGTCACAAAAGCAAGCACCATGTCCCGGGCAGACAAGTCACCACCAGGTGCTGGAGGTGAAGGAGGCTTGTGAGAGAGCAGAGCCCCAGTAAGGATAGCACTGTGGGAAGCAGCAGCATCCACCCAAGAACTTTTGGGGTTGGAAAAAAATGGCATAAAATTGTGGCCTCGCATGGCATGGCCTGTCTGCCAGCGAGTGTGGGACCTGGCCAAAGTCTCGACAGCCACCCTTCCTGGGGCCCCTGTGAGCCCCCGAGGTATGGTGTGTGACATGCTGTCTCTGTCCCAGAAAATGCTCACCCAATGAATGAGGTGGATTGAGAGGTTAGCGTGGGCTGAAGCCCAGGCCCTCTCAGACCAAATGCCACGCTGAACTGCAGTGCCAGACCGCCACCAGCATCACCTTATAAACCCAGAGCAGGTCTGTCAGCCTAAAAACCCTCCCGATGTCAAACACCCAGGAATCCTGCACGAAATGTTAAAACTATCCCTATAAGTGCAGAAACGAGCTTCTGAGTGATCTCAGATGCAAACGTGATGAGCAAACTGTAAACCAGAGCAGGGAGCTGACTCGGTGGGTGCCCTGGAGGAGGCTGGGCCATGTGTCACGGTCCCCAGGGCGACCCCCAGGTTTGGTGACTCACAGGGAAAGGACACAGAGCCATGTTGGCAAAGGGGAAAGACCTGTGAGGTGAAGTCAGGAGTGGTGTTGAGAGGTGCCTAATAGAGACGTGAGCTGTGCTGCATCCAAAAGAACAGGACCAGCACAGTCGGGGCCCCCAGGGTCTCCCGTCGTGACACATTTTGTAAATGCGGCTTTCTATCCATTATTTGATGGACTGTATAGTCACTATATTCAACTCTGTAATTCCTAGGACTTTACTATCATTTTTGAAGTCTCCTTAACAACAGAAAGGAAATGAAAAACCTCCAATAGCCTCTCACTGTCCACAAAGCATCTGAGTGAACTGGCATGGGACCCATCACTGCCTTCTGTCCAGCCACCACTGCGTCTGACGGCCTGCTCAGAGATCTGTGTCTCTTCTGCAAAACTCTCCTCCCGCAAGTCGGGTCATCCACTGTGACGACACTGTCCTGTCCTACCTGACCAGAGGACACCTGAGTCACCCGTCTTGGTGCCCAAGCCCCAGTACGCAGGAGGTGCACGATGAACGTGCTGCTGAAAGCCAGTCTACCAGGCAACGCATGCACAGTTGCCCTTCCCGGCGCGTCACCTCTTGGAAGTTGGTGACCTGCTCCATGGGCACCTTCTCCTCCTCCTCGATGGCGTGACGTATGGTCTTCTCCACCCGCTGCAGCAGGAAGTCAAAGGCAGCGGGATTCTAGTGCAAACAACAGAGAGAGGACACAGGTGAGACAGATGCCAACCCACTTCAGGCAGGATGCTGCAGAGAATGCTCTAGAAGGAGCCAACTGCTGACCCTGCAGTGTCTTAGACCAGGGCCGGACAGACAAAGGATGTCCAGTGAGGGGCCCACAGGGCAAGAAGGGGGTGCAGGGGTTCCTTCAGCCCTGTGGCTTCTGGGCCCGACCAAGCCTCAGGACACCCAGGGGGGCGCACCATCCTGAACCGGCAGGGGATGTCACTGCGGAACACGCCTGACTCCAGGGCCTCCACGTGACCACCCACATAGGTCTCTGAGTCCAGCACGTGGCCGTCATCCGTCAGCTTGTTGAACTCCTGCTCCTGCTTGTTGGGGAAGACGATGTTGGCGTGGAAGGCCTGCACCATCAGTAAGGCCTCACAGAGCGTCCCGGAGCCCTTCCGCAGCACCTGCAGGAGACACCAGCCTTTGAGCCAAACACCAAAGCCCCGTGGCTGCAGCGGCCGCCTGGGACCAGCCCGCTGCAGAGCTGAGACGGCATGGGGCCAGGAGCGGCACTGACCTCATCGGGCTCCATGGGGATGATGGTGCACAGGGCGAATATAAAGGGGTGGACGTACTTCATGTATAGGTAGTACGTGGCCACTGCGTCTGACACCGAATACGTAGCCAGAGTCTGCGGAGAGAATGTCAGTGGTAAGGGCAACAATACCTCCAGCAGTCCCACCTCCCAACAGCGCGGGCCCCCTCCATACCCCAAGTTGCCCGGTAGGCACGAAAGCAGAGGCACATGAACCTGGGGCTGCTCGGTGGCCATTCGGCACATGTCCTCGGGGTCCAGCTCCACAGGGTCGTAGCCCAGCTTGGCTTTGGCAGCTGCCTTGAGGTTGTGGCTGCCCACAGGAAGGTAACTGTCCCTCTTCACCCACCTGGGAAAGACAGCGAGAGCTAAGGCCAGGAGCCTGTGAGAGGCAGCAAAGCTGGACGCACACAGGAAGCCAGAGAGTCCTAACAGGTACCCAAAGATCTGCAGGGACCCCACGTGGCACAAGCCCCTCGTGCTCCAGTTAATCTTACGGACGCCTGCAAACACGAGGAGCCGGAGTCAGCGCTCCAGGCCCCAGCCTTTTCTCGGGAGAAACGGAAAGGCAGGCAGGCAAGGACCCGCACCCTGCAGCCTCCCGCGAACCCCTCCGCAGTGTGTCCCGTTGGTGCTGCTGGAGTCTGCCTGCTGTCCCCACCCCTCAGGCCCTGATGTCAAACTCCCCTACGGTCCCTTCAGCAAGGAAATACGCAAGGACACCCATGACCCTCGACCCTGTGCCGTGTCCATGTGGATGGGGCTGCCAGGCCTGCTTCCACCTGAGACCTGAGCTCTGCCCTGGCCCCGAAGCCCACGCCAAGCCTGAGAACCACTGTTCCCCGCGCCGCTTGAGCCCCTGCCCCCTGATCCGTAAATTCCCAAGTCCTCGCCTCTCACATATCTCAAGGCCACTGCTCTTCACTCCTGCTCACATTATGACCCACGAGACCTCCGTACGCTCCAGCCACCTCTCAGGCTCATCTTCCGCCTGGACACCCCAGCCGCCCCGAGACACAGCTGGGCTGCTGCATCCCGGGCTCGGATGGGGAAGCTACAGGACCTCACCACCAGGTCTCGCCTTCTGGTCGGGCGTCCCTACCCTGAGGGCCGACACTCGACACGCATGTGTGGCATGATGAGCACGTGATAGGAGAGCGTTTCCCAGGACCCAGCCAAAGCCGTCCGCCGCTGTCTCCCCAGGGATGGGAGCTGCTCCTTACGGGCCACCTTCCTCCCCTTGAGAGGGGGTGGACCTGACCAGCATGTGAGAGGAAGGAGCCTTGGGCCTCACTCACAGAAAGCCCTCGTGAGACACGGAGAGCCGCCAGGTAAGCTGCGGGCCTACCTGAGACAGT
Source organism: Pteropus vampyrus (assembly GCF_000151845.1). Lineage (NCBI taxonomy): Eukaryota > Metazoa > Chordata > Mammalia > Chiroptera > Pteropodidae > Pteropus > Pteropus vampyrus. The sequence goes on along the minus strand of NW_011888970.1, from coordinate 307,815 downwards.
CCATGTGGATGCACTGGGGCGCCTTGTACTCCCCCTGGCTGTCCTTCTGGAACCCAATCTCCTGGTACATGCTCAGTCCGTGGGCTGCCGCTCTGGCCTCCACAAATGGCCTGGGACGAGGGAGGACAGACAACCACACAGGGCCGTTAGACACTAGCCCGAGACAGGGACGGCTGCCCACAGGGGACGCCGCGCAAGCCAGGAACTCCTCACAGGCGGCGCCCCTCCCCACCACCGTTTCCATCTTAACCACTTCTCAGGGTACCGGTCAGTAGCATTAGGTATATTCAGTGTCATGCAATGTCCCCTCCCAAACACTCTTTGTTACTCACAAGTTAGGCATTAGACTCACCAATCAAAAAAGTCCCCGTTGTAGGTGACCATGATGGTGGGTCTGGTTTCCTGCACATGTTCAAACCACCTTTGGATTAGATGGACCTGAATTCAATGAGTCACAGCAGTCAGAGGCTGCCTTTTCTCCCTTTCAAGCTTCTTCCAAATCCCTCTCCCACAGTTCAGGAGAAGCAGACGCACACCAGCCCTTCCTCTCCCTCCCACCCGGGCCCTCTATGCACGAGGACGTCACTGGACACAGTCAAGACCAAATGGATGCCACGGCCATCAGAGTCAACATGCCTCTTCCTCTTGCTTCACCCCAAATATTGGCAGTTTCCCAATGACACCTCTTTACCTCATCGGGTTCATTGAAGACACAAAAGGGCCCTTCATATTCCGGCTTGGGGGTGAACTCGAAGTCATCAATGTCCTCTGCAACAATCTCCCTATTGGTGATGAGGTAGCCCTGGAAATCACCAGCAGTCAGTGTGGGTTAGACACGAAGCTGAAGACACGCCCCTCACCACTCAGCCCAGAAACTCTTACTATAAGTCTCTGCAGCAACTCGAAGGTGCCACAGCTTGCCCAAGGGGATTATGTACTAGCAGAACCCCGATGTCTCAGGTTTCTGTCGGAAGGTGAGAACGTGGCTGGATGTCGAACAACTTACTTATTCACTTTCTTGCTCGTTATTCACCCCAAAAATAGATGGACGCCATTCTAGTTTGAGGATCAGACAAGGGCCCTGTTCCCAGGGAGCTGACATCCCAGAAGGCATCACTCACCTGACCGTCAATCATATAGGAGATCATCATAATCTGGTCAGTCTCAGCATCAGGAAACTTGAGGGGCAGTTTGGTCGTCTCAATGTCAAATGCCAAAACCACAGGATCCTGGAGGGACATGATGTAGCACTGCGTCGGCCACACGTTAAGCTGAGCTCTGGAGACCCTGGTGGTCCTCTCGACACCCACCACCAGCTGCTCTACCTCCAGCTGCTCAAAGCAAGAGTCGAGCAGCCAAGGGGGAAGGTTCCGAAGAAAGTAGGACAGGCGTCTTGGGGCTGACTGAGCCCCATCGAGTACTACGATCACCGACAGTTTGAAAGCAAACGTGTGAGAAAGGGCGTGGAGATGGGAAGAGCCTAGAGCTGTAGAACCCTCAAGCTCCGTAAAGTACATTGACCCCGTTTGATCTGTATGGCAACACTGCCCGAAGGCTGTGCTAGAGATGACATCTTCATTTTGGAAATGAGAAAACAGACGTTCCCAAGATTACAAAGCTATCTCTGAACTAAGGCCTTCCAGTCATAAATCCATTTCTCACATCACTTCGCCATCAGCTCCCCAGAATGGAAGTCAGAGCGTCCCCTCAAACATTCAGATCCAGCCTAGCTGAAACACTCACGTCACCTGGGGATGCACCGGTATAAAGCAAAACCACTCTCGGGTCAGAAACTGATGAGGAAAATGATTATTCCATCATTCTCTTAAGAAAGTATTAGAAGGAAAAAAAAAGCAAACATCTTTCAATCAAATTCACCTTTCAGCACTGATTTAGCTCTCTCGAGAAACCAGTGGAAAATTCAGGGTGGAGGAAATGCAAGAACTTACAGGTCGCTCAACGAGGTCATCTCGGCGAGTGAGTTCCACTGGAAAGGCGTTTCCTCGGAATCTGACGTTGTACCAATGAGCCTGCAGGACGTGCGGTGCATTAACTGAGAGCTGTGAGCCTGTTCTCGGTGGATTTATCCCGCGATACCACCCGGCTGTCAGGAACTGCCCGCGAGCCACAGCCCACTCACCACGTGGATCTTCAGGTCGATGGAGAGTCGGATGTGGTAGGGCACGTCGTACTCTCGCATGTCAACAATGTTGTCCAGCTGGTCGGCAATCTTCTTAGAGGTTTCCTCTTCATCAATGATCGCCCCGCCCCCTTGCAGGACGCTACAACACAGAGAGCACGCGCAGCTTACTCCACTACACTCCGCTAGGAGTTGGGGGGGACCAGAGTCCACACAGCACAAACTCAAAAGATAAATCGAGGTGGCTGAGATGACCAGAGCAGGCCCTTAAGAATGACCTTAGATGACCCTCCCTAGCTGAGCAGCAGGCCAGACACAAGGAAATTCAGCGTATGCCTAGGACATGTGCATTTTATAGGATGTAGGTTACAGCCTAATCAAAGGAACAAAGGAAGGAAACTGTCGCCTGGGAGGCGTGTCTACAAATGGGACCCGGCCCTCATGAGTTTGTTTCTTCACCAAGAATGCAAGGATGACAACAACAGACCCACCTTATAGGAGTGTCCTGGGGTGAAGTTACAAGGCTCTCCACACAGTTAAGTGACAGGTAAATGGTAACTGTTTCTGTACCATAGTTATTCCTATCCTACCCAAGCAGGAAATCACTGTCACTAGAATATTCACTCCAACGTTAGCCCACTAAGCTTCCAGATATTGAATGCACCATTAAGGGGAAACAAGACAATGAGTTTTAGAGAAGGCTCAGGACTTTGGGGATTCAGTCTCTGATTACACATCGTAATATTCTTCAAAGTAATTTATGAGCACGGGGCTGGGGGGTGGGGGCGTGTGCAGAAATGTTTAGGTCACGAATTGATCTTCTTTTGTCAGAGGATATAATCAGTTCTTCTGAAGTCATCATAACTTTTAATTTGCCAAGATTTCCTCTTCTTAATCTCTTACCCTGCTTCCTATCACTATTGATGTCTAAACGTGTGGTGAACAGCGTTTGGTGGCCTATATTGAATTTCCCTGTATAATACCTAAGGTTATCTAGAGAAGATGTACTTTGTAAATGTAGGCATTTAATCAAATTTGTACACAGCTTCACACTTACCATAAGCCATGAAAACAGACTGATTAAGGTGGGAGGTTTAGAAATCTAGAACGTCCTTACTATAACAGCTACTCAGTGTTAGAGCCACAAACTCACCCCCACATAAGAAAAGACAGACAGCTAAAAAAGAAAATAAACTACAACACGGGAAGCCACCATTTATTTAACGCAAACGGAGAATATAAGAAATTCTACTTAATTGCTCAAAAGTAATCCACGTTGAACAGAGCCAGTCTTTAAGGTAACGTAATCACTGGGTTTCCCCACCTCCTAGCCATCTCATCAGCTTAGGAAGAGTGGGAAACAGTCCTGGTGGACTGACCAGCTGCTCTGCTTACGAGAACGAAGCTGACCTGGAGAGCATAGCTGTGTAGGCGTCTCTGGCGTGGCTCTGCTCCCGGTTCTTCTTCACAGCGGGGGAGATCTCCTTCCTCACTCGGACAAGGTCCTCCACGGTATTGAAGGACAGCTTGACATAATTCCGCTTCAAGCCCACTAGGTGATTTGGCTGTGGATGAAGAGATCGTGCTCATGTGTTCAAGAGAAAAAGGACTTTATTGGGTAGAGAAAATACGGGCAGAACGACTCAAAGGTCAATGTACTTGTCAGAGTTGGCAACTCCAAAGCTCCTTGTCCAACCCTATGTGTGGCACTACTATGCCACTCGAGTTCATGGAAGAGGATATCCAGACAGCCGTCGAGGGCCCATCATCTGCACTGCCCCCCGACCCGCAGGTGCTGAACTTGGCCTCCTCCCATCTCGCTCCCAGTGGAGTGGACCCAGCTTTATATACCCTGGAAGGTACAGGTGACACTCACCAAGTCCAGATCTTCTTTGGGGACAGTCTCTACTTTAGCAATTTTGCCCTGAAACTTCTTGGAGAGAAAAGATGAAACTTCTCGCTCACAGCCCTAAATCAGGAACATAACGAAAGGGCTTTCCATTAGTGAAATATATTTCCTTCCTTGCCTGCTAGTCTGGAGTCTTCATTTCCAGTTCTGACACCGCCCACAGAACGAGAAGGCACAGGCTGTCTGAACTGATTCTACGAACCACAGACTTACCTTCCTAGTTGCAATGTAGAAATATGGCTTGTAGGGCAAGGCCACCTGCAAGATTCACCAACGCGTTCAGGGCGATGGGAAAGAGAAAGGGAGAATGGTGAAAATAGGCTGTTTGCTGCTGTAGCCAGGAGCAACTCAGACGCAATGCACTCTTGACTTAGACGTCTCATGAGACGGAGCAACAGATGAGGGCCCGCGCACGCTGCAGGGGCAAGGCTGAGACACCACACTGCTTGTCTTTCAGTCTTCCTGAGCCAGCTTCTAAGACATCTAAGTGGTGACCCACATGGCCCCGAGGGCCCATGTTCCCGATGGTCTTCACCGAGCTGCACACTAGCAGCCTCCCAAGCCGCTCCGCACAGCTGCAGAGCTAATGAACACTCGCCACTTGGGGCCCAGCTCTGCCTCACCACTGAGTGGGTTTTAGCTTCTTGGGGTTCGGGGGTTTACCTTAAATCTGCTCCCATCGTCTTGAATAAAGTAGTAATCCACCGCACTGATGAGGCGTTTATCTTCATCTAAAACTTCAGTCTACAAGAGAATCAGCCACCGCGGCTCAAGGACATCCTCTACACAGTCCGAGAGGGCCCCTCTCCCTTTCCTTCCCCCCCTGTAGCCCCACTCATGAGGACCCCAACACAACAGCCTCTAAGCAGGGATGTCTCTCAATTTCTCCCTCAGCCTCGAAAGCTTTAGTCTGATGGGTGACAGGGACACCCCTCCCCTTAGTCTTCCCAGGGGCCTCTTTATGGCCCACTGAGGTTAAGGAACAACGTAGGAGAGCTACCAGCAAGCTCGTCTCCCCCTGTACCACCTGGACAACAGGTTCCTGCACCAGGTGACAACGGCTATGCCACTACAGGGGTGCAGAGGAGGTCCTCGGGGGGAGGAAAAGCCCAGGTGCTTACGGGGTGCATGTTGATGAGCCAGCCCGTCTTCTCACCAGGCTCCTTGAGCCTCTCAAAACCGAACCGCAAATCCATTTTATCTGTCCATTGACTGCGCTCCAGGCGCTTGAGTGCGGAGGCAGAGGAAGAGGGGCCATCATCCCTGAGAGAAAGGGGGGAAACCCAGTCTTCACTGGACATGCTGCTCTCCACTCCCACAACCCTCAGTCCACCTGGTGTAAGCAGTCCGGGTGTGACACGGTAGATACATCCCTGAAAAACCTCACGTTTAGCAAAACAGCTCGTTAAAATACAGGACCGGGGCAGGACTCTCCACAGCTGCTCATCTCTGTAACCAGAACACTAATAAAGACAACGATCACGGCCAGACCTGGACGTTGCTCTCTCATGGGAAATTAAAAACGCACAAAGCCCATCACTGCATTGCTGGGCATTTATCTCCCAAAAGGAAAATGCCCGTTCACACAAAAACCTGTATGTGTATGTTCATAGCAGTTTTATTCATTGTAGCCAGAAAATGAAGACAACCGATATTCCTCAGCAAGGGATTGGCTAACGTGGGTTGTAGCCATTCCATGGAGTACTAGTCATCAGTACAAAGGAATAGTTATTGATACATACATCTCAAGGAAATTATGCGGAGTGAAAAAAGCCAACCCTCCAAAATACACACTTTATGATTCCAATTACATAGCATCCTTGAAATAACAAAATCAGAGATGAAGAACAGGTGTGGCTGCTATGGAAGGTGTGGGGGAGGGGGTCACCCAGCTGTGGCATACAAAGACAGCAGGAGGGATCCTTGAGGCGGAACTGTCCAACGTCTCGACTGTGGTAGTCTCGAGTATACAATGTGATAGGACAGAGAACTAAATAAACACACGTAAACGAGTGTTACGCATTGTATCAATGTCAATTTCCTGGATGTGACATTGTTCTCTAGTTATGTAAGATGTTACTACTGAGGGAAACTAGGTTAAGGTGTATGGGATCTTTCTTACGACTGCAAGAAAATCTACAATTATCTCAAAAGTTGTTTGTTTTTTTAATTTTTAGAACATGAGTTTCCAAATTTATGAGTTTGTTTCTTGGTAAAATGAAATTAACAATCTACTATATAAGATTTTCATGCATAAGACACAATGAATGTAAAAGCACTTTGAGAATCACAAAGTAGGCAGCACCGTGCAATGTTAAAAAAAAAAAGGAAGAATCTTGACGACCAAGTTGGAATGGATTCTAGTTCTGCCAAAAACAAGCAGTGATGATTAAATCACATGATGCATATGATATGCACACAGGGTTCTTTGTACACAGTGAGTGCTCAGTTAATAGCATCTGTGATATTTATTAAAGATCAATAGAAATGTAAGGCAATATCTACTTTTTGTTGTCTAAAAGGTAAAATTCTGTAATGTCAGTTATTGGAAAGAAATGAATTGAATGAATTATTCATCTGTTTTCAGCCACGTACTTTGAGTTGGAAAAATATTCACTGATCACCCTGTAGGTACTACCCGGTGCCAGGCTCACGTAAATTATGCACAGTAGTGCATGACCACTGAGGTGGCCACAGCGCATGTGGGAAGGTACATTTCCCGTGAGTGAGTAGGAACGTGAAACAAGGATGTTTGCGGTGTGTTGGGCTGCACGGTTCAGCCTCAGCATATGAGCGTTTAGAGATGGTAGGGATCCAAGCTAAGCCAATTTCTCCTTTACCTGGTTTATAAACATCAAATTTTATTTTCTATATAGCAAAGTGGTTAATCATGTTTTTATAGAGATGTTGTTTTAATGCACAAAAACAAGGAAGTAGAGATGCTGAGCACGGGAAAAGTGCAGCCTGCCACCCGATATTTGCATAGTACTGGGGTACACCTCTCTGGGAAGGGAGACCCTGGTGCTCATAGGATATTTTCTTCATGTGAACTTTTCTTAAAATGGAGCTGACAGGGCACATCCATGCAACACTCCAGCTCAGAGCTTTTTCCTCCCTTTCCTATCTTTCTCTATTCCAATCCTTTTGCCTAGGGAAAAATGCAAATAAACCAACATCAATGCCACATTTTACTGACACCATTCTGTTTACCAATCGCATATGAGCTAACTGGAGTTACAGAAACACTTGTCGAAACAGAACAAACTATACCTTTAAAATGTAATATATCTTCTCAGATGCATGGATCTAGAAGTCAGTACAACCATAGATGGATAACGATGGGGACCACCAGGACTATCTAAACCTGTTCTGATTCCAGAGCTTAGATTCATCCCAAACTGTTCACAATCTTTAACTCCACAGATATGATCCCATCTAGATAGACCAGAATATTACAATTTAGCTATCTTCAAAACGGAACAATTCTTGTTTATTAGCATTACATCTTTTAAAAAATTGCTAGTTTTTTTAAACCACAGTCCGAGATTCTGATTCCTGAATATTTTTATCAAGAAAGCCTATTTATTTGCTAAGCCAAGTATATTCTCCACTTCCTCAAAGATGTACAGCTAACAATCAATATCCCATGCTGTCTAAATGTAAATAAGTGAGCTACTTTGTAAAGCAAGGAGCAGAGAAAATACGGAAATGTCCTGCGTGTTGCTGGCAGGCAGGGGAGAGATGAGTGGGGATGGTGAATACAGCCCCTGTGCAGAAACGTCTGGATTCCCACCACCTGTAGATACGCCGGTCCTCGTCCACGCTAGACACTGTCCTGGGCAGTGTTTCCCTAAGGCCGTTCACGTGCTCTCCCGAAGAACAGGGCAGTGTGGGCTGTTGCACAGGAGTCCAGGTCCCGCCCCAGCTGCTCACGGCTAGTCATCCCTCCCCTTTCGGCACCTCCCGTTTCCCAGCATCCGACTCTAGCTCCTTGCTACGTGTTTCCAGGTTTGTACTGTTTAAGCCACTGAGTGGTAATTTGCTGGATTCCGTGGATTAGAAAACTGCTCACTTTGGACCACATCTCCTCTCAAAACCGTTTTCTCTGAGCTGCGTTATCTCGCTTTTTATCCCGATAGTACAAAGTCTGAAAAATAACACTACCATTTACTGACTGCTCACTGCATGCTACGGTCCCAGCCTCCGCAGGCCACAGAAGCGCGGACATGGCTGGCCCAGCGCC
>NW_011888970.1:290141-298528 GCF_000151845.1 Pteropus vampyrus | reverse complement strand
TCAGCACGTGCGGCTTCGTGCTTTCGGCTCTGAACAGTGATTCTTAGGCTCCACTGAGCACCAGGGAGCCAGACTACGGCGGAGCACAAAATCCACGAGGGCTTCTGCAGACCTCGTCCGCGCGGGGAATGGGGCCTGGGCGGGGGGCAGTCCCACCAGCCCCGCTCCGTACTGCTTGTTAATCCCTGCATTTGTTCCGAGAACTAGCTCGGGGAGCCTAGAACGGCCCCGGAAGGCGGAGCAGGGTGGGAGGAGTTCAGATTTGTTTTCTTAGCTTTGCATTTGGGAGAAGCTGACAAAGCACCCCGGGTGCTGCTGGTTAGCTCCGCCCTTTGATCTGGAACACAACTTTTTCTGAGACATCACCTCTTTCATTACTTTTAGTTAACTAATTTCACGTTTGTTCCCTTTTATTAATTCAGCCTTTCATAAGTACACACAGCGTGCTTCCTGTGTGCCGGGCATCAGCAGTGATTAAGATAGGGGACCCTCATGGGGCTTGCATTCTAGTGAAGAACTAGACAGAAAGCAGGTAAATATATAACACAGATAAAGTGGTCAGGGAACTTATCTGAGGAGGTGACAGGTGAACAGAGGCCTGAATGAAGGGAGGGCACAGGCCAAGCAAAGAAGGGAGGCAAAAGCTCTCCAGCAGAGAATACAGCACGTGCAAAGGTACTGAGGGAGGAGCAAGCGTCGAAAGGTCTTTGTCCCTGAGAAGATGAACAGTGGGCAAGGGAGAGGATGAGAAAGAATTAGCCAAGGATCAGGTCAACGTCTGTACTGCCCACACTAAGAATTTTTGATTTTTTTAGCTCTGAGAGGTCAGAAGGCAGCTATATACCAAGGCGCAGAGTGACTGGGCCTGTCTCCATCTTTTTATTGGAAATTTTAATGTGATAATTGTAGATTCAGATGCAGCTGTAAGAAATAATACAGGGAGATGTTCACTTGCCCAGTGTTCCCCACTGGGAACATTTTATGAAACTAATTCGACATCACAACCAGGACACTGGTGTGGATACAGCCCGCAGATCGGATTTCCCCTGCTTTTCTTGTACCCGTGGACGCATGTGTGTGTGTGTGTGTGTGTGTTTAGTTCTATACAGTTTTATCACATGTGTGGGTTTGTGTATCCAACACCACAGGGAAATTTTCACCGTGAGGACCCCTGCTGGTGCCCCTTCATCACACACGCCTCCCCCCACACATGGTAACCTTTTACAAAGTTATAATATCACCTTCGGGATACAGACATTCTTACAGTCCCCCAGTTGGAGATCTTGCGTGAGTGCTTGCGTGCGTGCGTGCGTGAGTACGTGTGTGAAGTTCTGCTGTCTCCATCCTTTGATGCAAAGACCTTACCCTGCAGCTGCTTTAATAAGGATTTGTGTCCCCATCCCCTGCATGGTGTCAGAACAATCGTGTTAACTGCATGCAGGGACAGATGCCTGCTAGTTGCTTCTGTTTTCTTATTACCTCTCTGTCCACAGTGGCATTTTGTCTGCACTTGGGAACTTCCTGGCCCAGATGATTAAGAAGTGGAAAAAAGAAGGGTGCTCTCAAAAGCCAGATGTCAGTGGCCCTGTCAGATATGCCATCTTTGGGTGAGTTTCATGAAGGGGCTGGTTTACCCACTAGCTGACTAAGTACAGCAAAGCTAGCGTATAGAGATCAAGCTTCTGGAATAATCTAATTAGAATAAAATTTTAAAGCATTGAAGTAATCATGGGAAAAAATGAGAAGAGTGGCTAATGTTAATTTTACTTATTTTATAGTTTCGTATGGTTTTTATTTTTAATTGTGTGGATGGGAGTGGCCATCTTCCTTGGGCTGAGAGAACTGAGGGCAGGTAACTCACCTGAACCTAAAGTCAGACTTCAAGACTCAGAGATCCTGAAAGTGGAAAACAGGCTCAAGTATGCCCAGTTACTTTCACAGCGTAAACATCCAGAAAAGAAATACTTAGGTGTCCAGCTACGGAACCACTTTTTGAAATGCAAAAGCACAGAGATTCAGAAGTTTTACCAGTTAAATCTGCCGAGTTCTATGGCCAACAATAGTGTTTGTATAGGTGTGTTATTTTGAAGTCTTTTGCAACAAGGGTGATTTTTTTTCCAATTCGAAATTCACAGATATCATTTTTGGACTTGTAAGCATTGTTAACGTCAGTCATCACAGCTTATCCGTAATGCATTTAAAGCTGTAACGCCCCCAAGAGGGGTACTCTCCGAATCACTGGGGGGCCCTATGCAATCAGTTTTCCACCCTCAGGACTTCCGTCTCCTCGCACTGAGAACCCTGCCCTTGGCCCCTTAGCGTTCCACAGCAGGTGGGAAACAGCGGGACCACTGTTCAAAGACTCTCAGCCTCGGAGCTGGAAGACCCCTGGGTCCCTGCCCATCTTTTTATTTGAATTTTATGGAGCTGCTGGTCTGTTGTCCCAGTAGGTGTGGTGGCCGGGCTCTGTTCTCGGAATGCAGAGCAGCAACGCGAGTAGCTGGCACACGGCGCCACGTTCCACCCTTGCTGATCCCTGAGAAAGTGTGACGAAAAGCTCTAACGCCAGGGACGGGCCCATTTCTTTATTGCTGAGCACCTTCTGAGCCAGGCCCTGCTCTAGGCACTGCAGACCAGCAGTGAGCAGACAGACAGGATGCCCTGACGTCTGCCTTCTCCGGCACGAAGAGAGGGTGCTCTGTAACTAAACAAATGAGATCGTGACAAGCAGTGAGAGACGCCCTGGGGCAGAGTGACAGAGACAGCGGTGGGTTCAGTACTGAGAACGATCAGGAAGGAACTGAGCCGACAGTGTTGATGGGGATTCAAGGCAGGAACAGGTTGCTCTGTCAGCAGCAAAAGGAACGCTTGAACCCGATAAAGGAAAGAATGCTTTCTAGAAGGACCACAGGCCTGTGTGGTCAGTGCCGAGGGACCGCAGCGAGGCAGGTTTGGGACCTGGGGTTTGGTGGCCTAGACCCAGGATGGCAGTCCGGCTCACCCCGCGGGCCCAGGTTCTTCTTCACAGGGCCGCTGAGTCACTACTTCTACCTGCTCATGGAGCGCTGGATCCCTCCCGAGGTGCCCTTGGCGGCCGTCAAGAGGCTGCTCCTGTGCTTCCTGTGTGCCGGGCATCAGCAGTGATTAAGATAGGGGACCCTCATGGGGCTTGCATTCTAGTGAAGAACTAGACAGAAAGCAGGTAAATATATAACACAGATAAAGTGGTCAGGGAACTTATCTGAGGAGGTGACAGGTGAACAGAGGCCTGAATGAAGGGAGGGCACAGGCCAAGCAAAGAAGGGAGGCAAAAGCTCTCCAGCAGAGAATACAGCACGTGCAAAGGTCCTGAGGGAGGAGCAAGCGTCGAAAGGTCTTTGTCCCTGAGAAAATGAACAGTGGGCAAGGGAGAGGATGAGAAAGAATTAGCCAAGGATCAGGTCAACGTCTGTACTGCCCACACTAAGAATTTTTGATTTTTTTAGCTCTGAGAGGTCAGAAGGCAGCTATATACCAAGGCGCAGAGTGACTGGGCCTGTCTCCATCTTTTTATTGGAAATTTTATTGTGATAATTGTAGATTCAGATGCAGCTGTAAGAAATAATACAGGGAGATGTTCACTTGCCCAGTGTTCCCCACTGGGAACATTTTATGAAACTAATTCGACATCACAACCAGGACACTGGTGTGGATACAGCCCACAGATCGGATTTCCCCTGCTTTTCTTGTACCCGTGGACGCATGTGTGTGTGTGTGTGTGTGTTTAGTTCTATACAGTTTTATCACATGTGTGGGTTTGTGTATCCAACACCACAGGGAAATTTTCACCGTGAGGACCCCTGCTGGTGCCCCTTCATCACACACGCCTCCCCCCACACATGGTAACCTTTTACAAAGTTATAATATCACCTTCGGGATACAGACATTCTTACAGTCCCCCAGTTGGAGATCTTGCGTGAGTGCTTGCGTGCGTGCGTGCGTAAGTACGTGTGTGAAGTTCTGCTGTCTCCATCCTTTGATGCAAAGACCTTACCCTGCAGCTGCTTTAATAAGGATTTGTGTCCCCATCCCCTGCATGGTGTCAGAACAATCGTGTTAACTGCATGCAGGGACAGATGCCTGCTAGTTGCTTCTGTTTTCTTATTACCTCTCTGTCCACAGTGGCATTTTGTCTGCACTTGGGAACTTCCTGGCCCAGATGATTAAGAAGTGGAAAAAAGAAGGGTGCTCTCAAAAGCCAGATGTCAGTGGCCCTGTCAGATATGCCATCTTTGGGTGAGTTTCATGAAGGGGCTGGTTTACCCACTAGCTGACTAAGTACAGCAAAGCTAGCGTATAGAGATCAAGCTTCTGGAATAATCTAATTAGAATAAAATTTTAAAGCATTGAAGTAATCATGGGAAAAAATGAGAAGAGTGGCTAATGTTAATTTTACTTATTTTATAGTTTCGTATGGTTTTTATTTTTAATTGTGTGGATGGGAGTGGCCATCTTCCTTGGGCTGAGAGAACTGAGGGCAGGTAACTCACCTGAACCTAAAGTCAGACTTCAAGACTCAGAGATCCTGAAAGTGGAAAACAGGCTCAAGTATGCCCAGTTACTTTCACAGCGTAAACATCCAGAAAAGAAATACTTAGGTGTCCAGCTACGGAACCACTTTTTGAAATGCAAAAGCACAGAGATTCAGAAGTTTTACCAGTTAAATCTGCCGAGTTCTATGGCCAACAATAGTGTTTGTATAGGTGTGTTATTTTGAAGTCTTTTGCAACAAGGGTGATTTTTTTTCCAATTCGAAATTCACAGATATCATTTTTGGACTTGTAAGCATTGTTAACGTCAGTCATCACAGCTTATCCGTAATGCATTTAAAGCTGTAACGCCCCCAAGAGGGGTACTCTCCGAATCACTGGGGAGCCCTATGCAATCAGTTTTCCACCCTCAGGACTTCCGTCTCCTCGCACTGAGAACCCTGCCCTTGGCCCCTTAGCGTTCCACAGCAGGTGGGAAACAGCGGGACCACTGTTCAAAGACTCTCAGCCTCGGAGCTGGAAGACCCCTGGGTCCCTGCCCATCTTTTTATTTGAATTTTATGGAGCTGCTGGTCTGTTGTCCCAGTAGGTGTGGTGGCCGGGCTCTGTTCTCGGAATGCAGAGCAGCAACGCGGAGTAGCTGGCACACGGCGCCACGTTCCACCCTTGCTGATCCCTGAGAAAGTGTGACGAAAAGCTCTAACGCCAGGGACGGGCCCATTTCTTTATTGCTGAGCACCTTCTGAGCCAGGCCCTGCTCTAGGCACTGCAGACCAGCAGTGAGCAGACAGACAGGATGCCCTGACGTCTGCCTTCTCTGGGACGAAGAGAGGGTGCTCTGTAACTAAACAAATGAGATCGTGACAAGCAGTGAGAGACGCCCTGGGGCAGAGTGACAGAGACAGCGGTGGGTTCAGTACTGAGAACGATCAGGAAGGAACTGAGCCGACAGTGTTGATGGGGATTCAAGGCAGGAACGGGTCTGCTCTGTCAGCAGCAAAAGGAACGCTTGAACCCGATAAAGAAAAGAATACTTTCTAGAAGGACCACAGGCCTGTGTGGTCAGTGCCGAGGGACCGCAGCGAGGCAGGTTTGGGACCTGGGGTTTGGGGGCCTAGACCCAGGACGGCAGTCCGGCTCACCCCGCGGGCCCAGGTTCTTCTTCACAGGGCCGCTGAGTCACTACTTCTACCTGCTCATGGAGCGCTGGATCCCTCCCGAGGTGCCCTTGGCGGCCGTCAAGAGGCTGCTCCTGGAGCGTCTGCTCTTTGCACCCGCCTTCCTGTGCTTGTTCTTCGTTGTCATGAACTTCCTGGAGGTTGGTCTCTGCTATAGCACCTGGGACAGCTCTTCGTTTGGCACAGGGATTCTTAACCTGGCATCTGTGGGTGGCATTCATTCAGAGGCTCTGTGACCTTGTCACAGCACTCAAATGGACGTTTCACATTTTCCTTGATGTATGTTGAAAGAAAAGCAGTCTTAGCAGTGCCTGCAGGTCCCAGGAGACATCACACAGATGTCCCTCCATGTCACTTATGCTCCTCACTCCGTGCACTTGCCATTAGGTCTTGTCCCTGAGCCTGTTAAAAAAGAAGCACATATACTAGGCTGTCATGAAATTGTTTTCTCTACATTTTGACAGCAGTATTTCCATGTAATTGGTTCCTTTGTAGTCCTTTGTATTTTATTTTACACATTACAAAACATTCCGAGAATGGGGTCCAGGGGCCTTGCCAGACTACGGGAGACGTTCGTGGTCCAGAGTTTCAGGCCGCAGGGACGTTGCAGAAGCCTGAGCTAACTCGGTGCCTGGATGTCCTGAGTGCCCCGAAGAGGCTGACAGCATAGACTTAACACGGAGCCTGCCGCACGAGAGCGGTGTTCTAATGTGCCCGACCCCAGTCCCTCCCCAGTTTGCTGGCACCTTCGACCCCTCTCACCCGCTCTCCCAGTCTGCCCCGTGCCCCAGACGTGTCATGTTCTGCCCTGCAGTTAATTTGTTTCAACCAGTCACAGGAGGTAAGAGCCGCTCACTCAGGTTTTAATCTGAAAGGACACCTGGAGTTTTTGTTACTAAAGAGAATACCCCTCACTGTCTAAAGTGACCCTGGGGACAAGTAGGAAAGATGTTTAAACTTCACTAATTGCTAATAAGTCCCCGATAGTACACAGTGTTTGCAGAATTCTTAGTAAGTCCGAGCTAGGAGGAAGCTAAGGGCGCCCACATCAGAAGTGAGGGCGCCACAGCGGTTCCTCTGTTTCCTTCCAAATGTGAAGGGAATATGTTCTCACTAAAAACAAAAATCCCGCACGTTTATGTCCAGTGCCCGACGCGTAAGTGACATACGTGGGACCACACAATCACACACGCAGGTCGGCTGCAGCATTCTTAGGTCACAGACATCACGGTACAGACTACACAGCATTTCACCACATGCCGGTCCCTCCTGTGTAAGGATTCCTAGTCGATTAATTCCTGGAATTGTCCCAAAAGGCTGTCCTTGCTTGACTGTGCAGTGGCACACAATAATAACTGCTGACACACATCGAGCACCTGCCTTGTCCCGAGCGCTGCGTCGAGTGCTTCACGGCACTTTAGCTTGCCTCTCCCCCATTTGACAGCTGAGGAAGCCGAGGCCCGCGGGGCACGTAACTGGCTTATTACGGTCCCTGTAACTTGCGAGTCCTTGACTCCGGGGCTTAGCCCTGCAGGCTTGTCCCTCGTGGGGTCCATTTCACCACACTCTTGATAACCACGATTGTATTTTTCTTTTAAGTAGTTTGCTATCTGATAAGTGAAAGTTATTTTCTACGTATTTATGAAGCCAAACACCTTTTATATGCTTACCGGTATTGCTTCTGCAAACTTTGCTGATTTTCTATTAGAGTGCTTGTTTTTTGTCCTACTGATTCATATATTTGTGTATGTTAAGGATAGCAATCCTTTGCCAAGTACAAGTTGCAAACATCTTCCCCATTTTTTAGGTATTTGCCTTCTAACTTCGTATAAAGTTAAAACATTTGTATAAAGCGAATAAGTTATATAAGTTTATAATATCTTTCTCCACAGAGGAGTTTTAAAAAACACCCACATGATCAGATCTGTCGTTTCCCTCGTGTGCTTCCTTAAAGGAAGGTGTTGGAAACATCCTCCTACACTTTCTTCTACTCTTATGATTTTATGTTGTACATTTTGACAAACCCAAAGATAACAGAAATATGCTCCTACCCTTCTAGTATTCTTATAGTTTTATTTTTATTTATAGTGGGAGATATACTTCTGTCTTGTTTTCCACTTAAATAGAAAATTGTCTCATTACCATTTATTGAGCAATTCCTGGTATTTTGAAACATTAACTAATCATATTCTCATTCCCATATGTACAGGCCATCATCTGGACTCTGTTCTTTTGACGGCTTCTATTCATTTCCACTATATATATATACATATATATATTTTTTTTTTGGCTGTTGCTACCAGACTTTTAATGACCATATTTTATAGTATTTTTTAAATTTGTAGCAGGAGAGGCCTTCTCTCGTTATTCTTTTTCATTGTGGCTATTATGTATTTATCCTTTCTGATGACATTTAGAATCAATTTATTGGGGTCCATTTAGAAAAAAAAGTGACAAGTTTCAATTGGAAATGCATCCACTTTGGAGATTATTTTGGGAGGCATTGACAGTTGGGCCATAAGTAGCAGTTCTGGTGCCCAGGCCAGCGAGCAGCATTCGTCACACCATCAGGTCAGCTCCGTAAGGGGCGCTGAGGCTCGTGGACGAGCGTCGCCCGCAGTGTGAGCGGCGTGCGCCGTTCAGATGCTTTTCCAACTGGAAGCTTAGCTCGGTGTAGCCG
>NW_011888970.1:286130-288531 GCF_000151845.1 Pteropus vampyrus | reverse complement strand
TGCATCTGGGGGGAATGCTCACCTGCTCAGGGTGACAGGTAGAAACAGCCCAGTCAGGACTTTATCTGACTCCAGATCATGTGATTCAAGATGCCCTAAAATGAAGGATGGAGAAATAGAAAGCTAATTCAGAATCTTGTGCTGAATTCAGGTGGTGCTGCCCTAGAAACAATACAGTAATGATGATTTCACTTGTCACCGCGATTGGATTAGGGTCACAATAAAGTAGCTTTTTCGGTGGTGATTTTTATTTCTCAGAATGAGTGCTGTGGCTTTGGGAGAAATGCGTGGTCAGAGGGCTGGCTGCCTTCACATTTTTTTTTAATTGTGGTAAACTACACCGCTGCTTAGCTACCAGCACCATAGGAAGAGTCCTCTATGAGACCAGGACTGTCCCCTGAAGTTGCGAGGCCAATGATAAATACATGCCGACTTTGAGCTGACTTTTCCTTGCTGTCCTATTAACCCTCTCTTGCCCTTTTCTCGCTCTTAGAACATTCCCGATAGTGTCCCATCCTTGTTTCACGGGTATCGCATCCCTTGGGATCTTAATCACATATGATCTGAAATTTTCTGTGTTGTTTCTATTTAACCAGAGCTCGCTTCTTCTTCTTTGCTTTGATCTTTGTTCTTCCCAGTCAGGATTTCCTCAGATGTCCGTTGATCCATGATTGTGCATGTGTTTAAATCAAAGCCACTTGGGCATCACTTGTCAAATGGCACTTTCACCGTGGGCTGACCAAGCAGGGACCAGGTTTTTGGGGGGATTACCTGTCCTCAATAGCTGAGGCCCTTTCTCTCGGGCTGGTCATTTTCTCCTTTAGTTTCTTGCCTGGGGGTAAGGATAGTGGTTGTAGAGGAACATGTTATAAGCCTAGTGGCCAACATTCTTGTGGCTCATTGGAAGAAAGGGGTTAGAGGTCCTACTATTACTATGTGACCTTCACATAATCTCGTTATCACTGCATCCCTGTCTCAGCTGCCTGGTACTCTCAAACCCAGTCCTTCTGGTTCAATTCCTCTGGAATGAAATTTCTCTAGTCTTCTGCCATGATGGAGGTGAAGTATTCATTTGAATATACACGTGATGAAAGGACGTAGAGGGCAACCTCACAGATTTTCAGTCATTCCTTCTGTTTAGCCCCACCTACCCTCCTGTCGTCAGAGGTGAAGCTAATGCCTGTAATTCCGCAGACTCCTAGACTCACTAGACTGAATGAGCTCGCTTCTTGGCTTCCCTCTGTACAGGCAAGTGGTGTTCCATCTTCCCAGGTCGATAAAGATCTGAACTCCAGCTTCCAAAATTTTGTCAACTGATCTTTTTCTTGTGGACTCAAGTATGTCTTTGTTTATGTTTTTTTTTCTTTTAAGTCTTTTTACTATTGTTTTAGTAAGCAACCTTCTAGAAGAATACGTAAATGTACAGGTTCCAGACACCATGTTTAAAAAAAGAGATCAGTCATTTCTAGAGACTGGATTCATTCTCCAAGATCCAGAGTGGTTTTTAAAATGTAAAGCAGATCATGTCACTTCCTAACTTCAAAACTTGCAAACCCGATCCAGCAATTCCACTTCTGGTATATGCCCTAAAGAAGTGAGAGCAGGGAATCCAAGATGGATTTGCATACTCATGTCCATAGCATTATTCACGATAGCGGAGAGGTGGAAGCAGCAACCGTGTGTCCATCTACGGATGATGAACGAAGGTGGTATCCTTGCAATGGGAGGGAACGGACACAGGCTGCAGTGCAGACGGGCTTCGAGGACATGATGCTCAGTGAAATAAGCCAGTCACAGAAGGGATTCACTCACATGAGGTCCAGAGAATAGTCAGCCTCAGAGTCACATGTAGGGGAGGTCGTTCTTAACGGGGACAGTTTCAGTTTGGGAAGATGGAAAGTGATGACGGTGGTTGGTGACGGCTGCACACCAGTGTGAAGGTACTTAATGTCACTGAACTGTGCACCTAAAAGTGGTTAAGACAGTAAACTTTCTGTTAGGTGCACTTTACTACAGTAAGAACAAAACAGCCTACGACCCCAGGGAGGTTGCGCGGTCCACTTACATTACGGTCCCTAGTTCTCTCCGGCCGTCCCTCCCGCCTCCCCTCTGCTCCCCGCTCCCTCCGCAGGGCTCCCTCCGGCCCAGCTTGTCCGCCGGCCCGGCCCCCGCGATGCGGCCACCCCGCCCCAGGCCGCCCGGCGGGGTTCGGGGGCTCCCGTCGTGCCCTCAGGGCGGCTCCACGAAGGTGGCGCCGGCGTGAGCACTCGCGGCTCCACGGCAGGAGCGAGCGCCCGGCCCTTCTGCAGAAAGCGGAGAGAAGCGTCTCCCCCCAGCCGCTAACTGCGCCGCTTCGCCTCGGCGCGCCCTGGTCTGCGGGCCCGGCGACCGCCGCGGCCGA
>NW_011888970.1:282168-285030 GCF_000151845.1 Pteropus vampyrus | reverse complement strand
CTTAGGTTGCTGGTGCTCCATTCCCATTGGACAGCGCTGCTGTGGCCTGGAGTGGCGGCTGTGGGCCGTTTCCCCATTCCCAGCTCCAGTCTGATACTCTGCTGAGGGGCACAGAACTAATATTTAGTGTTAGCCTAGTCGTATCAGGAACTAAATAGGTACTTTTAAAACCTTTATTTTAAAAAAAATAATGTTACTTTTGACGTTTTAGATTAACAGGAAAATTGCAGTTAATAGACTTCCTGTATACTCCACACCTAATTTTCTCCATTAACTTCTTACACTAGTATGTTTGTCACAATCAGTGAGCCAGTACTGACTGATACAGTATCATTAACTGATGTCCATACTTTATTGAGATTTTCTTGTTTTTTTTTTTTCCTTTTTGTCTCTTCCAGGATCCCACATGACAGTCCTCACGTCCCCTTAGGCTCCTTCTGTCTGTGACAGTCTTTCAGACTTCCCTTGTTTTGATGACCTTGACAGCTTGGAGGAGTGCAGAGATTTTGTAGAATTTCCCTCAATTGGGATTCATCTGTTTCATATTCTCTTTTAAACATGAGTACAATCTTCTGGATTTCTTAGGCCTTTTTAAGGAAACAGGTTCACTCGGAGGTTAAAGTCTAGATTTACGGAAGGGCAAACCTTCCATGTGGAAAAGTTCCGAATCCCCAGCCTCTTCTGGGAAGCCTCATGCGTCCTGGCTTCCTGTCTGTAGCCCCCAGGCGGACCCTCTGGCCCACCCTGACTCTCTGGCCCAGCCCTTGGGCTCCTACCTGCCTGCGACGGGCTTCTCAGCCTGGTCATATTGTGCGCCATCCAGGTTGGCATGGCCCAAGCAGAACCCTTGAATCACCACTGCTTATTCCCCCCAAAACTTTTCCCCAGCTCTGCCAGTGTCACCGGTTTAATTTTTGTCACCTTCAGTTCTTTGAGCCACCGGACATGCCTGACTTCAATGTCGTTTCTCAGCAGCTTTGCTGATGCTGTCCCTGCCCCTCCCATCGGCTTCTCAGCATTCCAGAGCACCATCCAGTACTTTCCACGATAACGGGAACATTTTCCTCCTCACCGTCCAGTGTGGTCATCGACATCCCGTGTGCTACTGGCACTTGGAATGCTTAGTGTGACTGGGGAAACTGGAGTTTTTATTTCATTTTCATTATTTTGGATTTAGCCACGTGGCTCCTGCTATTGGACAGTGCAGTTCCAGACTGCCTCAATGTCCCCGTTAGCGCGGTTGCTCTGGCTGCCCTCCCACAGCTACCCCTTCTGGGTGTGGTTTCCTCCGTCACTGATCACCCTGCTGTCATTATCAGTCTCTTCACTAGAACATGTTGCACAAGGGCCTGGCTTATCTGTTCTGTTCACCATTCAGTCGCCCATGCCAGGCCTGGCCCTCAGCTCTGGAAGGTGCACTAGGCTGGCCGAAGGTGGAAGCAGACTGCTGAGGGCATTGACTTGGCCCCTGTGCTTTCCCAAGACAGATCATCTTGTCAGAAATAAGGGGACGTGAAGAGAGGTCACAAGGACAAACTGTCTCATATTTCAACATTAGGCGGGAACCACTGTCCCTGGTCAACGTGCGGAAGAGGAGCCTGGAATCTGGAGACGATGACCTGCCGACCAGGATGGACCACTACAAAGCCAAGGCTACGCGGCACATCTTCCTCATCAGGCACTCGCAGTACCACGTGGACGCGTCCCTGGAGAAGGACCGCACTCTGACGCCCCTGGGTACGTGGGGGGCGGCTCACCCCGACTGACCCCCGAGGCTGGTCTCCTCGAAGGTGCTCCTGTGGGTGCTGGGCCTCCTGGGACCTGTGGCAGGGATTCTCGGCCCAGATGCCAGCGTTGCCGTTATCAGTAATCGTCAGCTTCTGCCTCTAGAAGGGCTTTGAAAACGTCCCCAACTTTTAAAAAATAGCACAGGTGGTCCTCGGAGAGATGGTGCGGTGGGCGTGGCTGTGAAGCCCTTGGGGGAGGGGCTTGCCTCCAGTTTGTAGGAAAGCCAGCGTTTGTGAAGCTTCTGTGAAGCGTGGTAAAGCCCCCGCCCCAAGGGTCTTGTCGCAGGGCTCCTGGTGGCCTGCAGCCTGCTTTGCTCGATGGCATTCCTGCTGAGGCCCGTCATTCTGCAGAGCTGCCTGTTCACAGTCCCTCCGTGAGAACACAGGGGCTGGGCGCCGGCAGGCTCAGGTCCCTCTCCGTGGCCTCTTGCCGTGGGTGCGGTGCCGTTGGACGTGTCCTGCCTTGGTCCCTGCCTGTGGACAGGTGCATCCCCGTGTCAGCTTCTGGGGAAAGTCTGGGGTGGCGTCTCCGTTTTTAAAACTTTCTCCGTTGAACGGGATGTTACCCACTAGTGTACACGCACATCAGGAGTTCAGCCAGGATGGGGGCCAGCGGCCTGTTCTGCAGCCCGCGGTGGCCCTTGCGGGGCCCTGGGCCAGGCGCGCACATGGAGGCGAAGCCACGTCCGCGGGTGGTGGCGTGTCCAGCTGCAGCTGAAGTTCTGAGGACGTTTTCAGCCAGGCCCTAGGATGTGTTTGAGAAAAACCCTTTTGTCTGCTCCCAGTCTGTACTTAGTGACGCTGAGGCCATGGGTCTTCGCGTTGATACCTGCAATGATCGATCCCACAGCCAGCGGATTAGTAGGGGGTAGGGGGACTCAATTTTTCGCAAACTGATGTGAGTGCCCACAGTAAGCGGGGCCCCAGACTTCAGCGCCCGCAGCCCTGCTCCTCCTCCGTCAGCGCATTCCCGGTGGGGTGGAAGGTGACCGATTGTCTCACAGATTTACCTGTTGAAGGCCTGACCCACCCCCCACCCTAGTGTTAGGCCCAGACCCCCAGAGGGCCTGCCCAT
>NW_011888970.1:263018-281018 GCF_000151845.1 Pteropus vampyrus | reverse complement strand
ACAGCACAGCTGCTGCCCAGGGCCTCTGTTCACTGTGCTTGACCCTTGGGCCTGTCACCAGGACTGTCGGGGGCCATTGCCCCTCAGATGTCACATGCACGGCCCCGGCGAGTTGCCTGGGGTGGTCGGGGAGGCGCCTCTGCCAGGACAGCAGCAGCCCTACGAGGGCACATTGCCAGGAGCCTGGGTCCTCGGGTCACTTGGGGGCACCCAGCCAGGTGTGCTGCTGGGAAGGAGGGGGACAGTGGGCACCTGTCCACAGCCTCCCTCAGGTGCCTCAGGAGGCCGCCTCTCAGCTCTTGTGCTCGGCACACGTGTTTCCTGGGGGGCCAGCTTGTGAGTGGCCTGGGTCCCTACGCGCGGTGTGGACAGGACCATTCCACGTCCCGGGACAGGGCTGGCCTGAGCAATCAGGTGACCACTCCAGAGCTGAGCAGTACGCTGACAACGCTCCAGAAAGAATTGGGGCTGGGGGTAGAGGTTGCCTGTTTTAAACAAAAGGCTGCAAGGAGCCCGAGTGTCCTCATTGTGATGTGGGGACAACGTGCTGGCCAACTCGACAGTGCTTGGGCGTGAAGGTAGTCCGTGGCTGCTTCGCGCCTCTGGCCCCCCCCCGCCCTGACTGGGGACCAGGAGTGCGACTGCTGCCCCGGGCTGCCCACCTAGCTTTGTCACACTAGAGGAGATTGTGCCTCTGTAGGGAACCGGTGTGTCCGACTCGTGCGCAGGTCTTCGTTGTGCCGTCACTGCCCCTCATCCCACTACTGGGCTGGCATCGCCCTGACAAACCCTGTGCTTGGAAGGCAGGGCGGGGGTGAGGACCCCCTTCCCGAGGTCAGTCCCAGCCCCACAAAGCGCCCTGAGGCCTTTGGGCTGGGGCTGTCAGACCCGCCATGGTCACACTGCCCTCTCCCCCCCGCAGGGCGCTGCAGTTCCCTCCGGAAGGCTGGCTCCGTCTCTCCCTCAACAATGGCAGCATCACCCACCTGGTGGTCCGGCCTGATGGCCGAGTGGCACTCAGGGCTCTTGGGGACACGGGCTTCATGCCTCCTGACAAGATTTCCCGCTCCTGAGGCCGCTGCAAGGCCAGTGCCTGGCTCTGCCGCGGGAGCCGGGAACAAGGGCCGTGTCCCCTGCCTTCCGTCCGCAGGTGGCACTGCGGTCGCTGTTTCTCCAGGATGAGGCTGCGGAGTGGAAACACCTGCCACACGGCACATCGTCATCCTCCTGCCCAGAGTGGCAGGGGGCGCTTGGGCCCCGCTGCCGGGTCTCCCCAGGTCCTCTGCCCCAGGCTCACCTACTAGGACGGGCCTGTGGGGGTGGAGGCCCCGCGGGGCCCTGCAGGTGTGCACCGGGGCCTGTGGCCAGGACTGCGACTGCAAGAGGCAGCGAGCCCATCAGGCTGAGGGCGTCAGGAGGGCCCGGCGCTTCCATCCTAATGTCTTTGCTTCGTACATTCTTTTTGTAAGATCCTCTCGTCACTTATGTTAAAGACTTTCCTCACCTGGGTTCTTTTCTGAAAACCGATTCCTCACTCCGGAGTTACGCACCCCTGATGCTACTGCATCGGAACTCACGTGTCTTCAAGGCCTTTGCGGACATGGGCACCCAGGCAGGTGGTGGGGGCCAGGGGGAGAGGGTCCTGTTTAAAATATCCAGCTGATGGCTGAATCTTTGCCTCTAGCTGTTAATCTTTTATGCTTATGGATGAAAACATTTAGACATGACATGTCCATCATAAGTATTCTGTTAATTTACCAAAAACCCTACAATTTCTGCAAAGTGGTTATGGACATTTTCTGCTGTGATCAGTGCAACTGAGATATTTGATCCATTTCTGTTAACTTGGAAATAACTACAAAATAAAGTTTTATTTTACTGGTTTTTCAAAGTTCTAATTTTGAGTGTTTTAAAGAAAAGAGGAAGCCTGTACAGCATGACAAATAGCAGCCCCAAACTGGCTGGAATAGTTTCAGCAGAAAGCGCTTTTCTGCAGTGTTTTGTGTACCCAGGGCTGATGGCTTAGCCAGAGAGCTGCCACCAGGGGCCTCGGTGAGAGGCCCTGACCCCAAACAGTGAGCTCGACAGAAAGATGGTTTTCTAGAAGCAGCAACTGTGCACCATGTCCTAGTAGTTTTTGAAAAGTGAGCCAGGGCCTGTGCCAGCTCCCGAAACCACGTAAGTACGGGTGGCATCACGCGCGGCCTGAGTGGGGTGAGGCCGGGAAGTGAAGGAACCCCGGACCTACAGGGCCTGAAGTGGAAGTGGCGGGTCCCTTCCCTGTCCCCTCAGGCCTGCCCACTGAAGACCCGGCCCGCCTTCCTGGTGGCACTTCTGCCCTTCACACTTGAACTTTGCGACAGGCAGCATTTTAGGAACCAGAAAGGAGCCCAAGCAGGGGGAGGCAGTCAAGCAGCGTGAGCAGGGTGTCTGGACGGGGTCCGTCCCAGGGGCCCAGTGACATGACGGGAACTATGGCACAAGGTGACTAAGAACTTTTGAAGTGTGGGTAACAACATCCTAAGTTTGGCCAAAACGAAATGGCACAGTGGGACCCACGTAACGTGAGGGAGCCTGAGTGGATACCGGTGGAAGCAACAGCTCCTCCTGTTATGTTGCTGTTTATTCCAAGACACTTGTTTTTGAGACAGCTGAGGAAGGGACCCGAGTGCAACCTGTAAACTAAGAAGTGTCCGGGGATTTGTGGACAGATGCGAAATGTCAGTGCCACACAAGGAGCATGTGCCTCGCACAGCCCAGTGAGCAAGCTCGCCCAGGAAATCAGACAGCGACAACCCTGCCTGAAACCACACCTAAGTGGTAGCTGCCGCACAGCCCGTCACTTCCTCTGGAAGCTGTGAAAGTTTCTGGAAGCATCTAGCGACCACTAAAGGACCTGCCCGCGCGGTCTCTGGTTTTTGCCACATGTGGCGCGCACTCGCCTCACTGCCTGCCTCCCCTGCACCGCACGGCAGCTCACTGCACCTCTTTCAAGCTGAAGAAATGACACACCAACTGTTAACGTCACAAGACAGGTTTCCCGTTTCAAAGGATGGTTATGAAATTTATGCCATTTTAACTGGTGCCAGAAAGTTTTCACAACTGTTAGGAATGAAAGGGGCCTGAAACAGCAAGTAAACCACTGTTTCACCGAAACACTGCTCAAGATTTTACTAAGGGCATTTTGCCCGGTCACAGGTGAGAGGTCTTTCTGGAATCTTGGAATTATCCCTGTGGTTTTTAAAAATATCCATTAATTGGTTTTAAAAGAACACAAAAATCACCGTAGAACACGTGACAACACAATCACCAGGACTCAGGCCACCTGGTACAACAAACGGAAAAACAGTCAAAGGCCTAAAACTTCAGAAAACAAGAACAGCAGTCTGCAAAATCAGGGCAAAAACACTTTTAATTTCCATCTGAATATTTACAACATACACGACAATAGGGTAAGATTTTAAGGGAAAACATCAGCACTATGAATATAACACCTGTAGCCTGATTTCGAGAACAAAGACGCCTGTTTAAAATGCCATTGGTTTTTACAACAGAAAGTACTTTCTGTCTTATAGATCTAAATTGTCTGCTACGCTACAAGTGGAAACACCTTGTGTAACAACCTTTTGCATTTTAAACTCTGAATTTTGATTCTCATACTCCTGACCTGTCTCTTGTTATGTGAAAAGACTTTTTGTGAATGGAAGAGTCTCATGCCTACGTAGTATCTCCCTATATTATCAAAAAGCAAAGTCAGAAAATGCAAACGATATACAAAAGGCACTGAAGTCAGCAGAAGTGCTGCTGGTTTTTCACTTGGATGTGACGCTGGAGCACTCAGAATGCCGTGTGTGTGAGCAGTGGCGTGGAGCACCTGGAAGGAACCAGCCCTCAGCATGTGGCCTGGTCTTGGGTGTCAGCCGCGGCACAGGGTGCACACACGCCTTGCGGAGGTTAAGGTCCAGGGGAGGCCAAACTAAACCACACTCAGGTAACCGAACCGGGACTCAACCCTGTCAAAAACACTCTAGTTTCCACACTAAAATGCGACTCTCTCATAAAGGAAATCCAACCGAAAGGAATCCTAAAATGTGGGATAACTTCAGAACCAGGGGCCAAATGCAGAGCGTCCCACGACCCCCCTCCCCCCATGGCAACGGCACGAAGTACACTGACAGGTGACAGTGAAAAGGAAACGCACCTTAGTGGTGGCGGCTGCGTCTCATGACTATTCACGTGAGTTCCAATGGCTACAAGACTTTTTCCAAGAGGAAAGCTAGTTTTATCTTTCGGTCACTAATTTAAATGTTTTTAATGACCCCACTGTAAGTATCGCTGCAAGTCTAAGCCGGTCAAAGCTCATTTACCCCGACACCATCTTTTCAATTTGTCTCGCCAACTGGCATCAAGTGGCAAGAAGAGGATTTTTCAACTAAAAAATCAAAGACTCTCCCAGAAAAGGAAAACGTCACAAAGTTCATCTGTTTCACTCAGAACTGAGTTGGAGCGCTGCCGCCGCTGCCGCCACGGCCAAACCTGACTCGGGGTCGCACTCGGATTTCACAGTGACCACGAGTGCCCTGGTACCCATCGGTCACACGCGCACCCAGGAATGGAGACCTGAAGCCTGTCAGTGAAGGCCTGACAGTGAAGACCACGGTGAAGGCCTTCGGAACGTCTGTGTCTGAGTTTGCTCTCATCTTCTAAAATATTGGAAATCTGAACTTTATACAGAACATCCACATTTTCCAAAAATTTTTTACTCTCAAAATGAGGATTAATAAATTAATCAGATTATGTTCTTTTCTGTGAACTTTAGCAATAAACACATTACCCTTCTTTCTTTAAAAACGACCCGAGGGCCCCGGAGCGCACGCCAGCTCTCCGGGGCTGCCAGCTGGGCCAGGCGCACCACCCCCCATTGGCAGGGCTGTAGCGCCCCGGGCTGCCCACGCCAGGGGAGTGCGGGCCGGGCTTCCTGGGGCTGCCCCTCACGGGGCCACTCCTCCCTGGGCTGCAGCTCTGTGGGCGACCAACCTCTGGCAGCTGAGACGTCATCTTCCCTTTTACCGCAGGGCTCGGCCAACTGAGGGAACCAAGAAAAGTGTGTCAGCACGGACGGAGAGATGGGCCAGGGGGCAGAGGTCACGGCGGGACTTCGGCTCCTGCCGAGCCCCGAGGGACGGCTGCCACTCCAAGGAGAGGCCCCTTGGACCTCAGGACCATAGGCCCTGAAGACGAAGAGCCACCGAGTTCCGACAGGAGCTCACGCAGCCCTGACCGGAGTCCCGGGGGCGTCCGCCCCGCACCCCTCACTTGCAGCAGCAGCTCTCCACCCCTCTGCGGCCCTTGCCTCTGAGGTTGGGGGCGCGCCACGCTAGCCTGGTGGCAGCTGTGCCCGAGTCCGCAGCGAGCCAGCACATGCCGAGTCGGGCAGGACATCCCGGAAACCACCCACGGTGCCGCGAGGCAGCCTGTCCTGGGCCCCACCGGTACCTCTGCCTGTCAGAGGGCGAGTAGCGCAGGACGGCGCTTCTCCACCTGTGCACGGCGGGGTACTGCCGTGGGTCCACGTCGGCACACTCCAGGGCTGCCAGAACGTCCCGGTCCAGTTTTGACGGCTCCTCTCTAGGAGGCAGAAAAAAAGGGGGGGCGGAGATGCTGTGACCACAGACACAGACGCCGGCACCACTGCATTCTCAAGACCTCAGCACAGGACAGAACGCCGTGCAGACACACGTCACCGCAGCCCATCACCGCCACCTCAACGTTAGCTAGCTGTGGGGGCTGCCGAGGCTACGGCAGCGGAGAGGACGTGCTGACCCTGCTGTGAAAACGCAGTCCTGCTATTTCCCTTTGCAAGAACACAGCGTCACCGGTGAGCACACGCTTATCTGACAGCATCACCCGCGAGCACACGCCCCAGTCTTACAGTGTCACACATGAGTAGCACCCCCCCGCGATTCATACCCAAAAAGGAAGAGCCTCTGGACGGGCTCCCTCGTGCTGGGGGCCTCCAAGGGCTCTGTGGACACAGAGCTGCAGCCGTGCTGGGGCTCGCGCCCAGGACTGGAGGGACTCAGGCATGTTTTAGCGATTCCCGCCGACATGTCACTGTCTGTCCTTATTTGGCTGCTGCCGAGTCTGTCAGCATCAGGAGGTCCTAACAGGTCTCTTTCCACTGCGTCTATTCTTGACGTCAGGGCCTCCTCGTCTCCAGTTTGCACGGTGTGATTTGGTGCCTTAGGACAGCTACTTCCTCGAGTCTGCAAACCGAGTTTACCGAACTCGGCAGTCAGGCCGGGGACAGGCGACACGAGGGCGCCCGCCGCACTCAGGGCCTCCGGTCTCTCCCCACCCAGAGTCTCGCCACTGCTCGGGGGGCCGCAAAACCCGTTCCTGCTGCTGTGGGGACTGGCTGGCGCCGAGGCCTCTATGCGGTCTGTCCTCTGCTCCGAGGGAAAGATGCTGCACCCCAAATCTCTGCAAGCACCGACTGCGGGTGGGGTGTTGTTTCGGGCTGTGTTCTGCCTATTTTTCACCTCCTCCAGGCTCATGTCATCACCCTCGTCCAGAAACGCCCCCACGGAGACGGAATTGCTGCCCTTCCTGCGACAGCCTGGGAGGGAGGGAGCGAGAGGGATTAGCCCTTCAGGGCACGGCTGGGAGTCCGCGGGGCGCACTCCGCTCAGCCGCACGCCCCTTCTCAAAGTCTCCTGCTCAGAGACTGCTCCGGAAAGAGCGAGCAAGACTCTGCGAACGGGTCCGAGCCTGTGGGCCCAGCTCCCCCAATGAGGGCCAAAAGACGGGAAGGAGGGGCCAAGGTCAAGAGCAGGCCCCCGTCCCATCTGCTGGGACGTCGGGGCGCAAAAGGGAGCAACAGGCATTTGCGTGTTCGCAGGGACCAGCACTTGGTCCGCAGTTGCAGGATGGGGTCTGGGTCCCAGGAGCGCTCAGCCACCCGTGTCCTCACCGAAAGCACAGGTGTTCTGAAGACAGGCCTCGTTTCCTCCCCCGTCTCGTTGGGCCTTCCCGCCCACTTCCTGCTGCGCCAGATACTCCTCCAGCCTCCGCAGGCCCTCGTGGGAAGACAGATCGACAAAGCAGCCCAGAAAGTCCCAGTACTCGACCCAGGGGTACCCTAGCTCGTGAGCCAGCTCCCTGCGAGGACAAAGCACATGCGATCAGCTGGGAAATGGGAACAAAAACACAGAACTGCTGTCACGGGAAACAGCAATTTAGTGCTGGAATCTTGGTTACGATTTTATTTTATCCTGAACTGGGGACTAAATCGGTTCTCTCCGTTTCCTAAAGCAGTGCTTGCCCGACAGGGTGAAGCCGAGCAGTTCACTCACCGACCTGTCACGATGGAGTGAACCAGCCATGGGGACGGAGGGGGACCTCAAACCGACAGACCTCAGAGGTAAAAGGTCAAACAGCAAAACACAACGGACCTTTAGGTTTTCATGAAAGAATCACATAAAGTTAGATGTGATTCTGGTTTTGGGCAGGCACAAAGAAAATTTAGAAGGCCTTTTCGGGTTCAAGTTGTAAACCCAAAAGTGGGCACATTATTTTCAGAAAAAATTCTAAAACAATTCAGTGATGCTTTATTTGATTACACTGTAATTTAGCTTCTCGACTGTAGAAAATATGCTTTTCAGAGTTTTTTTTAAAACTAACAGTTTCTAGCTACACCTGAGTCTCGTGTTCTATTTCCTTCTGCATTGTCAAGCACCCAACGGAAGGCACCTCATTTGTGACACTGTCACATCCCTCAGACACAGGCTGCATGACTGCCCTTCCCTTGGGAGGACTGAGGCATGTGTGTGGGTGCAAGGCTTCAGACCCTCAGGAAAAAGCTGCAGCACTCTAGGAACTAGCACTCCGAAGGCGCAGTGCTTAGAGTTCCCGCCCCAGTCCACACAAGAGCACAGCACGCAGAATGACTTCAGCGCTCAGCTCATCAGCCCTGCGATGCCCTGCCAGTACCTTCCCACTCTCTCGATGCCTCTTTCCGGATCTGATTTCCTGACACTGTGAAAGAAGCCTGCTTTCTCTCGAGGCGGCGTTTTCCAGAGTCTGCGAAAATCTTCTGCCTGTGGAGAGAAAAAATGTTGGGCTCCGCTGTGAATCCGAGTTGCCAGGCAAATGGAAAAGTAGAAGCAGCATCGCAGTCACCTGGGCGCCCCGCCCCCCCCCCCCGGCATTCCCCCTCACTCCCCAACGCACTCCAGGCAACATGCCTGCCTGGCCGGGAGCTGAGACCCGGGGGCCGCAGAATGCCTGAGGTGACGGGGGCGAGGAAGAGTGAGCGGCCTTTCTCTCTTCCTGCAGCCCCGGCTGGGCAGTGAGGGCAGAGCTGCCCCAGGAGACCCCAAGGAACACAATACAGAGCTACCACCAACAGAGCCTCAGTCATTGTCCCATCACGCGTAAGAAAAAAACGTTTTTAAGTTGCTCTTACTAGAGTTTCATGTTTCATGCAGCATCTAATCCTAAATGGTATCGCTTATTTCTGAAGATGTTTTTATAGCTGCAGGTAACTACCTAAAATTTTTTCCACAAGAAAAAAAATTACATACAGTTCGAAGTATGAAACATCTCAGTCTAGAATATGAACTTCAGAATTTGCTAACGGAAGTTCTGTAGTGACAAGTCCAAGAATATTGGAAAGGACAGCCCAGCTAGATTGGCAAGGGCCAGTGAGATGGGCCATCAACACTAACGAGAGAACTGGGTGACGATGACATAGGGAGGGTTAGCCCAGGGAAATGTCGCTTCTTTGAAGCATGCACTCATTACCACATCTGCCCTGGCTAGCAAGTGAGGAACACGTCAAGACACTTGTATCTCCAGCAAGCATTTTGAGCCTTGTCACTAACTCGCTGGGGTCTCCTGAGACCTGGTCTCGAAGACCAAGCACAACGAAGAGGCTGGCACACCCAGCACTCGGTAGGGACAGCCAGAGGCTGGTCGTAGAAGCCCCCACAGCAGCTCACCTTGGCTGGACTCAGGGGCCCCGCGAAGGCGCTGAGGGTCAGAACGGGGTCTCTGGGGCCGCCCGCTCCATGGCTGGTGTGAGAGGCCTCAGCCGTCTGGTCTGAAGACCACAGCTCCCCGATCACCGGGGAGGACGTGTCCTCGGCTCTCAGGAGCGGCACGTAGAAGTGGCCTGGAAGGAGGACACACGCCAGGGCTACAGGCACCGGCTTCGACGGCCGCTCCCCGCGGTGGGGGTGCGCGGCACCCAGTGAACAGCCTGCGGGACAGCGCGCTCCTCACGGCACGGGCCTTGCGAGCGATGCCGTGAGGGAGGCGAGAAGGCCGGAAGGCAGGGCTGAACCCCACACCCCTCCTCTAAGGGGCCCCACACCCCTCGTCTGCTGGGAGAAAAGAAAGGAAAAAAGGAGAGAAGGTGGGCAACGAACAGCTCCTCACCCCCAGGCACTCAGAAGGACCGAGAGGTGGGACCTGCGCGAATGAGACCAGCGCACGGCAGGAGCCTGAGCACCGCGTGCCTGAGCACCGTGGAGCTGACATCCGACCCCGGCCCTTTTGTACGCTCCAATGTGACATCACTGAGCACACGTTGCTAAGAGGCCTGGGATCACAAAACCCTCTATGTGAAATCCAGAAAGCGCATAGGCAGTGCAGTGAGGCCATGGAAGGGGCAGCAGGGACGTTCAGGGGACAGTGCACAGCCAGGCTGTCATGTCCCAATCAAACCATTTACAAAGGCAGGAGGTGGCAGCAGCATCTGCTGACTCCTGCTTTAAATGGAGACCAACAGGGATTTGGATCAG
This sequence comes from Pteropus vampyrus, assembly GCF_000151845.1. NCBI lineage: Eukaryota > Metazoa > Chordata > Mammalia > Chiroptera > Pteropodidae > Pteropus > Pteropus vampyrus. The sequence goes on along the minus strand of NW_011888970.1, from coordinate 271,212 downwards.
AAAGGACACTCAGAGAAGAAAGGTATTTGCTGCAACGTCAAGCGGGCCGACCAGCCCTCTGGCTACAAGCGACAAGGGCAGGCACTTTTGCTGCCATCCTCTGAAACTCCCAGGAAACAACAGAGGAAGACGGTGGCAAAGGCGTGTTCTGAAACCAGCCATATTCACAGTCCCGAAGCCAGAGCCCACACGCTCCTGCCAAGAGGAGCGAGGCCCCAGGGAGGGGCAGTGGGCCTCCCGACCTGAGCAGCAAGGTCACGGTGTGGCCGCTCGAGGGCCAGGGGAACAGCCCCGCTTTGCCCAGGAGCTTGGGCGTGGCCCCTCCATTTGCTTCTGTCTGAGAAGGGAACAGATACACCGGCTGCGGGAGCGGCCCCAGAGGTTAAGGGGTGAGGGCAACTTGGTCTCCCACAGAAGGTCAAGGTTCAAAGGAGAAAGTGCACAAAAACGCAGGGACTGGGGTGGGAGGCCAGGAAGCAGGGTGACCTGAGGCCTTCTGAGCAGGGCTGACCGGCGACCCTCCGCTTTGCTCCCAGAGCACAGCCAGGGCCTCCCCAACAAGGGACCCCAACGTCCAGGCACGACGCCTACCTTACCCTTTAAATATTCTCTAATCCGCTCCTTCAGTTCCACGGATTTATTTTTGCTTCTTTCGCAAATGACCTATTTAGAAAAAAAGTGAACACTATATCTTAATTTTCTAATCAATAAGATTTTATAAAAGCAAGTTTTAAAGTCAACCATACAAGGACAGTCAGTATCTAACACTGAACATTTCATAAAACCCACAATCAAAAAACATGTGTTGAAGAATATAATCTTCCTTCTAGAATGTTTTGGACCAGCTTAAGAGACCACGACGAGAAGAAAAACTCTGAGAGGGTGGGTGAATTCGTCTTCTTTCTTCATGCTATTCGACACTTTCTGCTTTTCTGCAAAGGAAAGGGACCCTGCTGCACACTACCGGGTCAGCAGGCGACAGACACGCTCGCACTTCTCGTGAGTCCCGCTGCCCGGGAGCTGCTGCCGTCTGGCGGCTGGAAACAGAACGCCCGTCTAGCACGAAAGCAAATGTTTCCTTTTTGCAAATACAGGAATCAACTTTGTTAGCCCTTGAAGAATTGTAGTGACAAGAACGTTTCTGCTAGAAAATAAAAAGCCAATGTTCTTTAAATAAAGAAAGAATCACAAAATTACCATCTCCTACCAGCCTGAGAAACAAAATGCAACACAATTGTACAGTATATCCTGTGAATAGTGCAACTAAGTATTTAAGTCTGTAACTGACTGAGAGATGTCAAATGCTTAAAACATGTTACCAAATGGCACTGTATACTGAAAAAATGTACATACACATGCACACACAAAAAACCGAGTCAGATACATGCAAAATAACAGTAATTTCTGAGTTGTATAATTTTCTAAATTTTATTGTTTTGTTTATGTGTATTCTAAACTTTAAACAGGAAGTGGCACTACTTATGTAACCATAGCAACTACAGAAAAGAACCTATTTCCAAAGGGCAGGCAGGTCCAGGTCAGCTAACAGTTCTGATGGATGCTCAGTCCACCTCCCTCTCCCCTTCATAGGCACAGACGCCCCTCTGCCCTCTCTAAGGCATGTTTTGCTCAACTGCCAGTACAGATCATGACCAGGGCTGCTTCAAACAGTTTGTATGGGTCAGGTGAGAACAGATGGGAGGAGGGAGGAGCTTAGGACAGCACTTGGTGCACACGGAGCTGAACTTGTCAGCTGTTTTCAACATCACCACCACCACCACCACCGCCATCACCGCCATCACCACCACCGCCATCACCACCACCATCGCCACCACCACCACCACCACCATCTCCTCTGTTCTCTATGACTCTAGTCAACTGAGGTGTGTACAGAAGGAACTTGATAAAAAACTGTGAGCTGTTAAGAACGACTGACCACCAATTTCAGGAAAATAAAATCTGCAAACTGGGACAGTTCCTTCTGTCCTGGCTGTACAGAAGCATCTCCTTCACAGAGAGCATCTTACTCGGCAGTCAGGGTTCTGAGGTGTGCCCATGAGGCAACCAACAAATTTACAGTCAAGAGTTACTTGTGACTTCACAGTGGCTAGGATCTTAACTGTAATTTTATATAGTTTCGTTTCTGACACTATACAGTAACAGCATTTTAATAGGTACTTACGTCTTCAGGTGTTTTATCATATTTATTCCGGGGGTGTTTTACAATCAAAGGGTGTGAAGATAGCACGTTGACCACATCTACATTCCCAAACTTACAAGCAAAATGCAGCGGTGTGTCGTAGCCCTAAGAGGCACAGAGGAAGAACACTGATTTCTAATTTACACCCTTTGTTTCCAAGGTTGCTATACAATGAAAACACATATTTTGAAAAAAACCCACAAAACCCTCAAAAACAAAAGGTCATAAAAAGACACTTTTCATAAATGAACAGTAACTAGCATGCTACTACGTGTTCACTTCATGCCAGGGCTTGAGCCCAGCACCATGCCCTAGTCACCATGTACCTAGTGCCTGGGGGCCCAGGTCTAATGGGGAGCTTACGACCGAGCCACGGCATGTCGCCTGCTCAGTAAACAGTGGATTCAATAATTCAGAGCCTCTACAACGTCTTATAATCACTGCTAAAAAGTGAAATAAGTAGATGAAGGCAACATCCAAAATAAAGCAATGTCTTTGAAATTGGTCTGTACTCAAAGAGAACTCTCGCCAGCAAATAGCACCATAAACTAGACCAGTGGTCCCCAACCTTTTTGGCACTAGGAACCGGTGCTCCTATGAGAATCTAAGGCCTGGTGATCCCAGGCGGAGCTGAGGCGGGGTTGCTGGCGCTGGGGAGCGGCTGCAGATACAGATGAAGCTTCGCTCGCCCGCCCGCCCGCCACTCACCTCCTGCTGTGCGGCCTGGTTCCTAACAGACCACGGGCTGGTGGCGGTCCAGGGGTAGGGGGCCCCTGAACCAGACTCTCCACTCCGGACTCTACAATGCTTCTCAATGCTCCACTCGCCTTTGGCGGTACCCTTCCCGGGCACCCCACAGCGGCACCTGTAACTGCTTCCTGCAGACCAGTGGGCTGAGGGCCCCAGTGCGCTCGAGCCCAAGAGCCGGGGAGCCGACCACCTCCAGGCGCCCTTGGTCAGATGGCCACGGGCTCCAATGTAGCCGTCCCCATGGGTCCCATTCACATCGACAGAGCCAGAAACGCGGCCGTGCAGTCCACCAGCTGCCCCCGCGGCCACGGCTGCCGTCTCCTCAGCTTCTCGCTAGGTGCCGAGACTCCGGATGGCCTCACTCCTGCACCCATGCGCTCAGCTCAGTGCACCCAGCAGGTGACCCGCATGGTCTTCTGCCAGGAGATGTCTCTAAGGCAGCCCTTGCCCCTGCTCCAGACTGCACCAAAACATTTTTAGCCTCTCTTGAGATTTTGGCTTTCACTGGGCCTCTCCTGACAAAGGCCGGGAGGCCAGTGTCCTTGGAGCAGCACTGTCTGGGCTGAGACCCACGTGCACTGCCTGGTGAGGCGACCGCTAGTGTGAGGGGTCTTGTTTTCTAACCATCGTTCTGAGCTCTCTGGGCTCCACGAACGTGTCCTCCCTGCCCCTCCACACGCACTGGCACGGTGCAGGGACATAGTACCTACTCCTCCAGGCACACCGTGAGACTGGCCGTGACCTCCGCCGGGGCAGGGACGAGGGCACACTCACTCACCACTTTGTCGGGTGTGTTCAGGTACAGGTCGAGGACGTAGCAGATGCGCTTCTGCAGCATGCCCGGGGCGTCATCCGGGTACATGAGCCGCATGAAGTCGGGGTCTTCCAGCGTCTCGAGGGTCAGCTGGCAGATGGAAGCCTGATTCTCCTTGGCAGCAACATGCATGACGTTGTACCTGCATCCCTCCTGAAGGAGAACCACAGATCCTGAGCTTCGTTTCTGTCACCCGGTCTCGATGCTCCCGACGCGGGAGGCAAGCTCACCTGCACGATGGTTGGGTTGTCCCCTGACCCGATCAGGTACCGGGGATTACTCCAGATGAGGTGGGAAAAGGCGTCTTCTTCTCCCTGCTCCACGGCCTTCCGCAGTTTGGCTGTGAGGTCTTGCGTGCGGGGGTTTTTGTAACTGTTCGCTCTCTCTCTGTTTACTGCTTCTGACTCAAGTGAATATAAGCCATCTGTTACGAGAGACGGAGTTAAGGAACATTTAATCTCACAAACATTTTCTCCTCAGCCCCTATGTGCTACACTGAGGGCGATAAAACTCTCTCCCAGAGGCTTACAATCTGGCTGGGAGAAACAATGACAGTACAGAAGGATCAAGTCCCAGCCTACAGTGGCGGCACCAACGCGCTGCTGTAGCACGTGAGCAAAGACTCGATGGGACTCCATCCGGGAAAAGGCTTTGAGAAGGGGTGTTGAGCTCAGCCGGTGGAGGAGGGACAAGGACACGTGGCCGCCAGCACACCCAGAAGCCGTTCGAAGCACATGGAGCTTTCCCGCAAAGGCAGTGAGGCGCAAGGGACTTCTGCTGGTTTAATCACGACACCTGAGAAAGTGTGAGAGCCGGCTTCCTGAGGGAAATCGTCACAAACTGAGAAGACGGAAGCTGTATGCTTGAAATCACCCTGGTTTCCCTGTCAGGCCAAGTTAGGGAACAGAAGACAGGAGGCAGACGGGACTCTTGACTGGTGGCCAAATGTCCCCAAAGGGAGGGCCTTCCTCTGGAACCCCAGCAAGCCTAGAAGGACCACTGAGCTCCAAGAGGGGACAAGCCTGAGGTCGGGCCGACATTAAGGCCCCTCACGAGAGCAGTCTGTGGGAGTCGGAGTGGTTAGATGTCTGCCTAGACGGGTCCTGCGGGCAAGCCCAACTTCTGCCGAGTCGTCCGCTCAAAGCAGGTGGAGCTCCAGGTGGGAAATGGACTGGGCTCAGCATCGAAAAGGCCCTGAACCCGACGGGCAGCGGGGAGAGGGAAACAGCGGGCGAACAGAGTGGGCCACGGCAGACTCTCGGCCGCTTCTCCCACGGCCTCGTCAACTTCAAGGCCGAGAGTAGCTGACCGGCCTGCTCACCCCCACTGCCTCCACCCTCATGGTCCCCACTCCTCCCAGAACTGACCCGCAACCCATCCTCTTCTGCTGCTCCCCAGAGGGGCCTTCCCTTCCTGGCAAACTGGACTTCTCTCAAAAGCGGAGAAAACGAATCGCCGTGTCAAGAGAGACGACACAAAATCCTGTGGGGAAACATGACAGGACGCCCCGATGCGGGCTGCGGTTTACCTTGCAACCCATCGCTGCTGAAGACTGGCGCTATTTTCACAGGAGACAGTGGTAAAGAGGCTTTGCCTGGGGAAGGGAAATAATCACTAATTCCTCTAGCAAATTTCTCAGCATCTTCTCTGCTGGAAAAAGCTTTAAATCGGGAGCCTTTGATCATTTTGACAGCTTGCAATGCTTCCTTCTTATCTTCGTAAACATGAATCCTTTCTGTGTGGCAAGAGTAACAAAGGAAAGATAAGTCACTGGAGCCGTTGTCACTCACGCGCTCCTGAAGGCCCCATGTTTAACAGTAAATAGCTGCTATCCAGTCGTCTCATTTTCTTATTAATATTCCAAATTTTTAATTTTGAAGAAAAATGGCCTTACCTAGCTAAAAGAACACAATAAACTTGATTATCTATGTGTGTGAACATAAATAACATGATACATATTTTACACATGCATGTAATTTTATATACTATTCCATACTAAAAAATAAATTCATGGATTTTGATCTAAATAAAAATAACAAAAGAAAAGCAAGTTAAAAACTGTGAACGTGAAGAGAGAGTTCCAGACGGAGCCAAAGGCAGTGGCTGCACATGCCTCCTCTAGCGACCGCCCCACGATTACGACGAAGCTACAGAGCAACCAGTACGCGGGTCACCAGAGGTCTGGCTGAACGGAAGCCCTACAACTAGGTCACCTCGAATAACAGGCCACCTCAAAACAGCAGGAGGGGCAGACACAGAACGGCCCGGTCCCAGATCCACGTGTGGCATTCGAGAACCAGGAGGGCTGTCGTGGCTGCAGAGCCACTTCCCCCACCTGAGGAGCGAGGGGTCCCGGCCACACAGCAGGCTCCCCAGCCCAGGGGTCCAGTGTTGGGAAGAGAAGTCCCCGCCGCCTCCGGTGTGCGGCTGAGGGAGAGGAGGGCTGCAGGAAGCGGGGACCTTCCTCTTCGGGGCCCGCTGGCCTTACTCGCTGGTGGACTCGCCGCTCTGAGCTCCCGTGCCGGGGCAGCTGCTCGAGGGGCACCAGGGACACGTGGGGAGGTGCTGAGTCGTCGGGCTTCGGGGCCGGGGCTGGAGGGGCGGTTTGCTCCTGGTCAGAGGTACAGGCAGAAGCCACTGGTCCTCTGTTGAGTACTACATGCTCCCCGCCTGCACATGCAGGCGACACAATCTGGATAACACAGGTCCCTTCGTCCAAGGGACTCCCTGAGACCCCGCCCTTCCCAACACGTGCAAGCCACTTCCAGTGATTTCTTCCACACAAACAGACTGCCTTGGCTCTTGCTGCGAACGTTCATAAATCTCTCAAAGGCTCAGAAAACTCAAAGAGGCAGCATCTGGCCTCACTGCGCTCCGTACTCTTGCTGAGCAACCCCACGCCCTGCACTGGTGGCCGCCGGCCTCGGTTTCCGACCTGGCCCCTCGACGCACCTGTAAGCCCAGCACGCGTGGCAGCCATCTGTGGGTTGCTTGGTGACTCTTTTTTTTCCCCTTTCTTTAATCCCCCCACCACTTCCACCCCTGACCCATGGATGTTGCCGTTTCCCCTTAAGAACTGGATCTCTAAAGGCGGGTGTCCCCTCACACATGCACGCGGCGTGCACCCAGGGTCTGGCACCCCTGGCGCACTCAGGGGGCCTGGCGCATGCGGGGTATGGCTCCACCTGGGGCGCAAACCCAGGACCTTCTGCGTGCAAAGCAGCCATGCTAACCACTATACTGTGGAGCCACCCCTGCTTGGTGACTCCTACCAGGTGGTCCTGGAGGTGCACAGGTTGCAGCTGAACCTGGCCTGCAGCTGGGCCCCTCCCAGGTCTGTGCCAAGGGGCCCCACAGGACACTACATAGAGCCACTCTACTAAGGCCGGGAGACTTAGGAGCCCTACCTAATACACAGAAGCAGACACAGGGAGGCAGCCAAAATGGGGAGACAAAGCAGCATGTTCCACATAAAAGAAAAGAACAAAGCTCCAGAAAAAGAATTCACCAAAATGGAGACAGCAGTCTACCAGATGCGGAGCTCAAAACACTGGTTCTGAGGATGTTCAAGAAACTTAGGGAAAGAGTATATGATCTCAGCGAAAACTTTAACAAAGAGATAAAACACACACATAATGAAGATGGAAAACATAATAGGGAGCCAGTCATAAATGAAGAATACAATATCTTAGATAAAGAGCACATCGGAGGGACTCAAGAGTGGATGAAATGGAGGATCGAATCAGTGACATAGATGACAGGGTAGCAGAGGGCACTCGCCCAGAACGGTAACAAGAAAAAAGAATCCAACTAAATGAAGGTAGTTTAAGAAGCCTCTGGGACAACGTCAAGCATACCAACATCCACATCGCAGGGGTCCCAGAAGGAGACGAGAGAAAGGAACCGAAACCTATTTGAAGAAACGATGACAGAAAACTTCCCTAACTTGGTGACGGAAATAGACATACAACCCCAGGAAGCTCAGAGAGTCTCAAACAAGATGAACCCAAAGAGGCCCACACCAAGACACACCATAATTAAAACGCCAAGAGTTAAATTCAAAGACAGGATCTTAAAAACAGCAAGAGAAAAGCAATTAGTTACATACAAGGGAACGCCCATAAGACTGTGAGCAGATTTCTCAACAGAAACTTTGCAGGCCAGAGGGCTTGGCACAAAGAGGGCTTGGTAGAGTCATCCAGGACCTACGACCAAGATGACTCTACCCAGCAAAGCTATCATTTAGAATCGAGGACAGATAAAGAGCTTCCCAGACAAGAAAAAGTTAAAGGAGTTCATGACCACCAAGCCAGCATTACAGGAAATGTTGGAGGAACTTCTTTAAGAAAAAAAAATATGTATCGAAAGTCTAAATAAAGAATGGTAATAACTAAAACAAACAAATTAGAAAATTCTGATTATATAAGAAC
>NW_011888970.1:255360-261895 GCF_000151845.1 Pteropus vampyrus | reverse complement strand
ATACATATATATATTAAAGTTCTGTAGGGGAACGAGCATAAGTTCTGCATGAGACTCTCATATAGACATAAAATACAAACGACAGAACAGGAGAAAAAAATTTTAACTGCTATAACAGAAGAATGGTAATGCCCACTGCCCAGTAAAAACGGTCAATAGATATGACCAAGCAATTCATCAAATACATACATACGGAGTATAAGCACATAAAAGACGTATTTACCTAACACAAGATAGAGATTTCCCTTATTCAAGAGACATAAAGCGGAGTTCGATAACATGCAGAATGACTGACAGACAGAAACAAGATACCTGTTCTCCCTTTCTAGGTAGTTTGCTATACTGTAGACAGGATGGAAAAGTCACTCTCTCGTGCACGATGAATGGTAACACCTTTGGGAGGACGCTAGCTTTCAGTTTTAAAAATGCATACCTTCTGACCTGACACTTCCTACCATTTTTACTAAAATAAAAACGATACACACACACAAACACACACACAAAGGCAGTTATGGAATAGGGAAGAGAAAGAAATTTCACATTTCCTATACTGTGTGTATATATATATTTTTGAAAAGCACCTTTTATACTAACAGAGATTAAAAACAAAAGTAAATTGCATCATGACCATTTCCAGTGTCATTACATCTTCTCTAAAAAGTTCTGTGGTTGAATAACATTCCATTCTACTCAAGAGACATAACATGTCTAACTACTCTCCTATTTTGGGGCGCTGTCACAAATGATACGTAATAGTAACGACTGTGCAATCTCCGATACTCTAATCGACATCAAGTTTCCATTAGTTCTTTCCAATGCCATTTTGGTCTTGTTTCAAACTGCGATCCTTTGGCGTTGAAAATTATTCGTACCTTCACTGGCCATTTACATTCATTAACATAAAAGGTGGTCAGGTTATGTTGAAAAAGAAAAAAAGGAGGCAGATGGTTAGTTAAGAAACGGTGGCCAGCCGAAATATTTGTAAGTGAAGTACACCTCACAGAATCCAATTTTCTTAATTTAAAAAAATCCACAGATTTTAAAAAAATTTTAGGTGAGTTCTACATAAAAATGCCAATATTGGTTACTTTGGATGGAGTCTGCTGATTAAATGATTCTTTCGTCTCTGTCGTCTGAGATTTTAAAATCGCCTCACCCCAGCTGTCCATGCGCGCTCCCGCCGCCCCCGATAAGAAACGCCGCTGGCGCCTGGTACGTTACCATTTCTCGCCGGGGCGTCCTCGTACGCAGGGCACACTCCGTAGTACAGAGGCGGCTCGGCAGAGGCCCGCACCATGGCTCTGTGGCCATTGACCTGAGCCGCAGCACTGAAGGGCACTGGGCAGGTCTTTGACGTCAGGTCTTCTTCCTCTGGAGGATTCAAGCCCACGCCATAACCGAAATCCCGGTCTTCAGAAAAGCTGGGCTGCTCGGCCAGGCTCCCTACCACAGACTTCAAACTCCTTTGTGTGCCCTGGCTGAGCGTGGTGGCGCCTGCGCTGTCCTGGTCGAGAGGGTGTGAAGGCGGTGCTCCTCCATGCTCTAACAGAGCCTGAGCCAATTTTTTCTCGAAAATGAACCTTGTGGTCGAGGTGATAGGTCCACATTTCAATCCGGCTTTGACAATCTCTTTTCTGAGGTCGTCTGGATTCAGCAGTTTCAATCGCGCCAAGATAGCATCCATTGTCATTTCACCTAGGCCCAAAAACACAGAAATCAATTTGATGACTAAGTACATCTTTTCTTACTTAAAAAAAAAAAAAGTCTACGGCCATGCCACCCTGAACAAGCCCGATCCCGTCCGATCTCGCAAGCTGAGCAGGGTGGGGCCTGGTGAGTACCTGGATGGGAGACCACCTAGGAATACCAGGTGCTGTAGGCGTAAAAGATAAAAAATAAGGGATTGTAAGCTGACAAGGTCCTTGCAATCTGTGAGGTCAACCAAGGGCTGCCTCGCCTTCAAAAAAAAAAATAAAGAAAAGTGGCAAAAAGCTGGCTTCGAAGTTTCTTTTCAATCCAGTGTTTCTCGCAGTCTCTGGAGTCTATGAACTCCCTGAGAATTTTCATAAGCTTTTGTTGCCCAATCTAACGTAATATAAATAAAAATAAGCAGTATCTGGGTCACTTGGATAAGAATCTTACAACGCGGTACTATCATAGAAGGATCTCGCTAACGCGCTGCATAGACGGCGCACCGGGAAAGCAGGCACACTCCTGCGTTGCTGTTCGGAGTGTAACTTGGAACAAATCCCAGGGAAGGCAACTGGACAATTTCCACCCCAACTCCAACTCCAGGTGGGAAATTCTGCAGCTTTAAAACAGAGGACCCACACAGATAGCTCTGGCAGTCACTTTGCTAATAGCAGCAATAAACATCTCATGTTGGTTTTGCGGAGCTTTCCACGTGCCTGGTTCTATCCTAAGCACCCCACATATACAGAGTTACTTAACAGTGGCAGTGTCTCCGTGAGGCATAGTTCACCCACACTTTACAGATGAAGAACCCAAAACATAGAGAAGCTCAGTAACTTGTGTAAGTCACACAGTTACCAAACAAATGGACTTGAACTGGAGCTTTTGAACGTGGACACATAGCAGTTAAGTCCACGGAGGACAAGTTTAAGCGCGGTGAGAATCGGGGGAGAAGGTAAGAAATGACGGGGCACAGACCACTGCTGAGCAATGGGGCCGGAGACGAGGGCCCACGTCAGAAGGGGTCTTAAATACGGAGGGATCAGATGCCATGGGAGGGGCTTGGGGGACTGCAGCCGGCCTGGGATTATAGCGAGATTTCCAATCTAGGTGTCTAGGAAGTGACTCTACCTGAGGCAGAGAGTAATGGAGAAAGAAATGGAGATTGAGGAACTGAGCATCAGAAACACCTATTGCACACCACGTGGGCACCTCAATTTTCAAGTCTGAGATTCAGAAGACAAGAAGTTCACAGTGGGAAAACAGATCTGGACATCGTTAGCACAGATGGTGGTTATGATACCAGGACACTAAACCAGGGCGACAAGGAGCAAACAAAGGCAGTGAGCCAGAAACGGAATCTGAGTGACATCAAGGACTAAGACAGGAAAACAAGAAAACATCAGACGTATTAATGCATCACTGAAACCAAGAGGAGGTGGTTTCGAGAGGTGTTTACAGATTAAATGATAAGACAGCCGGGATTGTCTTTACATTTACTCCAGTAGGAGAACAAAACAGAGGGGCTAGAGACAGGTACAAGAAGATTCAGAAAATATTCACGTCTGTTGTAGCTGGACGACGGGAACCAGGGTGCATCGTATCATCCTATCTGTGCATTCATTCTTTTTTGAAACACTTTATGATGCCACCTCTCCTCACCTGACTTCAATATTTCAAAAGTGGCTGTTATATATTTTCAAAGGAGATATTAGTCCTCTGAACAACGAACATATTGCACAGCCCCCTCTAAAGCTGCCGAAGAACCTGAAGGGGAGGCACCTAGGCGGATTCTCTGTGCACCTGGATATACAAGCAACAGAGGTGGCTCAGGAATAATGAACTGACAGGAAAGGCAAAGAGGTCAAAGCCACATGCAAGGCAAAGCTGAGAGGTGGGGAACACTGGGGCAGATGCTATGAATAAAAAGAGGAACTGAATCTGCTCCTGACAATATTCTATTTTTCATACTACTCCCGTGTCCTTACCCTAAAGCTATCTTTTTAATATGAGCTAGTGTGAAGGGGATTTTGTCCTTGCCATCAAGCAAACCCTAAATAGAACAATTACATTACATTATAACTGTGTGACTTTGGGCAAGTTATGTAACATCTAAGCTTCGGTTTCCTCATCTACAAAATGGACAAAACAGTTCTACTTCTTAGGCTATAATGAGAATTAGGTAAAATAATACACAGAAATTAACCATAAATGTCAGTTACAGCTATGATAGTTAAGCTATTAAGCGATTTAAGCTTATTAATCTTGTAGAATACAAGATTATTATTCTCGTAGAATAACGCTAGGAAGTCAACTTGGATAAAAACAAAAAAGTGCATTCTGTTATTGATATTCTTGCAGCAATATGCAAGTATCTGCTGCCTGTGCGAAGCAAACAAAAGATGAAGCAGAAACGAGTGAGACTGGCTACTGCGGGGTGGGCTGGAGCTCCACAGGGAAAACGGACCGAGGGCCGGGGCGGGGGAGAGCGGCACTGCAGAATCTAACTGCTGTGACTCTTAGAAACATATTTGTGATTCCCACTCAAAAGATAAACAAAAGAGGCGGGGAGATTCCAAGTGGAAATGCAAACCAAATCATATGAGCTCAACCGCTTTACAAAGTAGTAACATAATAAATGCGGAGAGCCTACTAACTGGAAAACAGTATGTGACTACGAACTAAGGACAAAGACAAAAGCGGGGCACGCAGACACCGCACTACCATTGGTGTGTTTTCACAGTGGTGTCAGTTAGCAGTCCTGAGGCTATTTCACAGGCGCTCTAGGACTCCGCAAATAACTGGATAAACTATGGCTCAGGAGAGCAGCTTCCTCACTAACGAAGAAGGAAGTTACAAATAAGGAGAGGGGGAGGCTAGAACATGGTTTAGCAAACTTTGTAACAGCAAGGAGGTACATTTGAAAGCTCTGAAAGCCATAAGGTCTCTCAAACGCTCAAAAAAGCTATAGATGAGAGTGTGGCTGTGTCCCAGTAAGACTTTAGTCAGAAATACTGGGGGCCAGATCTGGTCTTCAGGCCACGATTTCCTGACCCCTGGGCTAGAACTGGAAATATCTGAGTGACCTTGATTGAGAGATTGGTAGAGACACAGATAAGATAGAAGTACAAGATATTTGGGTCTGCAAATCGGATACTTTCTAGTCTCCTACAGTCGTGTTAATATGTAAGATACTAACATCAAGGAATATAACTGAATGGCATAGGATTTCTTTCACCCTTTATTTTGAAATAATTATAAACACAAGAAGTTGAAAAATAGTACAGAGATCACGTGCACCTATCACTCGACTTTCCTCAATGGCGACATCTTATACGCTGTGGTGCATGACCCAAGCCAAGTACAGCACAATAAACTAGCCCACGGGCGTTATCAGTCTGAGTCATTCTCTTGCTGCCTCTGTACAAAATTCCATGAGCGTTTGCCACCCACATACCCACCGCCGATTCCTGAACTGTTCCACTGCCACGAAGACGTCCCTCCTGCTCTACCTTTATTCATAACCAATCTCCGCTCCGCTGTCCCCAAGCTCCACTGTCCCCAAACCTCAGCAACACTGATTTGCTCTCCATCGCGACACTTTCTCTTCCAGAATGCTAAGTGGAACACTTGCCCTTGAGACCTACCTAAGTTGCTGAGTGGGATCAACAGCAACTGTTTCACTGCTGGGTGGCATTCCATGGAACCAATATGCCAGTCTGTTTAAACACTCACTCCTCAAGAGACATCTGGGCTGTTTCCATTTCTTGGCAAGTAGAAATAAAGTAACAAAATCTTTATGGTTTCGAGTGAAAATAAGTTTTCATTTCTCTAGAATAGGTGCCCAGCAGTGCAGTGCAGGTTTAACTTTTTGAGAAAACTGCCAGATTTTCAGAGTGGCTGTACCTTTTAACATTTCCACCAGCAGTAGACGAAAACCCAGTTTCTCAGCAGTTAGTAATACTGGTATTTTTTATTTTAGCCATTCTAGTAGGAATCTAGTGATATCTCATTGCAGGTGTATTTTGTACTTGGCTACTGGCTGGTGGTGTTGGACACCTTTTCCCATGTGCTTCTCTGCTCTGTACTATTTTTGTAATTTTTATAAGTCTACAATGATTTCCAAGAGAAAAGATGAAATTTAAAAAGAAGTTTTTAATGAAAAAGACACTCCAAAGTCTAATTTCTTAGACCCATACCCTACTGGCCACATATATCCTTTAGCCTCAGCATATAGATAATTTTCAGCCTTGGTGTCCGTCTTGCACTGCGTTTTTAAGCAATGTTGACAGTGTCAGCATTAAGGTGCCACGCAGAACTTTCAGCAGCCCAGCAGAACGAGGGGCTAGCTGGACCTGGTGTCTGTAACACGCTGAACATTTCCAGCCGGCCTCTGCCTCCGTAGGTGTTACCTCCGCGAGAGCTGGGGCTTCCCCAGCCTCGAAGCCACCACGAGGGGTACGGCGTCGCTAAGGACCCTTTCGACCCTGAGAGTCCAAGGCCGTCAGTACTGCCTTCTGTTAACAAGGCTCCATCCTCCCAGCAGAGTGCTTGAGGGATTCCTGGTTACTCCCCAGGAAGATCCCAGACTGGCAGGCCAGGGGTGAAGGAACGTGGACGGAGGCGGCGGACGCGCGCAGGGCCCGGTGCCCCGCGCGCGGCACGGAGGAGCTGAGCACCGATGGCAGGACCGCGGGAGGGCGGCTTTCCTGTCCGGCCGCCACGGACACCGCCCGGGCTCCCTGCCTCCGGCCTGTCCGTCCGCCTGCACGCTGGGGACTCCAGGGCTTCAGTCCGGGTCTACTCCCAGGACACCGGAGCGAGGCTGGGAGCGGGGTCGAGC
>NW_011888970.1:252162-254591 GCF_000151845.1 Pteropus vampyrus | reverse complement strand
GAGTTAGTGCGCGTACCGCCGCGCTACGGTGGGGCTCGCAGGGCTCCCCCGGGAACGGGTGGAGGCGGCGATGTGACCCTGTGCCTTCTCGCGGAGGATGCGGAGCAGCAGCGGTCGCTTCTGACGCGGCCTGGGGCATGTGAGAGACCGATGGGAGCGTTCGTATAGACTGTGGCGATGGCACGACAGCCTGTGCTTGTTAGGACTCTCAGCTAGTACAACGAAAGGGTGCGTTTCACTGTGTGCAATCCACAGTGATTTTTTAAATGGAGAAAAAGACCTAAAGAAATGTAATTGACATCTTTGGTTAAAAAAAAAAAAATCACAACTCATTTGGTGGTACTGACAGTTGACTGGGCACAACAGAAGAGTCAGCGGATCAGAGGGGAGAAATGAAAATTAAACTCACGAAGACATACTGCTTAACACCCACCAGAATGCTTAAAATTAGAAAACTGAAATAATGAAATTTTGGTGAGGATGTGGAGCAGTTTTGGAATTCTCATACACTGCTGCTGGCAGTGTAAAGTGAGTTAACCACTTTGAAAAACCAGCTCAGCAGTGCAGCCTTGGGTGTGAAAATGCCAAGTCCACAGAATGTTCATAGCACCTAATTTATTCATAATTGCCTGGAACAGGTGTTAAGCCAACTTCGTTGGGGGAAGAGAACAGGAAGCGTTTTATCATGCCGATTGCCCCTTTATCGTGTGGGGGATGGAGAGAGCCCAAGTGACATTACCTGACCAGAAAATTCAGGACTGGTTGATTGTTTCTGGGAGAGCTGAAACTGCATTTAGATCAGTTACTATATCTAGGTTTGGTGTCATGGGCTTCTAGCAAGAGTGACACCATGTTGGGCCTATGGTTTTCTCTTTAACATGGCAAACACCCAGGTGTTTAGATAAACAAACTGGAATCACCGTGAGAATCCCGTGGTGGCACACTCTTTAGCAACAATGTGAGTGAATCTGAACCACGCTAAACAAGAGTCCCCACACAGAGGTACATCTCGTACAATTCTGTTTGAGTCTCAAAAACAGGCAAAGCCTGTGGTGCTAGATATCAGAACAGCGGTTGCTTCTGAGTATGGCGGTCAACTGGGCGTGAAAGAAATGCTGTGCACCTTGCTTGGGTTGATAACAGATACACGTTGGCCAACATTTGTCAAACCTTACCAAACTGTATACTTAAAACCTGTGCCTTCTTAGTGTGAATTTTGTCTACATTTAAAATTAAGGATGCCTTGCTAGAATGAAAGCTTACCCTGAGAACAGATCTGTCCCCAGCCACTCCCCAGGTTTGACCTTTTTAGGAATATGAGCCATTGTGTAATGATGAGAGCTGTATCCTGCCTGCCCCTACCTGCTTTGCGTGAGTTACTGAATTTCCCTATGCCTCAGCGTTCAAAGGTAAATGGTGACGGTAACTGCACTGTCTCAGAGGTGAGGATGGCTATATGCTACAAGCTATGGCTATGTTACAAGCCACTGTACAGTAAGGGTGTAATAAATGTTCGTTGTTGTTACTACTTCATAGTTTAAAAACGAAGTTACCTAGATACATGCCTCTAAGGGGTGGCAGGGTGCTCCCCAGTGTTGGGGACTTTGGTGGAGTGATCATGTCAGTTTGGAGAGGAGGACTGACTGCGGCGATTAGGAGTGTGTGGTGGCCGTCGCCATCAGCATCCAGCCTCCACTCTTTAATAACTGCCAGTCATAAGTGGACACACTACTGTTAGCTAAAAAACACATCCCGTGGCCCAGGAACAAAGCAGGACAATGGACAGTGCTGTACACAGCCGGTGCCTTCCACATGCTCACTCCTTTCCACTGGGAACATGCAGGCAGGCAGTTGGGACGACGAGTGGCTGTCCTGGGCCACATGTGGAAACAGTACCTACACAGAGAGGAGGCATTTTGTCCTCAGCACCATGAAGCTGCCCCAATCAGTCCTGTTCTAACATTTGGGCTGTTATGTGAAACACAACTTCTCTCACTTAAGCCTCTGAATTTTGGGGTGTCTTAACAGCAGCTTCACCAGCCTAACCAGTATCCTAACACCAGGATTTTCTGTGGAGTTCGGCTCGTAGTAGGGATCCCATAGCCCGGATGCTCCTCACTGCCCTCTGACGCGGTCTACACGAGATGAACCGAGGCCGAGATAACCAAGGGGAAAAAAAGAAAACAGACGTCCGCCTTTCAGCCAGCCTTACTACGGGCCACTCTGCCCCCGAGGCAGGCGTGAGAATCAGTACAGCCCCGCAGGTGGGAGCAGACTGCCAAGAGATGCACAGAAACCGAGCTTAGAGAAACGCGGTCCTTTCTCAGAGGAGCAGCTTTGACCTAATTCCTAATTATAGTTTAACTTCTACCCTAATCCTAACTCCATTTCTGATCCCATGTCAAGAGAGGGCTAGGGAATGAGTCGGT
>NW_011888970.1:241550-252112 GCF_000151845.1 Pteropus vampyrus | reverse complement strand
TACCAAACTGTATACTTAAAACCTGTGCCTTCTTAGTGTGAATTTTGTCTACATTTAAAATTAAGGATGCCTTGCTAGAATGAAAGCTTACCCTGAGAACAGATCTGTCCCCAGCCACTCCCCAGGTTTGACCTTTTTAGGAATATGTGCCATTGTGTAATGATGAGAGCTGTATCCTGCCTGCCCCTACCTGCTTTGCGTGAGTTACTGAATTTCCCTATGCCTCAGCGTTCAAAGGTAAATGGTGACGGTAACTGCACTGTCTCAGAGGTGAGGATGGCTATATGCTACAAGCTATGGCTATGTTACAAGCCACTGTACAGTAAGGGTGTAATAAATGTTCGTTGTTGTTACTACTTCATAGTTTAAAAACGAAGTTACCTAGATACATGCCTCTAAGGGGTGGCAGGGTGCTCCCCAGTGTTGGGGACTTTGGTGGAGTGATCATGTCAGTTTGGAGAGGAGGACTGACTGCGGCGATTAGGAGTGTGTGGTGGCCGTCGCCATCAGCATCCAGCCTCCACTCTTTAATAACTGCCAGTCATAAGTGGACACACTACTGTTAGCTAAAAAACACATCCCGTGGCCCAGGAACAAAGCAGGACAATGGACAGTGCTGTACACAGCCGGTGCCTTCCACATGCTCACTCCTTTCCACTGGGAACATGCAGGCAGGCAGTTGGGACGACGAGTGGCTGTCCTGGGCCACATGTGGAAACAGTACCTACACAGAGAGGAGGCATTTTGTCCTCAGCACCATGAAGCTGCCCCAATCAGTCCTGTTCTAACATTTGGGCTGTTATGTGAAACACAACTTCTCTCACTTAAGCCTCTGAATTTTGGGGTGTCTTAACAGCAGCTTCACCAGCCTAACCAGTATCCTAACACCAGGATTTTCTGTGGAGTTCGGCTCGTAGTAGGGATCCCATAGCCCGGATGCTCCTCACTGCCCTCTGACGCGGTCTACACGAGATGAACCGAGGCCGAGATAACCAAGGGGAAAAAAAGAAAACAGACGTCCGCCTTTCAGCCAGCCTTACTACGGGCCACTCTGCCCCCGAGGCAGGCGTGAGAATCAGTACAGCCCCGCAGGTGGGAGCAGACTGCCAAGAGATGCACAGAAACCGAGCTTAGAGAAACGCGGTCCTTTCTCAGAGGAGCAGCTTTGACCTAATTCCTAATTATAGTTTAACTTCTACCCTAATCCTAACTCCATTTCTGATCCCATGTCAAGAGAGGGCTAGGGAATGAGTCGGTTCCAAAGATCGAGTGGGGACGTCTAGTTTCACAAGGAGCATGATTATCCTTCCACGAGAAGGAAAAGCGTGTGGACGTCCAGCCACACGTGACGTTACATCGGGTGGGGGTCCAGTCGGGCAGCCCATGCCAGGTGACTCAAGAGGAAGTGTCCTGGGAGCGACAACGGACAGCCACAGCAGGAAGCTACTGTGACTCTCGGAGCGCACCGCGCAGCCCAGAGGTGGAGAAGATGCAGCAACTGAGGAGGCCGTGCCGGCAAGGAGCCCCAAGTTTCCTTTGAAGATCGGCAATGGGGGTTCCACACAAAGGTGCCAGGATCTTGCAGAATTTTAGGAAGTCTTCAATACAGGATATAGTACTTGCTTCTAATTATAAATCTGCTCCACGAGCGGCGTCCGCATTGGCTGACGATACGCAGCCACCATTTCCACGGCAAATGAACAAGGCAGGGAACCCGCAGCTGGTGTTTCCTTCTCTCCAGGCTACCTGGGGCTCACCTGAGGCTGCCCTGTCCGCCAGGCCCCAACGCCCATGATCTAGGAGGAGAAACAGGGACTCTCCAGAAAAACTGCAATCAAAAGAAACGACGCAAGATGGTAAAAACTGAGCTGCAGACATGTGAGGGCACACGGGGAAGGGTGTGTAAAGGACGGTTGAGCCAGGTCTGTGTTCTGCTCATGGTCCCAACCCTAGGGGACAAGCAGCCATGAGCTGGAGTCTCCAAGGACAACAGTTGGGAGCTTCAGATCTGCCCCAGTTAGGGGTATTTACACCTAGGAATTGAAGGGGACCAAGGTTTTGCCGCCCTAAAGCTGCCTTTTGGGATATTGACTTTCAGCTGGTTGTTAAGAGAGAAAAAGACTCAGAACCTTGGGCCCTCGCCACCTTCCTGCCCAAGAGATTCAGATGGAAAAGCCTGGTTTTGGAAGGGGCCTGCGCAAACCCCCTGAGCACCACACAGACTCCAGGCGGGGGCCTTACCGCTGGACCACCCCATGTCTCACTGTTTTCTGGGTGACCTGCCACGTGTCTGCTCTTCTTCAATTACTTGCAAATCACTCATTCTCACTTTCGATATCTAAGACCCCATTCCCACCTTTTCTCCTTTGTCCACAATGTCACATAAACCCAATGTTGCCTTGCTGTCTTTGGAATTTTCATGCTTACGTGAATTCCCTGTGCGCATGTGTTAAAATTGGATTTTCTCCTGTTCACACATCTCTGCTGATCTGGTAAAAGCCCGGCTAGACCTCAGGAGGTGGAAGGGAAGGTATGCATTTAGCCTGCCACAGACTCATCAAGGCTCCAAATCCGGCTTCTTCCCCAGGAGAGCTGGTTTTCACACCTCTAGGCACAGCCAGGAGCGCGGACTCTGCTCTGCGACGACCGCGGGCAGCACGGGAACCTGGCCTGTGGCAGGCGTGCGCACTGGTCGGGAGGGGCTGGGTCTGTTGCTGTCATTCACGACTCCAAGTCTGCAGAGCTGGAGGGAATGGTCATCCTTATCCTCACTTCCCGCCCATCGTGCGTCAGCCGCTGGTGTTCGGCTGCTCGTTCAGGTCACAGCTCCTCCGTCACGATGCTGTCGCCAAGGTGGAGCATTGGGCAGCAGTCAGTCATGGTCCAGAAAGAACACACCTGTGCACCGCTTCCTTGCCGGAGCGAGCTGGGCTTCCTGCCCACAGCCTGGAAGGCAGACGACGACCACGGGTGGAGGGCACTGTGGGACGTGTGCCACGCAGTACGTGCTCTGTCAACTAAGACAAGCGTCGTCTCTATGCAGACGCCGGCTCGGGCCAGGCTGCCCAGGGTCTGAAGGCCAAGCTGCGAGCACGGAACTCGGCCGGGCGGGGCAGTGGGCCCCCAGCACGAATGAGCAGGCGCATGCCGCCGCCAGCAGCGGCAGGGAGTTCCGAAGGCTGGAGACGGCCTGGCGGCGCCGAAGCTGGTGTCCGGTGGAAGCCGACGCAGAGGAAGGAGGGGACGGGACGGGACCGTGAGGAGGACCTGCCCCCAGAGCCATGCCCCGCACCACGCAGGCCACAGGAGATCAGCCGCAGTTTCAAGCTGCCCGCTGTTCCCAGGAGGAAGGTGCTAGACCCTGCTTTTTACCGGATTCCGTGACATTCAAAGTCAAGTGCAGACAGGCGTAAAGGCAAGCAGAGTCCTCGTAAGCGCGGCCTCCGGTTTCCGAAGCTGCTGCTTGTGGAGAATTCTTTCTCATCTCGGAAAGGCTTGGAGGCTCTTCCCACAGCTGTCATGTTTGTCCGCCCAGCGGCCGCAGGGGCGTCCGTGATCCTGTTTCTATGTCCCGCCTCACCTGCATGAGGCGTGAGACTTCTGAGTGACCAGGTGACTTGTACAGAGCGAGCCTCCACCGCGCCGGCCTCGGCCTCGCGCCCGGTGCGCGTTTGGGCGGCGCTCGCCTCTCCCAGCCCAGAAGCCGCCGCCCGCACACGCGCCACGCGCCGTGCGACAGAAAGGACAGACAGCGGGGACACCTGACGAAGGAGATGGCTCAAAAAATACATTCACTGATTTACGCGTTCAGTGCCGTCGAGGTGTAGCCATTTCACGCGTGAACGCTCGCGTGCCCGGAGAGCAGCAGGGCGCCCGCCGCTGCCCAGCGCAGCCCGAGCCCGGCCGCCGAGGCCCAGGGGTCCCGGGAATGGGTGGCGCCCGCCACACAACCGCCTGACACCGCCGCCTCTGCTCTGCATTCGCCGCGCTGGCGTCGTGACAGCAGCTCCCTGACGACCACCCACCCGGGCTACTCTTCTTGATCAAGAATGAAGCATGGATGACCCGGTGAAACCGGCGGCCACAAAACGGACTCGAGTCACGGCCCCACTGCCGTCGGACGGGATGGCAGCATCTGGTGCGGGAAGCAAGCCCGGAGGGCAGCCGCCGCCCCTTCCTCTGGGTTGTTCCCATAAGCACCGCCCCCGACAGTGACACGCAGGCGGGGTACAGGCCAGAGGGGGAGAAACACGGGCGGACGCTCTTCTGCTGTGGTCAAAGCCGCCATGACAAAGTGGGTTTCAGGGCCCGCCTGAAACTTTGGCGGAACAGTAAAATTCCTTCAAGACAAGTATTTGAACAGGGTGTGTAACATGAGGTAAAAGTAACTCCCGAATGTGACAAAATATATGTAAACCCCCCCCAAGAAATATGAAAATCTTTAACAAAAAAATAGTTTATTGCACAAAATTTAAGGAATTCCCAAGCACGTTTAAATTTATAAAAAAATCAACATGCCTTTTAAAGTTACAAGTCATGTGCACAGTGACACCTTTCCCCTGAACACCTCCACCTGATGACTCCCTTTTATGAGGAAATTTTTAATAGAAATGAATAACCTAAACCCACTGAGTTTTCCAGACCCTCTAAAACATTACCCTCATGGACCCTATATAACCTGAGACTACCATACAGTTGACACTCACCTGGGACGTGGAGTCACCGAACCTGTGTGAATCAGGCTCAGAGTGTGTCACTTGTCCCAGCACTATGCACATCACAGAGTCCTTGGAGAAGCCCCCAGGACTTTTCTCCTCAGATACACTGGTCCCTCTCACTATTAGAAATCTTTACACACCACGTTTATCTTTGTTAAAAATAATACTCATGACATAGAAATACAAGTCATGGTGACTTTGCAGTATCTCTATACCGAGAAGCCTTCACACTAGGAGGGTTCATGTGACCTCCTACACTTGCAGCTCCCTGGCCCGGATCAAGCAAGAGCCCACTTGACACCTCATCAAAATGCTGCCTGGCAAACCTTCTCGACAGGAGGAGGAAGGCATCTAACGCTGTAAGATCCTCAGCGTCCATCTGATGCGTACTGAGGAAAAATCAATGACAGCCACATTGCAGTAAGTTTTTTTTTCGCAACATAAAAACTATTGACATCGTGAGGTGTCCGAGCCAACATTCTCTACAGTGAGGACGTGACATAGTGTTCAACACAGAGGATGATGCAATTCACAAAGAATGCAACAGCGAGCCTGTTTTTATAAATACTCCAGACTTGACTGTTTTTCGTGAGTAAATTCCTAATTCCCACTTCTGCCCACAATAGAATATTTCAAACGTTATTCACTAACAACCCGGCTCTGGGAGGTAGAAGTGCCAGTAAAGTCCCTTGGAGATAAGAAAAAACACACACACGACTCTCAACAAATCAACAACAGGCGATTTAAAAGTCCCACTTCTTGCTGCAGGTGACCCTTAAGGAAGCCCAAAGGCGGCCTCAGCGTAAACACAACAGGTCCCCTAGACATGGAGCCGCCCCAGAGCTCAGACCAGAGACAGGCTGGGTGTCTGCTGGACCGAAAGATAGGAACTGAGGGTGGAGGTGGCACAGGGAGCCGACAGGAGGCCAGAGGGCGTCGTGCGCGCGCACGCACACCGACAGGAACCAGGCGGAGGAAGGGGTGAGAAGCAGAGATGGGCTTTCACCCGCTGGACGTGTCCAGTCAGCTGCCCCTTCCTAAGAGAAGTGCAATCAGTGACCAACGCTCAACGGCAGGCCCTCCGCAGGAGGCCAAGTGCCATTCTTGGTTTTAGAATTAAAACGAAGGGTAATGCAGCCAAAGCAACAGAACGTAAATTACATTTTTCTTTTCCAATGGTACAAAAACAATTTTGTCAAAAATGATTTCCAACTTAAGCTGAAAAGTAGGGTACATTTATAATGAAGTTTTCAAGTATTAGTTCAAGATTAACCTACACAAAGGACAAATGTATTTCAGAAGTTCCGATGCTCACTGGGGAATCTTTTTTAAGCAGTAGATGTCTTTGTGATCAATGCTACTTTATCGATTGACCTCCAAACAACATATTATAAGGAAACACAAATAGCTTAAAAATACCGTCCCGCTTTCTCCACAAAAGAGATAAGTAATACATCGACTCGAACATGTCTGGTCAGTGACACTTCACGTCACCATCAGACCAGGCCACACAGGAGCCATAGGCAGCCGTTCTCTCTTCTCTAACCTATAACAATAAATATCCCTTTAGACTTTCTTAGCAAACGGGAGTCAAAATTACATACCTCAAGTCTCAGTCTGTCAGTTCCTGCGGTGTTTAAGCAGCTCAGGTGGAAAATCTACACACCTCACACCTCAGTCTCACGCACTCAGGGGCCGGGGTCCCTGGTGGGAGCGCTTGGGGGACCTCGGCGCCTTCCTCGCAGGGCCAGCTGCCTCCGCTAGGAAGCCCGCTGCTCACCAGATGGGGCGTTTCAGGACCTCCACCCTCCTGAAGGCTGTCGCCACTGAGCCCAGCACGTCCTCGACGACCATGGCCCTGGGGAGCGTCTCCACTCGGGCACGGGACGCGAGGCTGGGAGTTGTGTTGCGTGCGAGCTGCAGGGCCCCCCTCACCTTTGGCCTCTCCTCACGCCTCCCATGCCAGGCCAGCGTGTGGTGACCGCGGCACCTATGGGGAGTCCTCGTGGCCAGAGGGCCAACCCGGGGGTTGGTCAAGGCAAGGCCGAGCAGGGCTGCGGTCGGACGGGTGGGCATGTGCACTTACGACGTGGGAGGGGCCCTCAAAAATAAAGTGAAGTGAAAGCAATGAAGAATGCTGAGAATATTTGGTTTTCGAAGATAAAGTAAATAAAATAGTTGTTTCTTAAAATATAATTTTCTGACCGACATCCCTTAATCCTACATGTACATCATTTCCTGACAGCAGATTTCCAAAAGGCAATCAATCAATAAAAAGAGAATTCAGGTCATTCTTAAATAATTCCAGCACATAGTTTTCAACGACTCATTACGATTCTCAGTATTTAGATACACGTCCTACGGTGGGACGGCTACTGAAAATAAAATAAAACCAGAGGGGTGAAAACAGTCTCGCTACTGCTCTGACTGACCGGAACAGGAAACAAAGAGGGCACTGCTGGCACCAGGTCTCCATGGCGACCGGTCACCTGCAGGGAGCCACGTTCACCTTACTTGTGAGGTATCTCCCGCCGAGGACCCTCAGACGCCTGCAAACACTCCTCACGAAGACCTACACTAGGTGTTCACGCTCTGGTCGTTTTGTGGGGAAAGCTGGCTGTGAGCTGCGAACGACCCCCTAGTAACCCTCGCTCTTGTATTTTACTCCTCGTAAAGGTGAACACGAACCTGAAATTCTTAGGAAAACAAGGAGGCGACAGTAAATTAATAACCTTGTGAAAGAATGTTCCTTTGGGCAGTTACACACACTCAGGGTGGGGACACTCGGCAGTCGCCATTCCCAGCCCCTCTCCGGACGCCCTGCTCGGACCGTGTTGCTCTGTGTCTCCCCTGGGGTTGGCATGATCTTCTGGGGAAGCACAGCTGGCTGTAGGGTCCCCCTGAGTCCACGAGGACAGAGACTCATGCACGGTGACGGTGTGTGCCTCCATCTGGCGCTGCAGGCTGTCCATCTCCTGCCTGGGGAGACAAGGGGCAAAGGGAGGCACGCCGGTCAAAGCAGCCAGGAAGGACACCGCTGCCGCCGAGACAGCTGTTCGCTGACACATCTGTGGCGCCTTCAGGGACCAGCAACACTGACAGGGTCACAGAACCTAAGGGACACCTGACACCTTCCTCTGCCCCATGCAGCAACGGGCCGCAAGGCCACATGCACGTGGGCTTTGCTCGGGGAGGATGGGGGGAAGACAGAGCCGAGGGCTTAAGGGCGCAGGCCCTGGCGACTTGACGGCTTCTTGTGATCACTTGGCTACAGGCGATTCTCCTGAGAGGCCGAGGGACCCTGCCTACCAGAGACCTGCCCAGCCTTTGCCGGGCACTCAGTGCTGGCGACAAAGCCCCCTCCACATTAACGGTGTGGTGTGAGGATGAGGCAACTGGACCCGGCACGTACTTCAGTTGCTGGAGACAACTGTTGAGGTTCCTGAGGGGCTCCTTGCTCACGGCGGGCGGCGGCCTCAGCAGCTCCTCCAGCAGAGAGGCTGGCACGGGGCAGTCGGGGACCTTCACTGGTGTCATGGGGCTGGAGGGGCTGGCCTCGCCTTTCAGCTCCTTCCTCTGTTGTTAAGAGCACATGGTTAGCTCCCCTACGGCGTCCCCTCAGGTGCTGTCAGCGTGCTTCTCAGCTCCGCGAGGCCCCAGAGGCACATCCCTCTCGTCTGTGCCCACTGGGATGGCAGCCACAGGGGCTCAGAAGATGCTGGCCCAATAGGAAACCCCCCTGCCCAACATGTTAAGAGCACAGACCACAGTCCTGGCCCCTCAGGACAGGGCTGCTCTGTGGGGCTTCCATGAAGACACAACCTGGACTCTGGGTCTCCCTAAAAAATTTAGTCAATTTTCCAACTCATATGACTCCCCTTCCTAGGACTTCAAACTTCTTCCACAGAAAGGCAAACGATGCTAATAAAGCTGTCGATCAGCGCGTCAGAACGCTTCTCTCTCTGACACATGGAAAACACATGCACTGGCTGGAGAAACGTGCACCGGGTTTGCCGACAACCTGAGCAGGGCTCGTGACCTCAGCTCTGGGGTCCTGGGGTCCCTGGGCCTGAGCCCATTCTGGGGGCTGCTCTGTCCCAGCTGGGCCTGCTTAGGGGCCGGGGGCTCTTGTTAGTGCTGCAAACGAACCAAGCCCTCATTTGGTTTACAAAGCCCAATACAACGATACGGTATCTGAATTCGTGGAAAGCAAACATTCTGCTGGAAAAGGCACCACAATCAATCGGCCTGCTGTCCAAGCAGAATGTTCCATCCCTGTTTTCGTTCACACAGCAGCTGCGCGCTGTGGGTCACACGACTCCGTCGGCACGACTGGAGACCCACCAGCCCCACGGCGCCAGGGCCCACGCACCGTCTTTGCTGTGCCGCGTCGCAGGTCCAGCTTGAGCTGCTGGTTCTGCTGGAGCAGAGTTTTCATGCTGCTCTTCAGTTCGGACACTTTAGCTTGAAGCATGAATTTATCTTTCTGGGTCACGGACAGATCTTCCCGCACCATCTCCAACTCAGATCTGATGTTCTAACGAAAGTCCACAAAGACTTTTAAGAGCTAAAAGATCTTAAACACACTGCAAAGGTCTTAATCTGTACATCACAGTTCTAACGGGCTAGAAAAGAAAACTCTGGCTGTTATACGAAGTAGGTGATGATCGCTTCTCGGCATGATCTCCTCTTCAGCAGTCGAGACTGAGGGGTGCAGTCACAGTCACACCCCCAGCGTTCTTATTCCAACTTCAGAGCCTCTACTGAGGCACTGGTGACACTCCCAAGTCTACATTCTTCAAGGAACCCCAGGAGGCCCCTGTTTGAACTCTAAGGTCAGCGACTAGAATGAGCCTAACCATTACTAAGAACGAACGTAAATCAATTCTAATTCATTCATTCTGAGCCATCCATCACAGGTTCCGTTCCTGACCCTTTCCTCAACTGGAAGTGTGTCACAGACTGGTGATCTTTCACACACTGTCTCATTTACTGGATGTTCTGAGACCCGCGGCTGGTGTGTCTCACACAGCTCAGCCCAGGCGTGGCCCTGGGCTCTGGGCTCCGCCTGCCCCCTTCCTTTTGAAATGGGATGATGTGGTCAAATGGTCTGCTGGGAGCATGCCACGCACCTGCAGCCCCTGTGCACACTCAGTGCCGACCTGGGGACTGCCACCCAACTTCCTGCTCAGCCCCTGCAGGCCAGATACCTGCAGTAACTGCTGAGTTCCATCCAGCTCCTTCCTGCTCTGCTGTTCAGTCAAGTCCAGCTGCTGCTTCAAGGACTGGATTTCTCTCTCTTTCTGATCCACCTCCCATTTGAGATTTTCCATCTAGGGGAGGGAAAAAGTCACATGACCACAAGATTTCTGAAATGGCTTTCTCACACTACCAAACCACTCCAACTATACCTGTGTGTGTGGTTTCATGTCGTACTTAGAAAAAATCAGTGACCCTTCCAAGCAGACCAGGCATGAAGGGCCTGCACGGCAGCCAGTGGGGCCAGCTCTGGAGGCCCTGCCGACTGGGATGCAAAGCTGCCCCAACGGTTACCTCTTGGTTTTCTACAGGCTGTTTGCTCAGCTGCTCATCTAGCTGCTTCTGCAGGAGCTGGAGCTGGGTCCGGGCCTCTGCCAGTTCCACCTGGAACTTCGCTATTTCCTGGGAATGCTTCCCATCCTGGATCCTAGCATACAACGAGGAAGAATTACAGCGCTCCTCCGACATGAGCCCCGCCCTCCATCCTAAGATGGTATCAGGTCAACGTTACCTGTCTCGGGTGAGAGTTGAAATGACAGACCTCACACACTGCTCGCTAAATGAGCCTCACGACCCCCTGGGAGA
>NW_011888970.1:236800-240245 GCF_000151845.1 Pteropus vampyrus | reverse complement strand
CAAATTCAGTGGTTGTCACTAGGTAGAGTCAAGATGGTCTGGACTTTAACCTTGATTACTTTTTTAAAAACTTTTTGCCAGCATGTACTATTTCTATGATCAATCAGGCAAATCAGACAAATGCATTTAGAGAAACAAACATTATTCACAAGTACTATCCTTACAAGGAAAACCAAAATCATATATACATCACTCCCCCGGCAGTTTTAGTTGGGAACTTCTTTCTGATGAGAATAAAATTAGCAAGTGACGCCTGAGCACACAGCAAGAATGGGAGGCGAGGGGAGAGAGAAGCAGGGGAGGAGCGCCGTGGACCAACTCAGAGCGGCGGGTCTGCAGAGACCACATGCAAGGACCAAACGCTGAGCGCAGGTCAGGCGAACGTGGGCCAAGAACAAGCCAACTGCTCATGTTACAGTGTTCCTGACACATCTAAAACTAGTTCTATTTTAAAAGAGCATTTCACTGTCTCACATAAGAAACAAAGAATTGTTTTTTTCTGCCTCTATTACATTATCACTAAGGAATTTTTAAGGATGTGGCAAAACCCACGTCACACGGACCCACGCATGCACGCACAAACATGTTCTGAGCCTCTGCTCTGCCAGGCACCAGAAACACGAGGAGACACAAGCTACCGCCCCTTGTTCCAAGGAGGCTTACATCCTAACAAGGGGAGACCTACAGAGACAGTAGAGAAAGGGCCAGGTGGCCGATCTGACGCTGGTGAACACCTGAGCGTGGAAAGGAGCCAGCTGGAGAAACTGGTCCAAACGCGGAAATGGTGAAGGGCCAAGGAAACCATCTTTCCTGGCTGTCATTTTGAACACAAATGGGGTCATGTGTTGCCCTGAAGTTTGCTTTAACCCTAAATTCCGCAGGACACCGTCCCCTGGCACGACGTGGTCCAGTCGAGCCCTTTTGTTCTGATGAACGTTGGGGCTCCAGCCTCCCACTGTCAGCAATGCTGAGGTGACACCTTTGTTCTCAGCAGACCCCTGGGAGGGAGCTGATGCTTGCTGGGCACCCACCCTCGGCTTCCAGACCCTGAACTCGAGCGTCCTAAGGCCCTGCTGTGGCGCGGTCGGAGCTGGCCACGCACCTGCTCCTTGAGGCTGCGCACGGTCTGCCTCTCCGTGTCCAGGGCGGCCTGCAGGGCCTGGACGAGCTGCTGCATCTGGCGGTCCTCCTCCTCTTTGCGCTGCAAGACCGCCTGCACCTGCAGCACATGGCAGAGGTGGTGAGTCAGGAAGGATGTCAAGTGCTGAACACCTGCAAAGCCCGGGAGAAAGCACAGGCCACTCTGTTCAGGGCCATGTGGGGGCCTCGCAGGGTGGGGGCACACACATCATGACATGTCACCAGCCAGCAGATGAGGTGGGGAAGCACAGAGGGTCCCATCTGGAGGAGCAAGGCTATGAAAGCCGAAATCTGAGAACACGGGGGCAAGACCCAAGGTCATGTTCAAGTGTGCGGCCAGGAACCCAGGGACGCACGGAAAGCAGGGTTGCAATCGCCAACACCTGTGGGGCGATGCAGCGGGTGCGGGGGTGGGGAGGATCAGTGCCTGACAAATGTCTCTGAGCTCTCCGATGGCTGGGACGTCAGGCCACTGACCTGCACATGAGGACTTCCCTGGACCGCCAGCCTTCTGAACCCCAGGGGTCACAGAGCCCAGGTCGAGACCCCTGCCAAGGTTCAGACCTGAGTTTGTGTCACACGAAGCCCTCAGGTGAGTGTCCTTATGTACAGTGTGACTGGCCTAAGCCGAAAAGGTCTCATCTGCCTCGCCAGGAGCCGCCCACCCACAAGCTCTTCAAGCCTTGGTGACAGACAGAGGCGCTCTACCGTCTTGGGGCTGGAGTGCCGGAGGCAGAGGCCAGACGCCCTGGCTGCTGTGGGCGTGGCGGTGGTGAGGGGACATGAACAGCGCAGCCAGGACACTCGAGAGGCCGCGGCGGGCGTGCCGGGTACCTGCAGGTTCAGCTGCACGAGGTCAGCCTCCCTCCTGGCCAGCGCCGTCTCGAGGACGCTGTTGTGCTCCCGCAGAGCTGCGCTGGTCTGCCCGAGGCCCGCCAGCCTCCCTCTCTCGTGCTCCAGTTCCAGAGCCAGCTTCTTGCTCGACTCCTCGAGGCGCTTTATCTTCCTCCTAAAGCCTCTGGACTCTTGAAGCTGCAACGATCCGGCGAGGTGAGCGGTGAGCAGTCACTTGTGGTAATGGAGTGGTCGCTCACCAGAAACGGACCGGCTGACATGGACACGACAGTTGCCCCATGCACCACGGTGGGGCGGCCGCGGCCTTTGGGCTGGAGGCTCTGTGGGTTCTTTTAGGGTCTCTGCCAGTTTGAGGGGGCGACCCAGTATTTCGACCATAGTGCTCTGACCAGGGGCAGGGCTGTCTCAAAACTTAGCGCCACCGCGCAGGGTGGCCGGGAGCACGGGTGGCCTCATCGGAGGGCGGCTGCTGCGGGCTTGTGGGGGCGTCTGGCATCTGGTGCTCAGACCCAGGGAGCGGTCACACGGTGGCCGTGGTGAGCGCGCAGGTGGCGCTGGCTCTCTGGGTCCCTAGCCCTAGGCTGCCCCCGAGCAGCGGGCTCGCCTACCTCGTCCTCCAGCTCCAGCACCTTCTCCCGGAGCTCCTCCAGCTCCTGGCTGGTCAGCGCGATGACCTCCTGCAGCTCCTTCTCCAGCATCTCCTTGCTGTGGCTGACGGTCTGCAGCTCTGCCTCCAGGGCCTGGATTCTCTCCTAGCAGCGGGACGGGAAGGTGGGCTGGGTCACGGGTTCAAGTACACCCACGACAACTGCCTGCCTCGCTCCCCGCATGGTTCGCATCCACCTACCGCGTGAGCTGCTGACCACGCCAGCGGGTGACACGCTTCTCACAGCCCTTCCCTTTCCTCCACAGGGCTGACTGACAGCTCGCAAACCACATGACTCTCAGCTAACTGCCTTGGACACACAGGTGAATTCTGACCAACATCTAAGAGTTACAAATGACTGGCACAGAAGCTGAGTTGCACCAGACACATACCACCACCATAAGGGTGCGCGCACACACACATGCACGTGGACACACGCACGTGTGCACACCCTCTTGCCACTGTGGCGCAGATGGCGTTCTGAGCATTTTGCAGCTGTCTCTTCACTCAGCCCCCTACCGAGGGGGTTCCATTATTTATCTCATTTTACTGAGGTTCAAGGTAAGTAACCGGCCTGAGGTCCCCATCTGACAACTGCTGAGCTGTGCCAGCTGGGCAGCATGGGGACGGGAGAGACCACAGGCCTCACGCCCTCACACCCACTGCTAAGCGAGGGAGAGAAAAAATACTTAAAGTAAAAGGGAGACTGTGACTAAGTCCCCCCTCCCAATGCTTTAAGTAAGAAGTGTTTGCTTTACTTAATTTGATATAGTCTCCCCACTCATAAATCCTCAGGAGACAGAG
>NW_011888970.1:214890-236750 GCF_000151845.1 Pteropus vampyrus | reverse complement strand
TGACGTTAGTGTGTCAACTGTGCTAATTAGAGAGGGAGGACAACCCATATGAAGACCCCTTGTGGGGCCTATGCTCACCCCAAAATGGGGCCCTCTGTCTGGGCACTCGCTGCGGACCCCCGTCCTCTGCCACCCTGAAGGGCCCTCTGCCCCGGCACTCACTGCAGACCCTCAGCCTCCGCCTGCAGCTTCTGCACCAGGAGCTCCTTGGCCTGCAGCTCCTTCTTCACCTCGCTCAGCTCCAAGGTGGCGGCCTTAAAGTGGCGGCGATTATGCCCTGCTTCCGCCTTGGCAGCAGCGACCTAGAAGAAAGGACGGCAGCGTCCGCGGGTGCCGTCTGAGCCGTGGGGGAGTGCCACTGCCCGCCACCTCCGGTGGCCCGGCTGCTCCTTCCTGCAGGTTGTTCTGCCAAAGCTCTCCAAGTCCCCACAAAGGGTCGAGGTACCCAACACGTACGTGACGCAAGCGCACAGCTTGAATAAATGTGTCCACGGTTTTCTTGGTCTAAAGAGATTTCGGATCTTTCTCCAAGTTTATCTGCACGTTCCTATTAGATCTGTTCACGGTCCACGTATCCTGCAAGGAACCTGCTTTCCCACCACACCACCCAGCCGTGAGGAAGCCCTCGATCACCGGCCCTGTGCAACTAGCCTTTCCATAGGCAGCAAGTTTCTCTCAAGGTTTCTGAAGCAAGCAGAGTCTCAGAATATAACAAAAATTCATTTTCCTTTCTAATAATTTAGTTTTATCTAATGGCAGTAACAAGTACTTCTTTAAAAAATTTTAATAAAAATACTTATACGCATACATACTAAACTCTTATAAGTAAGGAAAAACACCCAAATTCAGTGGTTGTCACTAGGTAGAGTCAAGATGGTCTGGACTTTAACCTTGATTACTTTTTTAAAAACTTTTTGCCAGCATGTACTATTTCTATGATCAATCAGGCAAATCAGACAAATGCATTTAGAGAAACAAACATTA
The DNA here is from genome assembly GCF_000151845.1 of Pteropus vampyrus. Taxonomy (NCBI): domain Eukaryota; kingdom Metazoa; phylum Chordata; class Mammalia; order Chiroptera; family Pteropodidae; genus Pteropus; species Pteropus vampyrus. The sequence continues at coordinate 235,766 of NW_011888970.1, read as the reverse complement.
TTCACAAGTACTATCCTTACAAGGAAAACCAAAATCATATATACATCACTCCCCCGGCAGTTTTAGTTGGGAACTTCTTTCTGATGAGAATAAAATTAGCAAGTGACGCCTGAGCACACAGCAAGAATGGGAGGCGAGGGGAGAGAGAAGCAGGGGAGGAGCGCCGTGGACCAACTCAGAGCGGCGGGTCTGCAGAGACCACATGCAAGGACCAAACGCTGAGCGCAGGTCAGGCGAACGTGGGCCAAGAACAAGCCAACTGCTCATGTTACAGTGTTCCTGACACATCTAAAACTAGTTCTATTTTAAAAGAGCATTTCACTGTCTCACATAAGAAACAAAGAATTGTTTTTTTCTGCCTCTATTACATTATCACTAAGGAATTTTTAAGGATGTGGCAAAACCCACGTCACACGGACCCACGCATGCACGCACAAACATGTTCTGAGCCTCTGCTCTGCCAGGCACCAGAAACACGAGGAGACACAAGCTACCGCCCCTTGTTCCAAGGAGGCTTACATCCTAACAAGGGGAGACCTACAGAGACAGTAGAGAAAGGGCCAGGTGGCCGATCTGACGCTGGTGAACACCTGAGCGTGGAAAGGAGCCAGCTGGAGAAACTGGTCCAAACGCGGAAATGGTGAAGGGCCAAGGAAACCATCTTTCCTGGCTGTCATTTTGAACACAAATGGGGTCATGTGTTGCCCTGAAGTTTGCTTTAACCCTAAATTCCGCAGGACACCGTCCCCTGGCACGACGTGGTCCAGTCGAGCCCTTTTGTTCTGATGAACGTTGGGGCTCCAGCCTCCCACTGTCAGCAATGCTGAGGTGACACCTTTGTTCTCAGCAGACCCCTGGGAGGGAGCTGATGCTTGCTGGGCACCCACCCTCGGCTTCCAGACCCTGAACTCGAGCGTCCTAAGGCCCTGCTGTGGCGCGGTCGGAGCTGGCCACGCACCTGCTCCTTGAGGCTGCGCACGGTCTGCCTCTCCGTGTCCAGGGCGGCCTGCAGGGCCTGGACGAGCTGCTGCATCTGGCGGTCCTCCTCCTCTTTGCGCTGCAAGACCGCCTGCACCTGCAGCACATGGCAGAGGTGGTGAGTCAGGAAGGATGTCAAGTGCTGAACACCTGCAAAGCCCGGGAGAAAGCACAGGCCACTCTGTTCAGGGCCATGTGGGGGCCTCGCAGGGTGGGGGCACACACATCATGACATGTCACCAGCCAGCAGATGAGGTGGGGAAGCACAGAGGGTCCCATCTGGAGGAGCAAGGCTATGAAAGCCGAAATCTGAGAACACGGGGGCAAGACCCAAGGTCATGTTCAAGTGTGCGGCCAGGAACCCAGGGACGCACGGAAAGCAGGGTTGCAATCGCCAACACCTGTGGGGCGATGCAGCGGGTGCGGGGGTGGGGAGGATCAGTGCCTGACAAATGTCTCTGAGCTCTCCGATGGCTGGGACGTCAGGCCACTGACCTGCACATGAGGACTTCCCTGGACCGCCAGCCTTCTGAACCCCAGGGGTCACAGAGCCCAGGTCGAGACCCCTGCCAAGGTTCAGACCTGAGTTTGTGTCACACGAAGCCCTCAGGTGAGTGTCCTTATGTACAGTGTGACTGGCCTAAGCCGAAAAGGTCTCATCTGCCTCGCCAGGAGCCGCCCACCCACAAGCTCTTCAAGCCTTGGTGACAGACAGAGGCGCTCTACCGTCTTGGGGCTGGAGTGCCGGAGGCAGAGGCCAGACGCCCTGGCTGCTGTGGGCGTGGCGGTGGTGAGGGGACATGAACAGCGCAGCCAGGACACTCGAGAGGCCGCGGCGGGCGTGCCGGGTACCTGCAGGTTCAGCTGCACGAGGTCAGCCTCCCTCCTGGCCAGCGCCGTCTCGAGGACGCTGTTGTGCTCCCGCAGAGCTGCGCTGGTCTGCCCGAGGCCCGCCAGCCTCCCTCTCTCGTGCTCCAGTTCCAGAGCCAGCTTCTTGCTCGACTCCTCGAGGCGCTTTATCTTCCTCCTAAAGCCTCTGGACTCTTGAAGCTGCAACGATCCGGCGAGGTGAGCGGTGAGCAGTCACTTGTGGTAATGGAGCGGGTCGCTCACCAGAAACGGACCGGCTGACATGGACACGACAGTTGCCCCATGCACCACGGTGGGGCGGCCGCGGCCTTTGGGCTGGAGGCTCTGTGGGTTCTTTTAGGGTCTCTGCCAGTTTGAGGGGGCGACCCAGTATTTCGACCATAGTGCTCTGACCAGGGGCAGGGCTGTCTCAAAACTTAGCGCCACCGCGCAGGGTGGCCGGGAGCACAGGTGGCCTCATCGGAGGGCAGCTGCTGCGGGCTTGTGGGGGCGTCTGGCATCTGGTGCTCAGACCCAGGGAGCGGTCACACGGTGGCCGTGGTGAGCGCGCAGGTGGCGCTGGCTCTCTGGGTCCCTAGCCCTAGGCTGCCCCCGAGCAGCGGGCTCGCCTACCTCGTCCTCCAGCTCCAGCACCTTCTCCCGGAGCTCCTCCAGCTCCTGGCTGGTCACCGCGATGACCTCCTGCAGCTCCTTCTCCAGCATCTCCTTGCTGTGGCTGACGGTCTGCAGCTCTGCCTCCAGGGCCTGGATTCTCTCCTAGCAGCGGGACGGGAAGGTGGGCTGGGTCACGGGTTCAAGTACACCCACGACAACTGCCTGCCTCGCTCCCCGCATGGTTCGCATCCACCTACCGCGTGAGCTGCTGACCACGCCAGCGGGTGACACGCTTCTCACAGCCCTTCCCTTTCCTCCACAGGGCTGACTGACAGCTCGCAAACCACATGACTCTCAGCTAACTGCCTTGGACACACAGGTGAATTCTGACCAACATCTAAGAGTTACAAATGACTGGCACAGAAGCTGAGTTGCACCAGACACATACCACCACCATAAGGGTGCGCGCACACACACATGCACGTGGACACACGCACGTGTGCACACCCTCTTGCCACTGTGGCGCAGATGGCGTTCTGAGCATTTTGCAGCTGTCTCTTCACTCAGCCCCCTACCGAGGGGGTTCCATTATTTATCTCATTTTACTGAGGTTCAAGGTAAGTAACCGGCCTGAGGTCCCCATCTGACAACTGCTGAGCTGTGCCAGCTGGGCAGCATGGGGACGGGAGAGACCACAGGCCTCACGCCCTCACACCCACTGCTAAGCGAGGGAGAGAAAAAATACTTAAAGTAAAAGGGAGACTGTGACTAAGTCCCCCCTCCCAATGCTTTAAGTAAGAAGTGTTTGCTTTACTTAATTTGATATAGTCTTCCCACTCATAAATCCTCAGGAGACAGAGACAAACTTCATATGAAAAACTACAAACACTAAACCTACGTGAAATGACTCAAATTGGAGTAAAAAATAAAACGCACATTAATTTTACCTACACTGGCAAACTAAAAGGAATCAGCTTCCAACAGGCAAGGCTGTGGGGACACGGAGACACTCCGAGGCAGTCTGCGAGCTTTTGTCTCAGGAACACAAGACCCCACCCTCCTCTGGGACGCCAGCCACCATTCATCGTGAAGAATGACCTCAAAGTGGGAGGCTTTGGCTAGTCACACTAATGGCAGGACCACTTCCATCTTGACATGTCCCACACCGACCTCCTTCCCCAACCCCTCCAGTACGACGCCACCTGTTAGTAGAGCCACATGCAGACACCTGAGCCTGGACGCTGGGGGCCCGCCCTGTGCTCGCACACACCAGCTTCCCTCCCGGCACTGACTGTGAGCTGTCGGCGCCACCTCGGAGATGACTCCCCCTCGGCCCCCGGGTTCTACTCTGCTGCCTCCACTTGGCTCCTGCCATCTCTCTGCTGTTGCGGGAGCCCCAGCTGGTCTTCCTGTCCTTCAGCGCTGAGCCTCAACCTTCTGCCAACAAGAGAGCAACAGGCCTCGCCCACCTGAGCCATGGGTCTGCTTCCGTCACACGGTCAGGTCCAAAGCCCCCGACCCCAGAACACCCACACCCTCCTCTGTGGGACCCAGCTGCGGAGACTGGCCGTGCAGCAGCTCACAGCTGGCCCCGCTCAGGAGCACCCCAGTGCCTATTCATTCAGAACCTTCCTGGGTTCCCCACGCACGCTGCTCAGAGAAAATGCTACCCAGACACTGGAGGGGCGCTGGACTCTGCCTCAAGGACCAGGCCGTCGCCGCACACCTCACAGGCGGCAGGGACTAAGCGAGAGGGCCCTGCGCAGCTCCAGCCCCGGTCACACCGAAGCCAGCCTGCGTTTTAGAGACGTGCTGCCACACAGCAGTCCTGCTCCTCCCTGGACCGTTCTACGAGGGTTTCGGGGAAAGGGCTTGTAGCATGTCGTGTCCCCAGTCTGAGAAGGACCAGAGCAGACCCGGTACCCACGCGCAGTATCAGGTCACTGCCACCGTCAGCCGCTTGCGCTCTCAGCTGGCTCAGCTCGGCCTCGGCCGTCTCCTTGGCGGCGAGGGCCTCCTGCAGGCGGCGGCTGAGGATGCCCACGGCGCTCTCGTAGGCCTTATGCTTGGTCCTCATCTCCTTCTGCGCGCTGCTCAGGTCCGAGCCCAGCCGTCTCATCTTCTGCTTCTGCTCGCCAAGCGCCCTAGGGTGGCGGACAGAGGCCGTTGACTCACCTGCCCTGCGACGGCCCGCACTTCCGAGCACGCAACGCTGAGCCAAGGCCAGTGCGTCTCAGATCCACACTCCGCAGCTGCGGGGCCACCCAGATCCCAGCCCTGGATGCGGTCGGTGCTGGCGCCACGCAGGGCGCATCACCGTGCTTCGCCCTGCCGCTCTCCGCTCCACACGGGAGCCATCCGTGTGGTCTGTGAGGGTGGAGAACGGCCCTCCCTGCCACCCACAGATGCCGCCAATGTTCCTCCTGACTGCGGCCACACACGCGACGACCGGGCCGAGACGCGCAGAGCGGTGCAGGAAGCACCGGGAGAGAAGGCCCCCCTCTGTCAAACACGCGCACAGACGTCGCCCCTGTCAAGGAGCTGGGGTCCCGATAAGAACGCGACAGGAAAACGCAAGAGGAAGGAAAAGCTAAAGGACGGGTCCCCAGCAGCGCGCGTGGCCCACTCACCTGGTGGCTTCTCGCTGCAGCTCTTCCATCTGTCTCTTGAGCTCCTCGTTGGCCTCCGTGACAGCGGCTGTCTGCCCTCTGTCGAACTGCAGAGACTTCAGGAGACGGGAGGGAAAGGCCAGTGAGGAGCAGAGCCCCGCGGCCGCTGCGGCCTGTCCCCGAGATGGCACCCGTGCTCAATGGCCAGGTTCCGGGCCGCCCAAGGAACTGCCTGTGTCCTGAGCGCTGGAGGGGACACCCGGGAAGGGAGGACCATCAGGCGGGAGAGCCCCGGGTCACGGCTCCCTGGCTTCTTCCAGCACCCCTGGGGACAGACTGAACTGCCAGGCCTTAACCGCTGCCCCGAGCCTCCCCAAAGCACACGGTCACGCCACTGCAGGTGTCACCATAGAGCCTGGTTTCCTGCAGCTCCTCCCGTGCTACCTATGCCCCTATGGCTCCAATGCCATCTGTTCCCGACACGCTCAGCTTGTGGCCTCCGGCCCATCTGCCCACCTGGAGAGCACCTGGCCCTGTCGTAGGGCTCCCAGGGCATCGTGTGTTAAGTCAGAGGTCACGTCTGACACCGTCTCTCAGTTCCTCATGTCAGGAAATGCCCCTTAGCGGGGACAGGGCGCTGGGCTGTGGGCTCGCACTCCCCACTCCACCCTGCCACCAGGCTCCTAGCTCCATGACCAGGGGACTGTCCCATGTGCACATCAACCCATCACCACTCTGTGTCCGTCGGTGGCTCCCACCATACTTAAAGCTCAGAGCCCTCCTCACGCATCGTGTCGCTCGCCTGGGACTCCATGCCATCCCTTGGACCCTGGCTCTCTCCTGGCGGCTGACTCCGTCCAGGAGGGCCTTGCTCCGGCTCGTCTGGGGAAGGCCCGCCCATGCCCGCATCCCCCACAGAAAGCCCCCAGGCAGTTCTGGCTGCACCTCCGCAGCTGCATGTCCCCAGACCTGCAGGTGCGTCTCCAGCTCATCGCGCTCCCTCTGTACCGACTCGAGGTGCCCTTCGAGAGCTGCCATCTGCTGCTTGACCTGGGACACTTCCTTCTGCAGGCGTGACCGCTCCGCCTCTGCAGACGCTTTGTCTCCTTGAAGCTGCATGAGCCCTCGCCTCAGCTCCTTCACCTCCGAGTCCAGCCTCTTCTTCGTGGCCTTCAGCTCGCTGATGAGCTGGTCCTTGGAGGCGGCGTCCCGCCGGTAGGCCTCCACCATCACCTGCCCGAGACAAGCTGCAGCCAGCGCGAGTGGAGCCTTCCCAGCAGCCACGCAGCTCCAACGAGAAAGCCCACCGCTCACCCAGCCATGACTTTTTGGGCCAAAGACAACACGTTTCACCAAACCCGAGCCACCATCAACTGAGACACCCCACTATTTTATATTTCTGAACAAGTCTGGGTGACGTGCGGAGCTATCATGCCAGCTGGTGGCGTCTTAACCATTTCATCTTCCGTGGATTTTGGCAATTCTTTCTGCCCTGAGCTGCCCAGTATGACAGGTACCTCTCGCCACGTGTCAGCGAGAAAACCCACACCGCTCACAGCGCTCCCTTGGGGCCGGCTCCTCCTCACACCCCGGGCGCGTGGCGACGCTCTGCACCCATCACTCCAGCAGTGGGCACTGGCTTCACTCGCACACCGTGCACCGCGCACGCTCCGTGACCTACGTCCATGCTGGGTCATGGTGTGATTTCGAACATGTCTGTTAAATAGAAAACTCAGCTCGTGTGCTGGTGACGCCCACGCTGATGTGGCAGCAGGGCATGATTTGTGTGACAGACGCCAACCATGGAAACGTACCTGTTCTGAGGTATTGAAACGCGGGGCGAGGACTGTACCTCAGAATCAATTAAGGGATCTAGACACTACCTTCCTCTTGATCCACTTTGTTCTAATGATGTGATTAAACCACACAGGATCGTTTTCAATAAATAATGTCACAACACGACTTTACCTTTTGTTGAAGAAACTGTTCCTTTACTTTCTGCGTCTGCTTTTGCAGAGTGGCAGTCTCTTGCTGCAGGTGCTCCACCTACGAGGGACACACGTGCAGACGTTACACTGGTGGCTCAGCTCTAGCTCCCAGGGTTAGGCTGACTCTGGGTCCCCGAATCGGGGCTGGAAAAATGGCTTCCCAATGAGACAGGAGAGCCGCCACCACTCCCTCCCCACTGTTTTTAGAATAATAAGCTTAATCCGAGGTGTAGCTGCCAGTGACTATTAATGACAACAGAGGCAAAACTTAAATGTGATCGGTAACACCTAGGCCAACGGCTGTCTCTTCTAGTTTCCAAGTTGTCAGCTGATGTCTTTGTTACTGAGCTAAACACTCAGTAAAAGCACACTCATCAAGAGGCTTCGCACAGGCCCTGTGAGCTACCGGCCTGCCGCACCGAGCTGCTTCGCTCAGCCCCCCAGAAAGGAACAGCTCGGCCAGCTCGGCAGACGGAACGCAGCCGCCTTCGGTTTACTTCCCAAAGGGGGACCTCATCCTTGATGCTGTTCTGTATTTTCTAACGCTCGCCTCCACCGAGTCACGCCCCGCTGTTAGCATGATGGCTCCCAGGTGTGGGGACCCGGGTCGTGTCTGCATATACCCAGACCCTCGGGCCAGCTCTCTGCCCCTGCCCACCGCCGCCACAGCTGTCCTGTCATGTCCAGCGGGACCCACCGCAATCAGGTGCATGGGAAGGAAAAACCAAAACTTCACACAGCTCTTCCTGTCTGAGCTCCACTCATCTGTGGATGGACACTGGTTTCGAAGCCCAAGCCTAACTCAGTTCTCCATTCCCAGCACCCATGCACCCTGGGAAAGCAGGCCGGAAGTACGCCCTGGCCAGTGTGGCCCCCCGCCCAGCTGAGCCCCGGGCTCTGCCCTGGACGCACTCCTTCACATTTGCAAAACAAGGTGTCCAAAGAAAGGCCCAAGTAATTGGTGTCAGTTCTTGCAGGTGTGATTTCGATTCCTAACAAAATGATGGCGAAATGCGTTACCTGGCTGGACCTGACGGCTAACTCTCGTCTCAACTGCTCTAAAGTGTCCAGCGTTTCCTCGGCACCACCTTCCAAGCGTTTGGTGCCTCTATCGAATTCCTCCTTGCTGCTCTTGGCCGCCTGCAGGGCCACCTCCAGTACGATCTTCTCGTTTTGCAGGAAGTGGATCGTGTCGTCTCTAGAAGTGGCCTCCACCTGCAGCTCCTCCAGCCTGGCCTGCAGCTCATCAAAGTGCACCTGCAGGTCGCTGAGGGCCTGCTCCCTGCTCTGCACGGCCTCCTGAGTCGAGGTGAACTGCTTCAGCAGGTCCAGATGCTCCTGCTGCAGGGCCTCTAGCTGCTGGTCTCGCTGATGCAATGTCAACTTGACCTGGACAGGAAGGAACTGGATTCAATCTGACCACTCTTGAATGGAAATACCACTGCGCCCCAAGAGTTTCCACATTTTCCCTGCTCAGGTTTTAAATACTTTGGACGGACACTTGGAGGGTGTCTTTGCACAAAAAGATCTGGCACAGAAGCACGCTGCAGAGCAAGTGCCCAGCCGGCTCTGTGACAGCAGCCAGATCTGACGACGGGACACCGAAACGAATTAGACGGACAGACCCGTACAGACACATGGCGAGGCCGGCCACGCAGCCCCGGGTGCCTGCCTGTGCTAACTGCTGCTCCAGCGCTGCTGCTGAGGCGACTATCTGCTGCAGCTGCTGCTTCTCCTCCTCGGACTCCTCCAGCCTCCTCTGCAGGTCCTCCTCCACCATCGTCTTCGCCTCCTGAATCTGCACGAAGGCGGCTTCTTGGTCCAACATGTCAGCCTGTGCCCAGAAGACAGGTTATATTTTAAAAAGCAGAGTAAGCTGACGGCCAACGCAGACTGAGGAGGAAAACCCGCCACCTGGAGAGGGGCCCTCGTCCACATCACCGTCCTATGCACGACCTGCAAACAGAGTAGCTGAGGCCACACAGGGCAGAGGCTGGTGACCTCCCACTACCCATCCAGGCTGCTTTGCCTCCTCCCCTGCCCACGGTCCCCTCTGTGGACCCTTGGGTTTGGCCGAAGGCAGAAGCAAGCAGACAACTCGGCGAGGAACCAGGATGCAGCATCGTGAAGGAGACCCCGTACTGCCCCTCGTGTGAGGACAGGCTGCAGCCAGTGCCCACTTCCGGGCTGTGAACACGTGGACATTCCTTTTCAATGCCATTCGGTAAGACCAGAGACCAGGAGCCGTGGGGCAGCACGGATTCCTCACTCTGACAGTATAGGTAGGACCCAATATCCAAGTAGGAAAAAACCACTAATACACAACTTAAAATTTTTCAGTTCTTTGACACCGGAGCCCTTGAAGCCTATGTTTTTCATGCCAAGATTCTCTTCCCTCATCCACGGCATCCGTGAGGACAAAAGGCCATGTGTGGAGAAGGGAGATGGGAGACCACACCAGTCACAGGATGCCGACCTGCCATGTGACTGTCAAAGGCCAGTGACACCCATAGCACAAAACTGCCACGGTACACACCCCCGAGATATCGTGTACTCTGTTCTCTACTTTTCCGAATAAGCCTATTAAGTTGTTATTTTGACTTTCATTTTATAAAAAGGAAACAAGGCTCAGAGAGGTTAAGAAACCATCCAGGGCCTCGCAGCTATAACAGGGAGCAGGTACTGGGTCTCAGTCCAAACTACTGCATCTTGTTCCCCTGGAAATAACCTGTGGGGCAGCTGGCCATGGTCCTTGCTACTTCCTACGGTTGTTGGCGGATTAAGTCATAATGTAGGCTGAGTACTTGGAGACAAGAAAACGCTTATGACCACCAGGCTCTGAAATGCTGAGACACGCACCAGACTCCACCCTCCCAGCCAGTCCTGCCCAGCACCACCCCAATGACCTGGTGAGTGATGGCGCGCAGGCCTCCCGCAGTTCAGGGAGGAGGAGCCTGTCACCACTGCCAGATGAGTGACAGAGAGATGAGCTTACAGTGAAAGTGAGGCACTGAACCCCATACCTAATCACTGCAGGCTGTTTATACTGTTTTTTTTGTTTTTTTTTTTAATTTTTCAGGCGAGGCAACCCTTAGTTGACCTCACAGATTGCAAGGACCTTGTCAGCTTACAATCCCTTATTTCTATTTTTTTTACTTTTTACACCTACAGCGCCCGGTATTCCCAGGCGGTCTCCCATCCAAGTACTAACCAGGCCCGACCCTGCCTAGCTTCCGAGATCAGACGGGATCGGGCTTGTTCAGGGTGGCGTGGCCGTAGACTATTCAATACCTTAAAAGGCCAAAAAATGTATTCATGTTACACTAATGCTTACGTATACGTATGTATTTCTACACTTTTCTTTTTTTTATCTCAACCAATGTCCCCCCAAAAAAAGCCTAATCCAAAAACAACCACACAGCGCTGATGCACTGAGCCGCAGAACCGCGGGCCTCACCTCAATGCCCTGGAGCCGCAGAGCAATGCGCTCCTTCTCCTTGATGGACCTGTGCTGTGTTTCCGTCAGCTGGTGGGACAGGGACACGTTCTCAAGTTTCAGGTGCTCTAGGAGGCCTGCCTGGGTCATCTGTCCAACCTTCAGAGAGAAAACCACCAGGTGGAAAGTTGCTAGACTTCAAGCACAAACGCAGACCAGCCCATCCCCGAGGCTGCCAGGGTGGGGGTTTCTGGTGAGCCATGGCCCCAGGTGGCTTGCTCCCTGGGACTCTACCACGCAGGGCCTCACCGCCGCCTTCCTGCCAGTCGCCCTGTCACTAGGGCCAGCTGGTTCTGTGTGCCTGAAGGGCGGCCGGCAGCCTGAAGTCAGAGGTCCAAATCCCCAAGGGCTACACAAATACCGTCAAGGCACACCTGGGAGCCCCGCAGGCAGGGACAGCTGGGGCTGGAGGGACAGGGACGGCTGTGGCTGCTCAGTGCCTGCCCGTCCTGCACACTCCCCAGGCCGACCCCGGCTATCCTCAAGCAACGGCCTTGGCAATCTAGCCCAGGGTCTGACCCAGGCCATCAGTCAGGCCCCCTCTGCCTGACTGTCTCCCCAAGCCAGCTTTACAGCTCTCCGACATGCTGGCCCAGAGAGGGGTCAGTGAAGAGAAGTCCGAGGACACACGGCCTGTGACTGGACCTCTGAGCTCATCACTCCCAGATGCAACCTGAACGTTCCCAGACCTGCAGCTGTCTCAGGTCACAGTGGGAGCGGCTGCAGCAGGAGAGGTACAGTCTGCTAGGCCCGTGTCTCAAGGCAATGGAAGAACAGAGACTGCCCTGCATGTCGCTCCCTCCTGCGTGGTCCTGGGAACGCGCCTGTGTGCCTGGGAAGAGGCAGAAAATGTACTAAACACCCTAAAAAGGAACGTTTGACTCGGGTCCCACAGGTAATCAAGGAAACCAGCTACAGCTCCCAAGCGGCCACTGCCCCAGACCCCTCCTCTGCTTCTGTCGTCCAGGCCCCAGTTCTCAGGTAGAGTGACACATAAATCTGGCTTTTTAAAATATTTTATGCCTCACATAAACGTGCTGTAGGTTCATCTTCATTAACTTATGATTTCTAAGCATGTTACGTATGGTCCTTTAGCTTAAACACGTAACATAAATTTAAAAAAATTTCTACTTTATACATTTATAGACTTTAGATTTTTTTTAGAAAAAAGCATTTGGTAGAGTTAGTATTTTACGTCCTGTTTAAAAAAAGTTTTACCACACCTACGATATTTTATCTGGACCAAAAAAAGAGGTGAGGACAAAACTAAATGCCAGCTAAATGCCAAAGGAGGACTGAGGCTGCTCAGGCACCACCAGGCACCTTTGTGACCAACGCAGTGAGGCCAGAGCGCCGAGCCCCGGGTAGAAGACCTGGTGACGAAGGAGCTGGAGACGGGAAATGTTCCAGCTGGGAAGGCAACGCGAGCTGACCTCTGTGTGAGTCCGAAACAAGGTCACTGGAGGGCAGAGACCAGGGGCTGTGAGAGTCCTGAGACCAGGCGGATGTGGGTTCAAGAGCCCGGTTCAGACGACAGAAGATGCCCTCAGAGGAAAGGAGCCTTATCACTCACAACCAGGAATACAGGACATACCGGAAATGTGTTTTAGAATTAAACCTGCTTAAGCTCAAGTAGAGAGGCTGTCAGACCCCCGGTGTCAGAAGGTCACAAGGAGGTACTTCCTGTACAGGACACGTGTGGGCTACGTGAGTGGTTAGCAGATTTTTTAAAAATGCATCTCTGACACCTAAAAGCGGAAGTCTTAACTTAGGGAAAAAGCAGTCGTCTGCACGAGATGTGGAGTGCAGCCTGCCCAGCCGTCGGGGCATACCTGGATGTGGGCCATCTCGCCCTGCAGTCTGACCCGGGCCTCCTGCGCCAGGGCGAGCTGCTGCTGGTACCACTGCCGGACACTCTGCAGAGACGAGATTTCGGCCTGGGACGCCTTCAGCTTGCTGGTCAGCGTCGTGCGCTCCAGCTGCACTTGCTGTAGCTGGCTCTGTAAGGCCACCATCTGCTGCCGCAGGTCGTGCACTGGAAGCAAGCAAGCACAGCTGCTCAGACACCGCCACCACCAGGAGCCGGCCGCTCTGCGGAGAGCAAGAAAGCGGCTCCTCCTCGTTATGCGCTGTAGTAAGGTTCAAAGTCACGAACACTGAACCATGGCTCCTGAAGGAAACAGCTGTGGTCACATCTCATCTACCCATCAATATGCAGCCCTGTTTTGTGTTTCTGTGTCTGTCTGACGACACCTGACTTTGTCTGCCAGTTGCTCGTTAGCAGGAATCCAGGGCCGGCAGCACAGTAACCTGGGCCTGAAGGAAGCTCATCTAATACACGTGTTTTCTCCGGAAAACACAACATAGTCTCCTTCACTTAGGAATACCAGTGTCTAGGGTGCATTTTAAATAGCAAAACCATCAAAAAAAAGCGCAAAAAAAAACGTGGCACCAAGTAGACCTGGAAGGACAGCGTTTGAGGCATAAGAGCTGAAGGTTGGCTCGGCTGGGAGTGAGCGCATCAGGAGGCCCTGGTTTCTGGTTCTGCACCTGCCCGCGGATGCCCTGAGGTGCAACGACAGCTGACCTCATGGCAGATGCACATGGTAAGGATCCAGGCCACACCTGGGGGATCTGGGCACACCGAGCCCGCCATGTGTCCACAGCATCTCTGTGGAGGCCAGGGCTCTAGTCTTGAGGGACCTAATGACATCTGTAGCCTCAACAAACTCAGGAATAGCATCTTGTCACCAGTTCCACACAAACACCTGCTGGTTGCCGGTATGGTCAACTCCTCGCATCGAAGAAGACGGTGCGGGGAGGAGGAGCTGGGAAATGACCAACCAGCCTCCCCGGCATCTGGCTGGAGGCAGATGTCAACTCTGGGGAAGAGTCTGTGTCCCAGGGTGAGAAGGCAGCACAGGGGAAGGGCCGTACGCTGCTCTGTGCATGGCCTGCCACCAAGGTCCCCTGGACCTGCTATTACATTAGTGTCATGCCACAGGGGATTCCCACAGGGGTCCAGCTAGACCCGAAACCTAAACTTAAGATAGGGAAAATAAAGATTTACTAATCAACAATCTAAGTGCTGCTTTTAAATATTTTAAACAGAATCTGCAATGCTGTGGCAAAAGCAGGAAGCTCTAGCCCCCAAAGGCCAATGGACTTTGAAGGCCGAGTGAGTCGAAATGACAACCACTGACTCTCGAGGGTCCAGAGTCCACTTCTCAGACCTAAGCCACTCTCGCGAAGCATATACAAAAACGTACGATGTCCACACGCTCAAACGAAACTAATACCTACTTTAGGAGAGCGGGCCCCTCACGTATGAATCAGAAGGGAGAACACCCCGCACGTTATTATGATGATGGTCCCCCTCGCCGGCGACAGCTCTCTGGGCCTTTCACAAGGATTAAGGGTGCAAGCCACAGACCTGGGGGCCACGCACCTGTGTTGTCCTTACTGAGCATGCTCCTCTGCATCTCCTCCACCTTGGCCAGGAGTCGTTGGTACTGCTCCTCTGCCACCTGCAGGTCGCTGTTGGAGGACGCCAGGCTGGCATTCTTGGCCTCCAGCATGCTCTGCAGGTCGCTCATTGCCCGCTCCAGGTCCCAGCACGACTGCTTCAAGGTGTCCACCTCCGAGCTGAGCGAATCCTGCCTCTGCTGGCTGCTGTGGCTGTGCTCCGCCTGCGCCCGCAGCCTGGTGTTCAGGGCGGCGAGCTGCGCCTGCAGCTCGGCTTTTTCTTTAAGGGCCTGGAAGGGTTGCCAAATAGCCATGCTGACTTTCAGAAAATTAAGTCACTTCTGCCCTGTGTTAAATTAAGAAGGCTGCCACAACAAACCAAGAGACAAAGAGCGGTGTCCACAGGTGCACTTTACAGGAAAGCACCATGTCTTCCAAACTACTCAGCCATCCAGCATGACAGTCATCGCCAAAGAAGGCGGATTCTCCAGACAAGCCCAGCGGGCAGGACGGCACTCACGGTGTGCTCGTTTTATACACGGTGGCACCGAGCAGGGTAGCACTTGGGATAACAGTGCAAGCACCCATTCACCCACTAGGATGCTGGGAAACACATTTGTTTGAAAAACCGAAAACCATGTAAGCACGCACACAGATGCACAAAGAAAGAAAACCAGGAGTCTTGACGGGCCCTTGAAGACGGAGAACAGTAAGGTCCAGATCTGGGGAAGACAGCCTGGCAGAACATGTCTGCAGGAAAGACTGCTATCACACAGGGGGCCCGGCCCTGAGGGGCTCTGGCCAGGGCTCCAGGGCACGGAGCGGCCTGTAGCACTGTTCTGCTCTGGGCAGCGGGACCACAAGGCCCGCTGCCCACAGCACAGAGCAGGGAGTGATGAGACCGTGGGGCCTCGCGAAGCCCAGGGCAGCAGAGCACGTCCACAAGACGAGCGAAGGGCGTGGTCTGTCAGGGGTATGCGTGGGAACTCCAAGCTGTGATGTCAGGGGAGACCAACATCTTGGTGACCAGCCCCCAAGCCAACCAACAGGAGGACCAACACCTAAGGTACCAAGTTACCCGAGCAAGCGCGACGCGATTTTACAGTAAGCACGTCTCCACGGAAAAGCCAGAAAGTGTCGCACTGGCTGACCCACTGGGGTCCTGGTTCGGATACAATGAGAGAGGAAACGAGCCCCCAGGAGAATGAGAAGGTAAGGGACAACTGAGACAGCAGTCGGACACAGCTGAAAGGGACACGCCCTTGACGAGCTAGATCCTGAAGCAGGACAGAGTGAAAGTCGTGTACAAACACTGCCATCGCGGTCTCGGCATCGCCTCTTCAGTCAGCACGTCATGGACAGAGCGGCCGGCCCATATCACAGGACGGCGTGTTTAAAAGCTCATCGAAGCCAGCTGCTCCTGGCATCAGCGGCCCCTCCCCGCCACCTAAGAGAAATGCCCTCGCTGGGACCTGATGCTCAGGGCCGGTGTCTCCAGCTCTCCACGCCCAAGGCGTAGAGTCAAATTCAACAGAACCAATCTACTCCAATTGTTGACAGGAAAGTTGAAAATTAAGGGACAGAAAATTATTTTTCAGGCATATGCTAACCAGATAAACCAAGCTCGTTAACAGAAAAGCAAAACCCACAGCAAAAAAATATGACATGGGCAAAAATGACAATCTTAACGTGCCAGAAAAAATTGAAATGAACCAAAACAATTGAACTATGATGCACTGTTAGGTCCCTAATAGCAGAGCCACAAAATCTCCTAGGCAGACCCTGACAGATACGGGGAAAAAGTGAGCGAACAGTCAGGCGGGAAACTGTCTTTCTGAGGCCGATGATGCAGATGAATGTCAGGGACAGAGGGTATGGCTGCCGCTGCAGCTCGTTCTTAAAGATGTATGAGACTGTACCCGAGGAACAGGAAGTACGCGCCCCAGACACACCCACCAGACAGCCATTACCTGGCTGGCCTCCATCGATAAGGCTTCTAGCTGTCCTTCGAGTCTTGTTTTTTCTTTAAGAACCTGCAACATTTCATCATGAGTTTCGGCCACGGAACTTCCCACGGACACGCTGGAAGGAAAGGCACGAAGGGTCAGGTGGTGGGAACGTGACTGCTGGTTCTCTCCTTTCCATGTGTCCATGCCCTTGAAACCCAGCGCCGCCCTGCTGCTGCCCTCCCTCCCAGTTTTAAAAATAAGTGACAGGGTTTCCGCAGAGAGCTCCCGTGAACGCTCACACTGCAGGCAGGCATCTCGGGCAGCCCCTGGACCAGCCTTTAGAACGTGAGCCCAGGGCTGCGCCGGCGGGCAGAGCACTGCGGTGCTGCAGACGATGACTGGGCAGCCCCGATTCCACGTCCGCCACGCAGCACATGTGGTGCACGGGACACGTCAAAGCCTAAGGGTTAGGAGAGGAAGCGGCTGCCTGCCCACCTGCTGCCGACGCTGCCGGCCCGGCTCCGCACCTCCCCATTGACGGCCGGGGCCCGGTCTTGGTGCTCGGCTGTGGCGGCCTGGAGGACATCCGTGATGGACGGGAACTGGCCCAGGGAGCTGGCGGCGACCTCCTGGCCACCGACCATGTAGGAGGCTTCCCGCGCGCCCACAGTGTTCACCAGGAGGCCGTGCACCCCTGGGGCGGAGACGCTGCTGTAGGAGGAGCTGTCACTCTCGTCCCCATCGGCCTCAGACACATTATCTCCCACCAGGGACACATTCTCCAGGCGGCCCTCGGCCCCAGGAGACAGGCTGACCTCCGATACCACCGCCGCCGCACTGCCACGGTGCTGCTTCAGGGGACCGCCGGCACGGTCCGCGGCAGGAATGCTTCCGCCAGAATTCCCAGCGTCCGAGTCTTCGGTTCTATAGTCAGCCAGAGACCGAATTTTGCTTGATCTGGAACTTTTTTTCTCCTTAGGATGTGCCAGGAGTCCCAAGCTGCCCACCTTCGGCCCCCGAGGGACACTGGTGCGCAGGAAAGAATATTCCTTTGTCATAGCCACGGCATTGGCTCTTGGTAAGTTTTCTGGGTTCAACATGAGTTCAGGATCAAGCGTGCTAAAAAGTCTCGTTTTAGTTGCAGGTTGACTGGACTGAGAAGGAAAGGAAAGCACGATTATTTAAAATCGACAAACAGCATTTAAAATGTGGCACCAGAAAGGCTACGCCAATCGCATTCCTTCCGCAGGCCCTCAATCCTTTGCAGGCTCACTGCCTCTGTGCCACGTCCAGCGGCCAATCCAAGCACGTGCCTTTAATGGCTGTGGCTTGTTAATACTAGAAAACATTAGAGCGAGTCCTTCCTCAGCATACTTCCTTTATAAATCTCCTGGCTATAGAGTTGGGGTTAGGGCTAGAAAAAATAATAATAAAAAAATTTTTTTAAAAATCTGGCTATTCTCCCATATTCATTCTTTTAGAAAAACTTGAAAATTTTCTTCAAGTTAAAACAAAAGTCCTGTTGAATTACAACTATTTAACTTTATAATTATTTACAGGACAATGACCTGTTCTCTTCCACTTATTCGTATCTGCTTGCAGGTCCCCGAACCAAGGAAGTTATGTAGTGTTCATCTAGATTCTAAACCGTGTTTACTGCCATTTCAATTTAATGCTTAGATATTTTATCATTTTGTTATTGTAAATATTACGTTTTCCCACTAATATTATAACTGGTCATTATAACTATTGTTTTATAATTTATATTTTTAAATCAATTTCCTGAATCCTCATTATTAATTTTATAACATTACAAATTTATGACTTCGTATTTGGCGTTTACAAGGCATTAACGACACCTGCAAATAACAGTAACATCTCTCTTCTTTTTCAATAGTTAGGCTTCTTATTTTTCTCATATTACCACGTTAGCCAGAACTTCCCAAAGAGCCTTGAGACACGGGATGAAGGAAGACACTGCTGCTTGCTGCTATTTCAACGTTTCTCTTACGGAGAAACACTTGTCCCCATGCTATTCCACAAAGTCGGTGCGACCCCAGCGGGGCCGGGGGATGTGGGAAGAACAGAAAGCATCTCAGAATGATACTGGGATGCAAGTGGAAGGATGAGCATGAACAGCTAGGGCAGTGTACAGGGTGTGGGGATGGACAGGCCGGATCACCGGATGTTAGCATACAGTGGCAAGGTGCCATAATCAGATCCATGAGAATGAGAAAAACAGCAGAGAAGCTGAAGACTCAACGCAGCCCGAAGTACGGGTGGGATCTGTAGCTACTCAAGAAGCACCACAGTAAGGCAACGTCGTGACCACTGGGGAAGACAGACCCGCAAGGCCACGGATCCCTCGGGAAAACAAACGGCCAACCCTGATGGGGACTTGTCACTATGAAATCATTCACTGAAACCAACTTTAAAAATTAGTTTTAATTTTAAATGATTTTAGTGTGACATTTTTCAAGTCCGCAGAAAAACCGGACGACTGTGAACATTCACACTCCCCTTGCCTGGAGTCACTAAATGTGGTTAAGGGACTGCTTTCGCCAGCACCCCAACAGAGTTCTGTACCCAAGACTGATGCTAGCATGTCATGTAGACACGCTCAGCATTATGTATGACATGGCACACACGCTAACTCTGTATGGCGGAGTTATCACTCATAAACAGCCGAGGCCCAGGGCTGGCTGGCTGCTCAAGCACAGAGACCAACGATACCCGTGTGTTTGCCATCTCTGCTTTTCAAATGGCAGATTTAGGAGTAAAATATGCTTCTTCCAAGGGAAGAAGGCGCGGACGGGGTAGGAACCAGGTCCTGCTGGAATCTGCCCCAAGGGTGGGACCCTTATGAGAGAAATGGGTCTTTGTGGAAAAGCACCGAAGCCCATTCCAGCACAGAGAAATAAACAGCAGGCCCCAGAAGCATGTCTGACTCATCGCTGCCTTTCACACGTGAAGTCTCCATGAACTTGCTCAGAACAGGGACTCACTCTTTCCTGCTGGCGCTTCACCCTGTACTGTTTGAGCTGTTCTTCCAGCCGCTTCCGAGCCTGCAGTCGGACCTGCTCCTCCTTCTCCAGGGGCAGCGAAGCCTCTGTTGAGCCTGGGGGCGGAATGGCAATTTAGAAACTCAGAAGGCATCAGGGTACGAAGGACAAATCATAAGAGCAGTTTGGCAGTTTTGTGTTTAATTACCAATATGACTTAGCTTCTAAACAATGCACAGCCATCTACTTTGAAAGGACTACCTCCAGATGAAGAAAACACAGTGAGCCCTGGACAATGGCTGCAGACAGGACCCACCCAAGCTTTGCGCTCAAGCCACAAAGACACTGCTTCCTACCACATCCTGTGGATACAGCAAGACACGGGCCACTGTGCCTGAGTAACAAGGAAATAAAATTCAGAGCTCGTGCCGTGGTGAGCGTTGACACTCAGGGGTCCTCGGCCCTTGTCCAGCTCTAACACTGACCTCTGATGTCACAGAGGAACGTCGGGAGCAGTCTTCATGGAATCACACCCAGTCACACCATCATTTCACACCAAACGTACTTGCTTTGTGCAGCTCCATTTGGAGGTAAATTTGATCCACAGCTTACATTTCTTCCATAACGAGTCACATTGTATTTGTGGCCAACAACAGAATCTAAAATATCAAAACCCAAACCTCCATTCTGGGTAATAAAGGGCTGAACGGTCAGTGCGAAGGTACACTGGTCACAGGTTTTTCACCAGACACGCACGTGGGACACCGGGAGGACCCAGGGGATGGGCGGAGAGAGCAGACAGTGTCCTAGTTTAACCATTTCCAGATGGCGCCACCTTCAGATGTAGGTTCTGAGGATATAAGCAGCTGTTGTTTTAAATAACCTGACACCTGAGCAGTCGCCAAGAATTTCACTAGGAATTCACCGATGCCATTACTACTTTGTGCGTTTATCACTGAAGAGACCTCCTGTACTTCTCGAAAAGCCAGGCGAAATGCTCCAGATGCAGAAACCTATGGCTTCAAGAGGAAACCCAACACCACCGACGCTCACCAGGAAGAGCCACAGGCACCCAGGGCTTTTAGCTGATGTCTCTTGGCTTAAATGTTGACAACTGGTTTATAGAAAAACTTAAGACATACTACAGCCCTAACAAAATAATGCGTATGAGGAAAAAGGCAAACAACCCAAAAGAAAAATGGGCCAAACATATGAACAGACAATTCACAGAAAGGAATGGCCAAAGGAGTAACAGATAAAAACATGCTCAAACCTTCCAGGAATCAGATAAGTGCAAGCTGCTAATTAAGTAATAAGGAAGCATCAGAGCGCACCCCTCAGACTGGTGAAGACTGAAAAGCATCTGTGTGCAGGAGGGTGGGGGGCATCGTCCTCTCGTGGTTGCCAGTGGCATGGCAACTTGACCACGTGTGATGGAAACAAAAGCACCTGTTGCTTCTAACCAGAAGGTCTGCTACTGGGACGTAGCCCCTAGAAACGAAAGCAGTGACGCTGAAGACACGTGCACCGAAACGCCGCAGCATCAGGCACCACGGCCGATGGAGGGCTGCAGAGGCCCCCGACCAGCCTTCTAAGAGTGAATCGAGCTGCAGCAGACAACGGGGGCAATCGCCACGTGAAAATGCTGAGTGAGAAAAACGTGCAATAATGGGAACGTGTGATCCCATTTTAACAATGACCCCAAACCTATCTGTTTAGAGAGGCCGGGAAAGGGTCATATGAAAAGGCGCTGAATCACACAGGCACTGAAAGCGGGGTGCGGGGTAAAACAGTACGCGTGGCGTGGTCCCGTGAGATGAAATGACGAGAAAGCACGTGGTAGACAAAGGCCTGGAGCTTTCTTTGGCTCATCACAGGTGGCCAGTGTGTGACCTGTTCACCCCTCAATACGCAGGGATCAGCAC
>NW_011888970.1:179858-214840 GCF_000151845.1 Pteropus vampyrus | reverse complement strand
CGGCCGATGGAGGGCTGCAGAGGCCCCCGACCAGCCTTCTAAGAGTGAATCGAGCTGCAGCAGACAACGGGGGCAATCGCCACGTGAAAATGCTGAGTGAGAAAAACGTGCAATAATGGGAACGTGTGATCCCATTTTAACAATGACCCCAAACCTATCTGTTTAGAGAGGCCGGGAAAGGGTCATATGAAAAGGCGCTGAATCACACAGGCACTGAAAGCGGGGTGCGGGGTAAAACAGTACGCGTGGCGTGGTCCCGTGAGATGAAATGACGAGAAAGCACGTGGTAGACAAAGGCCTGGAGCTTTCTTTGGCTCATCACAGGTGGCCAGTGTGTGACCTGTTCACCCCTCAATACGCAGGGATCAGCACGAAATAAACGCTAAATAAAACACGTCATAAAAGAGAGCTTTCCAAGTGTAACCTTCGAGATTAAGTTCCCACTGGCTGCCTGCTCGCCACCCAGGGTGACGACGACGCGCACACAGGCCCCTCGGATCGGACCAGGACGGTGCATTCTCTAAAGTAGAGTTATCTGATTAACACACAATCCACCACAATAGCAAAATGGTGCATGGCAGAGGGACGAGCAGTGACTGGGAGGGCGTGTGCCTCTGCAGATGGCGAGTGACAGGGGACACGGGAGGGGGCGGCGGGATCGGATGCTTACACAGCCGCGTTTCTTGCATAGGAAGGCTGAGCCTGAGAGACTGCAGAGCTTCTTTTCTACCACTGCCCTCAGCACTAGGCCCCTGAGACTTCTTTAGGTTGTCATGGAAACCAGCCACACCTGGAGGGGCATCAGGACCCATGGGGCTTGTGGGGGGACTGAGAGCCGACGGAGGGTCTGGGAGCTGTGGCGTCGGCCCATTCTGACAGGTGTCCCCCTTGTTGGGTACGTCCAGGCTTCGTCCTTCACTTGCAGCTCTGTTTGCCTCGACGCTGGCACCTGGAAGAGAGAACGGGGCTGGGCCATCACGGATGTAACGACCGGGCCAAGCTGTTTTTCAGACATGCAGCCAAAACGGGACAAGAGAGACGCTAGAGACGTGAGCAAGAGCAAGCGCCAGACTCCGAATCTGTCCAATCTGGGCGGGCGGCAGGCCCTCGTTCTCCGGGGGGCGGGAGACGTGGGACCAGCTGCTCTGCCTCTCAGGGCCTGGCACCGTCACCCCTGGGTGCCCTCACCCTCCGCACTCGGGCTGCAGAACTTCGGTAGTAACAGGTTCTTTTCATTTAAATAAGACCATGAGAAATCTTATGAAAGTTTGTTTTAAACCTATAGCAAAAGAAAACAAATGTTTAAAACACAGCTGACAACGTTTCCAACAGGTGTTGGTAACCACAGAGCTAATCAGAGCCATAGTCACAAAGGGCTGATTCCAGTCATTCCAAAGTATAAACATCCTCCAAAATGAGAAGTCTAAGGCAAAGAGGTGGATCCGCTGACCGGGACGGCCGCGGCAGATCTGAGCACAGAACCCAGAGTCCATGCTTCCGCGCGGCGACCTGCTGGGTAAAACCCAAGTCCAAACAGTGCCGACCACACACCACAGGAAGCTCAGCTTCACCCACGAACACGTGCGCACACACGTGTTTGTGCACGAACTAAAACTGATTTCCTTAGCAGAAGGAAAAGAGAAGACAGACTCCTTACAGTTCAACGACGAGTCTTCTCCCTGCCGTGCAGCCTAGTGGGCCACTGGCCGGCCGTGGGAGAACCGAGATGGCGTGTGGGGGGAGGGGGCTTCCAGGCAGGGCAGCACGGCCCTAACGCCGCACCCTGTGGTTCCGTGAGGTCCCAGCATGCATCTGGGAAAGTTCTCGTCACTTAAAATGTGAGTCCTCACTAACGGAGCTACTTAGCCATGCCTCCCCGAAAGGGAAAGCAGAGCACAAACAAGAGCCGTGGGCGCAGAGCATGGCAGGGGCCCGACTGCAGCCCTGACGCACGGTCTGCTGAGTGTGCGGCGCGGGGGGCGGAGTCTTGCATTTCAGATATGAGTTAGTCCGCTCCATACCACTTTCTGATGGCTTTATAGATCTGGGAGTCTCTAAAACCTTACTGTTTACATAACAAAGTGATTTTCAAGCATCACGTTGCACTTTAAAAATATCTAAAAGTAGGAAGGCCCAATAAACAGGACTACTGTTTGCAAACGGAAGCCTGATATGGACAGATGTCGATGATGACGGGCGCTCCCAAGTGCTGGTTTTCCATGTGTGTCTTCAGCCTCGTGGCCACCTGAGATGCAGGCACCACGAATCTGCTGTTTACACAGAAGAGTGAGGCCAGCATAAATCAAGGGTCCCTCCAGAGGGTTCATCACACTCTGTGGCGGATCTAAGAGCTGGGTCCCTGCCCGCCCCGCTGTGGAATCCTTGGTCCAGGGTCCACACTGTTACTGGCCCCACCTGACATTTAAGAAGCACTAATCAGCAAAGCCATTTCAGAGCATGTCTGAAAAACACACCATTTTACAAGAATCAGAATGCAGCTGCTGCTAGTAAGTCGGTACATATATACTCGACAATTTCCAAGCACACACTGTGCTGAACTCCCTGAGCAGGAAAGGGCACGAGACCTGAGTGAATAATTTACCCTGCATCTGTGATGGACAAGTAACTCATCGGCTAACAGGCAAATGTGATTTGATAATCCTCAGATCACTACGGAAGCATTAATGGATTCCAGTTAGCAACATTTCAGCAGCCGGCCGGCCGGCCAGCCAGATGGGCTGTTAGTGACCAACGCCGTGTCAGTGGCCACTCCCGCTCCGCCCTGCTGGGGCAGAAGTGGGACATTCCCTGCTCTGTTTAACACACATGGCACTCGATTTAAAGTTGGTGCCAACTAAGCAAAACACTCATCTGATTACCAAAAACACACTTTGAGTGAAAAGTTCATCGTGGTCTTAAACATCGGTCTCCCCCATCACGTGGTCTCCCCGCCATGTCCTCCCGCTCAGGGGCAGAACATCTGCAGCACGCAGAGGAGCTGGTGACTGACACTGACCTTCGTCCCACTGGTCAGGCGGAGCTGGCGAGCCCAGGGGTGTCGGGAGGGCGTCGGGGTGAGCTGTGGCACCATTGCTGGGTCCATCCTCCAAGAGGCCATCCTGCACAGCCAACGTGCCGTCCATGGTCAGGACGACACAGGTGGGGCTGACGCTCAGGGGCCGCAAGCGAGCTGTTGGCAGGTTTGGTTTCTGCCATCGCAACAGCCTTGAGCTCCTGGGAAGGATGGCATTCGGTTTTCCATTTTCAGAAAAAGACTTAAAGTCTCATGAATGGCTTGAAATCAAACCAAATAAGGTCATGACACCTAACAGGAGAGAAAATAGAAAATATTATGAAACTCCATTTGTCAGATTTAAAGAAACGATGCTTCCCAATTTGCATCTGTATAATAAACAAATACAGATTTATTCATTCGACAAACAAGCCTTGAGCACACACAACATCCTGGGCTTTGAGGTGAAAGGCGGAACCAGCCACGCCTGGGCCACCTCTAAGGCGCTTGCTGGCTACTGGTGCTGGCTAAAGATGGTTCTGACGAGACAGAGCAGCTCAGTAATTTGTACTGTAATTGTCACAGGTGCCATGAAGGTGGGGGGGTAGGGCTTGAGCGACTGAGGAATGAGTTTTTATTTGAGAGTAAAGAGCCACATGTGTGTGGCCAGTGGCCTCCACAAGGGACACACAGGCCTAGGTGCTCAGAGGGCTCACAGTAAGCTCCCTTCCAGGAGGCCTGGGGACGGTGCCAGGGACCCGGCTCAGCACCAGGAGGGCAAAGTGAAAGAAGCAGCTGCAGGGAACGTGGGAACTATACGCTGTATAGTGGGGGGCGCGGCGGTGTCAAGGACACATGGAAGGGCAGCCGCCTTGGAATGGGGGGCAGAGAGCGCATCTCATGGCAGGTGACCAGTCCTGTCTTTCATTTCTAGCAGGATCTAGGCTAAGGTTAAGGAAGAAGCTGGTTTTCGCTTCTGAACTGTACTGAGGATACTGTCATTTCACCAACAGATAAGGTGTGACCTATTCTTTAATCTATAGAAACGCTGGCATTTACTTCCTTTAAAATAGGTTTCATGTCATCCTATGTTCCGTTGTGTGTTTCACATGTTTCAGGACAAAAAGCTACATGACTTTCCAATCCAGCTTACAAATCCCACAGTCATTTTAAGACCAGAGCCTAGGTGGTGGCCCTCACAGGAGTGGCTGACACTGCTCAGTGGCAGGGGGACGTCGGTGTGCCTGTTCCTCCAGGAGCATTTACACTGATAATCCTCTCTCGGCCTGTCACCCGAGAACAGGTACCCGCCGCTGGTTGGCATCACCTGCTCCACCAATGTAGTGAATGACTAGTGATGACAATGTCCTTTTGTGCAGACTCAGGAGTGTTTGGCTTGCAGCTAAATGACCCACACACTCCCCTCTGCTGCCTGGCACCCTACAAGCCAAAGACACTAAGAGTTAGTACTAGTGCTGTTAAGAATAGAAAAAGGTTGGATCTACTATTAAGCATGAGACTAGCACTAAGGGTTTGTACCAACAAGGACTGTGAATAGACGTGAGTGAAAACACGAGTAACTGTGATCCACTGCCGCTCGCCAGAAAGCACTGGCCACCTGTCTGGCTCATGGCGCCTGGCTCACGGAAACATTCCAAGACTGAAATGACGTCTGAATCAGAGAAATGAAGGGCGTTATCGAGGCTGGCCAAAACGTGACCCCGTGCACGACACGACGGGTTCTCACTCCCGCCGCTGTCTTTACAAT
Source organism: Pteropus vampyrus (assembly GCF_000151845.1). NCBI lineage: Eukaryota > Metazoa > Chordata > Mammalia > Chiroptera > Pteropodidae > Pteropus > Pteropus vampyrus. Next base: position 210,059 of record NW_011888970.1, on the reverse strand, counting down.
CACTGGTCACCCCTTTCATCCCAGACAGGTTCCCAGGTGGGGGGTAGGAGATGGACCCTTGGAGGCTCCACACCTATACCCGCACATCCCAGAGACCCATCTGAATATCACTGCTTCGCAGGGTCCCAGCTCCATGGAAGACCACTGCAATGCCACCAAGCCTGCCTCCCAGCCACAACCCTAGGAACTCGCTGGGCAGCAGGTGTAGGAAGCTAGCCCGGCCGGGACGAGATGCTCTAGAGAGACTGCCCTTTAAAGAGCAAGGTGAGGCACATCAGCACAGGATAGCCAAGCTGTGCCCTGCATCTCAGGCTGGCCACTTCAGGGACAGATGATGTGTAACAACAAACATGGGGGAGCACGGAATTAACTGTCACTGTACACGGCACACTGCACGTAGTCACCCTGACAAGTTCCTCAACAAAAGAAAAATGTTTGTATTGTGATGACACATGGGTGAAGATGTCTAAATCACTGTAGTGCTCCCCGTGATGCACGCAATGACACGAGTGCTTTTCAGGCGGGAGCTGGTCCCTCTGCTACAGATGCCTTTCTCGCCTGGACCACAAGGCAAATTCCCATAGATCACTCCACGTCTACCACTAGGTGCTGCTCTGAAGTCTCTCCTGGGCCTCACGTAAAGCACCTGGCCGGGCACACTCCCTTCTGCCGTCACGATGCCCCTGCGTGCACAGCACACTACGACCGTGTGTATGCCCATCTCCTCCGTCGTGCTCCAAGATCCCTGGAAGCAGAAACCACCACCAAGGCGGCCCCGCTAAACGCACCCTACTCACGGTGCTGCCCACCGCAGGCTGCTGATGTAAAAGCTTTGGCTCTGCCAATTTCCACCCTTTAGAGACCAAGCTAGTGGTTCCGAAACAAAATACAGTGTTTGCATCCATGAGCATCAGCACTGCCTTTTCAAATACAGGAAAACTATTCCAACTACAAATACTTGGGAGCTACAGTTCCAATGAGGGACAAAGAACGCCCCTGAGGGTACCAAGTGGGAGGCCGCAGGCCAGATAAGCAATGTCACCTGGACGAGAAGGTAGAGAAGCGCAGCCTGCAAGACTGGACTCATCTCCTAAAGACAGAACCTGCCAAACAGACAAGGGAGAGCAGAGGGGCAGCCAGGGTGCTGCAGAGGCAAATGTGACACCGAGGCACGTGGTGACAACACCTGACCTTGACACTGCCTGGGAAAGGGAGCACTAGCTGAGATCGAGGTCTGCTGATGAAGTCTCACCAAATATGGAAACGAACGTGTCAGCTGTCTGAGCCCAATACCATCACATACTCTACTCGTTTAGTTCTCTTTATTTGGATTTCTTACTAAACAAGAAACTTTTTGATTCCCAAGTAGTCCTACTCACTCCAGAGCGAGCTGGTGCAGCCGTCCAGGACACGAGACCCATGACTGTGGCTTGTTCTAGTAACTCATGAAGGTGGCTCCTATTCACACGCTTTTCCTGAAGCTAGACAAGAGACAGAACTCACTGACTGGCCAAAGCACCCTGGGGAGGTGACACTCCTCCCCGTGGATAACAAACCGGCAGTCTGTCCATCCTCGGTCTCCTGTGAATTTTACTTAGCATGACTCAGTCGTTCAGGGCCTCATGACCTCGGACTTTTGACAAAAACAGGATGAGGAGGAGAGGCAGACAAGGAAGCTGTTATTAGCAACGTGCACTGCACTGGTTTAAAAAAAAACATTAAAAAGTCAGTCTTATTATAGTACCATTTTTGGCTAGCCGCATTCTGCTGTTTCTTGGAGGGAAAAGACTGGGCAAAGCTACCACTTAGAAATTTGCCAAGTGTACTTAACTCTAGGTTCAACCCTGTCTGATAGCAAGGGACTTCATACGGAGAAAGCACTGTCTCAGGCACATATGTGACTTCTAGCTTCCCTCACACAGCAGATTACACGAGTTCGATATGTGCACATTAACAGCTCCACCTTAAGTTGTTCCTGTTGACACTGTGAAACAACAGAGTATGGCAAAGCTAAAACAGAATTTCCTTAAGACAATAATGTCTAGTTGAGGCCATACTAGTAACTAAAAGTAAACAGGGACCTATAAACAAAGTGAAAACCCTGGCAAGCTCGTGTCACTGTGCAGAGCACTACGTGAACAAATGACAGGCTCAGGCATTGGACATCTCAGCTTCAAGTCCTGACTCTCCCGCCCTAAGCTGTGAGATCGCAAACAGATTTCTTAACCACTCTTAGCCGGTAAGTAAGAGGATGAAAAAAAAGAATACAAAATTTCTGCCAGGATTAAATGCAACATGGCACAGGGTCTGTCCCATGCCCTCAATAAATGGTAGCTGTTATTAGCGTTTTCCTTTCAACGGGCACTTGTCAAAATTGGTACTTAAAAGCCAACTGAATACATTCTCACTTAAGGAGGTACGCTGCTGCTTAAAGCAACTAGCCAAAAACTAAAATTAAGTTAAACAGGCTACTTTTGAATCTGAGTAATGTCAGATCAATTTTATTTCTTTTTCTCACTATTCAAGGTAGACTGTAACTGAAAGCTACCACTCCAGTAAAGGGTTGCTTGTAATATTAAAGAGAAAATTCAAAGTTTAAAAAACCCGTGAGTCACCTGTATATGGCTTAGAACGTCCCAGTGGTTTCCAACACTGACAATAAAATCCAAGCCTGTACCATAAACTAGGAAGCTGCGCACCGCCCGGCCCCTCCCTCCGGCCCCTCCTGGTCCCTCTCAGTTTCCTCCTTTCTCATTACACCTTTGTCACCCTTGTCCACCTGAGCGCACCAAATTTACTCCTCCCTTAGGGCCTTCGGACTTGGATTCATACTGCTGGAAAAGTCTTATTCCACAACTTTGCACAACTGGCTTCCTGTCTGTCACTAAGGTCTTGGCTCAAAAGTCACCGACAGACCCACCCAAGCACCACCCAATACTCTCCGCAATTACCTCCTTACTGTCTGAACCCGTCCCCTGGAGCGCGAGCTCAGCGAAGGCAGGGACCTCACCCCTGTATCTCAGGATCTAAGTGAACAGTGCCACACGACTGACAGGCAACAAGTATCTGTTGAAGTCTGAGCTGTTCACCTGCTTCCTACCAGTGGTAAGGCCGGGCCCACTCCCTCGGAAAGTATCACTGCACCCACTGCACCGGAGAGACGCCTCTAACACCGGAACGAGACGGAATCCAGGTGGAGGGAGAGGCAAAGAGCCACACGGATTCTTTAAGCCCGGCTTCGCACAAACCACGCGGCACCATGTCACGCTTGTCAGCTCGACAGCACCTCTGCGAAAGGACCCGCGCTGCCTGAAGGGTTCTAAGCAGCTCCAACAGCAGCTGCGGGCATCTCTGGGACAAACCACGTCCCGTCGCACGCAGACAGCGTTCCGGAGGGCTCGGATGTAAGGACATTTACGAGGCCAGTTCCGCTAACACCTGCACCGGCCGGCTTCCAGGCCCCGAGGCTACCAACCGTGAGGGGCCAGACGAGCGCTGGGCGTCGCCGCTCCAGGAGGAGACGCGGTCGGCCCTCCGGGTGCGCCCGACCCCGCCTTGGCCCCCGGGCGCCGTCTCGCCCTCCCCGGCGGAACCCGGCCTGGGAGCTTCCCGTGACCCTCACCCGGGTGCTGAGGAAGCCGCGACGGCGGCCCGGCCCAGCCCGGCGGCTCTAGCGGAGACGTGGCCGCGCGAGGGGCGGGGCGCGGCGCTGCGGCGACTTCGGGCCCCCGGGAAACAGCCCGCGCGCGCTGCCTCCGTTCCGGGGGAGAGAACGTCCTCTTCTCGCCGGCAGCCGCCCTCGGGCCGGAACTGCTCCGGCCGCAGGGCCCGGGACGAGCCCACTCACAACCGGCCGGAGGCGGATTGCGGAAAGAGAGTCCGCGGCTCTTTCCCGCGTACAGACGCAGCTTCCTGACTTGCGGGACGAACTCCGACTGGAGGCTGGACAATTGAGCTTCCGGCGGAAGTGGCGTGTCCCGGGCTCCGGCCCCGCCCCGCCCCATCTGTCAGATTGTGGGCGTGGCTACCGTCCTCGCCAGCGCGTCCCTTGGGGGCGTGTCTAGGAAACGCGGGGCGGGGGCGACGGGCGGTGTCCGTGCAGCGCGGAAGCGGGGCGCCTGGGTCTGCGCACCCCAAAGTCCAAATCTCCCACCACGCCAGTCCTTCATCTTTCAGGTACTAATGCAAAAGTGACTCCTGCTTTGGAGCGGTAGCAACGTTTTACCTTTTCAAAAAAACCCGGAAAACAAAAAACGGCATCTGGAGCGAGGTTTAGGTTTTCTTTTCTTTCCTCTGCCTATGGATATCAAATTGTTCCAGCACCCTTCATGGAAAATACGATTCTTCCTCCATTAACTTACTTTTGCACATCTGTCAAAATCAGTTGGCTGCTTGCGTGGTCTGTTACTGGGTTCCCTGTTCTGCTCCGTGGTCCCGGTGCCTATCCCTTTGCCAACACCACAATCTCAAACGCAGGACCTTTTCAGAAAGCTGTAATATTTAGTAGGGAATTCCTCCAACTTTATCCTTTTTCTTGATGGTTCTAGATATTCTGGCACCCATGCTCTTTCGTATAGATTTTAGAATAAACTTATCTACAAAAGTCCTTCCTGGGATTTTGATAGGAATTACAATAAAACTATAGATCGATTTGGAGAGAATTGACACCTTGACTATGTTGTCTTTCAATTCATGGACATGGTATGCCTCTCCATTTTTTTAGATCTGCGTTTATCTAGGCTGTACTCCCAAGGGATAGGACAGAAAGGAGGGTGTTTGAGGCAAAGGGCACACACTGCAACAGAAATAACACAGCATGTGGCACACTCAAGGAAGTGCTGGAAGGTTTTGCCAGGAGGAAGAGAGCTTCTTCCATGCCAGGCTATTCGGAGCCCTTCAGATCTCAACATCTCATTTGGTAAGTGTCCTATCGTTTCCAAATCACACAAGAGGAAGCAGGCTCAGTGAGGCCAGGAAGCAGTCAGAAAGAGACAGCAACAGAGGCCAGACTGGGTTGCACTCCCTCTGCACCAAGGACAGTGGACTTAGTGCAGGAAGCTATGAATCCCACCACGGAGAGTGCCTGGGCTCCTCTGTCCCCGCCCCGTACGTGGCTGGTGTTTCCAAGGGGAGTACCTTATACCTGGCCAGTGCTCACCAGGCTGCAATCAGTGTTCTCATTAAGGTCAGGCCTGGGCGGCTAAGGCCTCGTAAGCTGGGAATTCCGCTGGCCCAGCAGCAAGTCTGCTGTCTTGGCGGCAACATTTGATACTTAGTACTAGTCTTCTTCTTGCCTGGGACAGCCCCTGCACTGCCCCACCTGCCCGTGGGGAGCTATTGGACAGAGGTGGCAGGAGGCTCAAGTCTGGCTGGTCAGTGATAGGGTCAAGGGTGGGCTTTTGTGTGAATGGATGGGGAAGCCACCAGATCACCTGCTTCTGCTGATGGAGGCTGAGGGCTGGGACGCTATCATGTAAACAGAGGGAGCAAGGGCCCAGCACTGCATTCGGGTTCCTGCATCCAGCCACACTGGAAGTCAGGTCCATTCTGGTCTTTTGAAATCCAATCAATTCTCTCTTGCTTTCTTACTAGCACTGGGCTCCCCATGGCTGCCACCGCAGCAGTTATAACTGGCCCAGAATCTGGGCGCTCCTGGGCCTCTTCTGGGCAGCATACAGACTGATCTGGCTGTAGGGCCCCTGCTGGAAGGGGCCTGACTCCTCTGCCTCTCCTGCTTTGGGCACTTCCCTGGACAAAATCCAGCAATGCCATCCCACTGCTCTCCGATCCTGTTGGCTCTGGGTTCTCGGCCGCACCGGGAGCCCTGACAGAGGCTGGCCCAGCAAGGCCTCCTGAGTACTGACCATGTACCATGGGGCTTGGACTGCAAACCAGGAGGGGCCAGTGTGCAGCCCCTTGGAAGGGGCACGATAGATGGGGGTATGGGCAGGAGTGGCCCCTCTTTTGATGGGAGCAGTTGAGAACCTAAGAAGGACTCAGGTCTGGGGACAGGCAGAGAAGTTAGAAGACTCAGCTGCACCTGCTCCGGGGCTGGGTCCAAGGAGCCGGAGACAGGCACGTCTCCCTCTGCACATGCTGGCCACGTGCCCCACAGGCAGCCCAGCCAGCAGGACGGGCAGGGCTCCAACCCCTTTGTGGGCTGGCTGTGGAGTGGGGTGGGAGGGTGCTGAGGAACCGAAGTACAAAGTCACAAAAACCTCATGTGGTGCACACCCCCTGGCTCTGTAAAACGGCGGCTCTGGGGAACACTGCCTTGGTCCCATAGCTCCGCCTGCGGTTTACAGCCAATCAGCTCTTTTCTTAGCCTGTCCGCTCATAGAAATGGGGAACCCAAGTACCCCGGAGTCAGCCCGCACCGTGGGCCCGGCAGTTGGATCCTGCACAGCCCGAGGGAAATCGCCCATTCTCTTTAAACCTGGGCAAAAAAGCTGGTACACCCTCCAAGAGACATGTCTTTGGTCTGACAGCTGGACTGAGCGGGGTAGGAGCCGATGTCAGAGGCCTCACGGCCGCACAGGCGTGCCTGGGGCTCAGGAACGACGCTGTGGCTCCCTCGGCTTGGCGGATCCGAGACAATATGCCTTTTTGAGAGTGCCCAGACCTGGGCCCCAAGCTTGGTAGTGAGTAGTGACTAGTGACATCTGCAGCCGCCTGTACCCATGGTGGGAAGGGGCACATCACAGCCGACACATGAGCAAACGTGCAGGGGAGAGAAACAGACACGGCGTGTTTATTAGCGCGCAGGAAGGGGCCTCTTCCGCGGACGCTGCTTCTCAGTCTGTGTCAAGAGCAAGTCAACAGTGGAAAATCGTTTTCCTGAGAAGAAGCAAAAAAGTTACCACTTTGCAAACAAACAATGCGATTTTAACAAAAGATAAAAAACACTTTTTCTTTTACAAAGAACAAAATTTCAAGTATTATTCCAAATGCCACGGCAAACCCAACACAGGAGGAAAGGGCAGGGACTGGTGGGAGCAAAGGCCGCTCGGGCCCTACGCGTGCAGGGATTGCTCTGGGGGGTCTAGCGCCTTGGCCACCCATGGCCAGGGCCCTGCAGGGAAGGGATAAATGGAGGCGGGGACAGCCGGGCGGGGCAGCAGGGGCTGGCACTTTGCCCAGGCGGCGGCCCCACTACACGCCTGGGCGGGGCTGTGCACTCGTTCGGGTCTCGGGTTAGCAGTTCTGCGCATTGCATGATTTGTTTTTCATAAACAGAAACACGTTTATTCTTTCAAATACCATACTATCCCCAATTTTAGTCAATTTGTAAATTATAAATTATATTATTTGTGCTACAGTTTGTGGTATTTAAACCTTATTAGAAGATAAGCACCAAACCTATTAAAATAAAAAAATAGACGGCGCCGTGGCTTTCCCGCAGGAAGGCCCTCTGCGCGCCCGCAGGCTGTAAACGCTCGCTCCTTTCCCTTAAACGTTTCCGACAAACTTTTCTTGGAGGGAGATGTCCGTTTTGACCACAGCTGTGGGAAAGGGACATAGAGCAAACCTGCTTGTCACCATCTCAGTGGGAGGGGACAGCTGACGGCTGTTCTTCTTGTCGAAGCGCCTCGGGCAGCCCTGAGCTCAGACACGGTTGTGCAGCCTGCCGGGCTGCTGCGGGCCTCACCAAGAGGGTCTTGCTCCACAAAAGGGAAAGTCACACCCGAGTGCTGGACGCAGGGATCCCCAGTGTCCTCGGGGGGACTGTAAAATGCCCTCAAAATGTTAGTATTCGGTATTTCCTGAAACACATAGTCATTGACCTCTGGACCCCCAAGCCATCTTGGTGCTTCTTCAGATACTTAGTTCTTGAACCTCGTCTGTTCACAGATATGATTGAATTTCCTGCAGGGAGAAAACAGATCACACACGAGGTCATCGGAGGAGCATAAACACGGATGACCTACGAGGGAAAGCGCGTGGGGGCTCACGGCAGCACGTGTCTAACACCACTGAAGAAACGCCACCAAAGGCCGCGCCTTTTCTCCTTTTTAAATTTTAAAATAGAAATCAAACATTTTAGATAATTTTCTTAGAGAAGGAGACTCGAAGCTGCATGTCCTCAGCGTCCCTACGGTGCCACGGGCCCCCTGCAGGGTGGATGGACACGCGTGCTAGGTGCCAGTGCTGCCACCTTCCTGTCCACCAAGAGCAGGGCGCCCGCAGAGGAAGATGGGTTACGCCTTTGCTATCCTCACCCGGGTTTTAACCTAGCAAGTTCAGCCAGTTACTAGTGAAATCTCTCCTCGTACAGTAAAATGTCTTTCCACACACGGTTTGTGCTGGAATAAACAGCAGAGTTTTGTTCCTGTCGTCCCCGGGGGCTGCCTGCACCGGTGTGCTTGCCACCTCCCGCACCGGGGGCTCTCTCCCCATCACGGCTGGCCCGCGAGCGGCGGGCTGTGAGCTGCACGGTCCATTCCGCTCGGGTATTCTCAGTCAACCTGTGCAGTTCACACCCATGTCGTCTGCGGGTCGGCTGTACCTTAATTTGAAAGAGGAAAGGCTGCTTGGGGATTACAGTCGCCTCCACAGCCTCAATCTATGTGACTCATCACATGCTCACCTCACCTAGGGTGTAAACGCAGAGGCGAGCTCACTGCTACGGACGACATCAGTGGCAATGTGGATGTCACTGTGAGGACCCTGTGGAATGCCCAGTGAGCGACCAGTTTAGAGCGATCAGAGATACAGAGACCCGGGAGCACAGTGGCATGCAAATGGGCCCGCGGCTTGGGGAGGAGACTCTTGGTGGCCACAGCCACCGACGTGGAAAATGCTAATGAGTCGCTGGGAATGACAGCTGTGCTCCGGAGCCACGGAGGCAGAAACGCTGCCATGCGAATGTTTCACAAAATGAGGTAGCAGAAGGGCAGGGGTCCAAAGGACAATTCTACTTTGTGTACTATGCGACACTAAAGAAGCTCACAACCAAACCAGTGTATTTCCAAGTAGGTGGTTGACTAGTTAGTTCATGAACATCCCTACCAGCTGACATATCGATTTGGCCAAAACACTTAAAAAAACCTCCTCACTGTCAGGAAAACAAGGGTTTGCCTTTCTGCGGGACCGCCTCGGGTCCCTTCCCCAGCCCTGAGGACCTGCCGCCCGGGCCCGGCGCGGCATGGCACTGTTCCACTCACATGGCGTGGTGCGCCTTCACCTGCGTACGGCAGTTGCGGCCCCAGTAACAGTCCGGACGGGATGTAACAGCCGCTGGGAAGAGAAAACACACGAAGCCTGCATAACGTGCACATCACACGAACATAGCTCAGGAAGTTGAGACCCAAAGAGAAAGTGCAGCTGAAATGCACAGCGTTTTGTCACGTTTTAGAACTAGTTTCAACTGTCCCAAGGTTTCAGAAAAGGAAAAAATGTTGAAAACCCGATTTAGAAAATGAGATTACTGTAGCTGTCTACAGGGTGTTTTCGTGAATCCTGTTTTAGGAACCCACGTCGCGGCAGACAGACCCAGGGTCTGGACTCACACCGGAGAGGTGACAACCCACGTCACGGCCCTCAGGCAGCCATCTGCCCGTTCTTCACCCAGGCTGAAGCAGGGATCTGCTAAGAGCAGGGAGCAAAGGCCCAAACAGAGTGTCTACCACACGAGGCGCCTAGAAGCCGAAGCACACAGAAGCGCGTCGCAGGGTTCCCTCACCTGGCAGCTCGGAGGCAGGAATGTTCTGCCGATACTGGTAGGCCAGCTCTCGGAAGCTTCGCAGGCCGCAGCAGTAACACAGCACGGTGTTCCCCGCGATTCTGGGATCTGGAAGGTACACGGCCTCGTAAGGGCACGGCCAGGCAGCAGACCGACCTCGTGTTTCCCGCGCAGAACAGATGTGGCCTTGCAAACTAGCAGGGACCGGCGCACCGACCCGTGAAGTGGGGGGAGACAGTGGGCGGGACGCTCGGAAACGAGAACAAAAGCAACCTAGATGCCGACGTTTCCTTACAGCAAAATAACGCCGCTTGCATAAAAAATTGTAATATTTTTAAAAATCCAAAAGAGTACTAAAAGGAATGAATGTTATTTTTCTCTTGAGCTGTTTCTGAGTATACCGTGAAAACCAAATGGCACATGGCAAAGAATCTGTAAATCAGACCGCTTACAATTCAACATCACAATGGAAACGCGTACGACGAAGGTGAGGTACTAACAAAATAGTAGAAACGTCCGCAACATAGATGATAATGTGTCGGACCCTGAGAACAAAGATGTCACACAGATCCCCAAAGCCAAACTGCCGATAAATATGGGCCGAAGTCACAGACAAGCAAGTGACCCATAAAACAAAAAGATCTTCAATCTGTTAACATTCAAACACGGGCAGATAAAATGATGATATACACTGTTTGCCTCTTTCATATTCACAAGACCTAAAAGGCAAATGTGGGCTGACGGACTCAGGGAACAATGGCACATCCCTGGGGACTGTTAATATGACAGTCTCAACTGTGTGTACCACACAGGTGGTGGGATTTCCAATGATTTTTACTGTATTCTTCATACTTCCCTATACCATTTACGTTTGCTTTGGGAGCTGTGTTGTTCCCGTAAAAATTGTCAGCTATTAAAAAGAGAAAGGGGTTAAGACTCACGCAGTAGAGCTGGGCGACCACACAGAGCTGTCCCAGCAGAGAACACCCAAGACCCTCACTAGAGTATGTTCATGAGAAAGAAGCAGCTTAGAACAATTCCCAGGAAACTTCTCAAGTCTTTTATAATAATTTATGTGTTAAAAAAATAAAAATCACTTGCCGATTTTTCTACGGCCTCCCTCAATGACAAAATCACATTACTTAATGCACTGGTGTCCCTGGGAGATGGGACACACCTTCACGAGTCACCAACACACTGAATCACAGGCCAACAAGGACCCTGAGGGTTTGGGAACAACCAGCCCCAGGGTCTCAATGCTGCAAATGCTGGCGCCAACATCTCCCTGGCTGTGCCTCCTCCCTCCCCTGTGGCAGAAAAGATCCTGGAATATGTCACGTGAATGCAACCCCAACTTTCAAACACAACCGGAAAGGACCGGGACTTTTCTGTCTGTGTCTGCCAGGGTGGGCAGACGTTTTGAAGCTGTGTACGCGGCAGAGCAGACACAGACACTGCTAAATTGGGGCCGGGTGGGCCGACTGCTTCACGGGGTACAAAGGTGGCATGGGACAGCATCGCCATCCTAGAGAAGAGACAGCAGGTACACCAGGCTTACCAGAGAGCAGGAACACGCCCCTCTGCAGAGCCATGAGGCTTTCGGTCAACACGTTTTTCCACGTCAAACCCCTGGTTGCCAGGTAATTCTGTGATGGGAAACAGAGAGAAAGCTAACCTGGACAGGAGGGCAGAAGGTTCACAAAGGGCCCCTGAAGGCAGGTAAAGCCAAAGCACAGCCAACCTAAGCGTGGTGGTATTTGCAGAGGGATCCAGGGGCTCGCGCTACATGCCTGTATGGGGTCCTGCTCCCAAGACCACGGCTTAGGACGGCCGCGGCAGGCACGTGGGCCAGGACCCCCAGGACCGACACGGGAACACACCCACAAAGCAACACTCAAAGACCCTTGTCCAACGAGCCTGAATAGGCAGGCAAGCTTCAGAATCTTCACTACAGGAGTTAGCCCATGTTCCCTGACTGTGCAAGGGTGTTCCCGGCACAGGAGCGTGAGATGCCAGCCTCGGCCAGGGTGGCCGACGTGCAGTGACAGGCCCAGGAACACACAAGGAGACTGAGGGCCTGGATCTGCGCTCTGCCCCTCAGACGCCTGGAGCTGCTTGGCTTTTGTGCAAACCTACAAGGAGGTGACACCTAACCGGGGTGCAGTGGTGGGCAGGAGCGTGTCACGCAGGTGAGAAGGCCTCAGTCCTGCGTGCAATGCCATATGCAGATAGGCGAGACTGGTGTGCACATTAAACACACTGAGAGGCTAAGAGCCAGGCCAGCTTCCTGCAATGTGGGAAGGAAACAGAGAGGAAGAGAGCCAGAGACGAGTCCCTGGCGGCCCCAGCCCGGCTGTGACCCCTGCTCCCCGCCCCCAGCCCAGAAACCCTCTGCGCGGGGCAAGCAGGAGGCGAGCCACGGGAAGCAGTCCCTGTGGATTCATGGCATGTATTTTGGAATATGGGGAAAAACAGACATATACCAACAGGGGCTAAAAATCAGTGGCAGTGTGAGCCAGACAATGCAGAGTCACAGAGGTCACTGAGAAAGTCCTGGGGAGGCCGCCTCTTGGCCTCGGCCTAACACAGTCTGTGTGGAAAGCGGTACCTTCAGGATGTCGGACTCGTAGTGGTTGTTGCTCAGCACCCCGTCCAGACACCTGTCACCCAGGTTCAGCTCTGTCGGGATGGAGGGAAGCAGCGTTATCCGTTTATAGACATTTTATGAAAGCATCGTTCACCCGACAGTTAGGATAACCAAATTGCCTTCATTATAGAGCCTAGAAAGAATAAAAAGTTCCATGACGATATACAATTTTATATCGAGAACAAGTAAAACGACTTTTGTCGCAGTTCCTCCTGCAATGGCCAGCGCCGAGTCCCCTCACTCCTGCTCTGGGTCATGAAGTCTAAACGCTGTCGCCAGAGCGTGCCTTTTTAGTGGTAGCGTTTCTTGTGCATAAATAAACCCTCCTGACTTTGAACTCAGCATCTCCCTAATTTTTCTGTCATTGCTTGGTTTTGAACTGACACACACTGACACTTTCAAATGCAAAACTTATGCAGTATGTCAGGAAAAGGCAGTTCATTTGTGGTAACGAACAGCTGCCTCCCCCTCCTTGGGCACATGACAGGCCATGCCACCCCGTCACCACCCTCAAGTGCACCAAGAGAACATGCAAAGGCTGAAGCCATTTGGGTGAAGAGCCGGCATTACCACAGAAGGGGGCCAGGCAGCCAAGGCAGCCGGTCCGGGCGCAGCCCCAGTACAGGTGGCAGAAAGGCTGCAGGCAAACAGCACCTGTGGACACAGCACAACCATTAGGCAGGTTACTCAGTGAGAAATCATTTTAAATGGCTGTTAAATAAACGACAAGCTCGATTTTAACAGCAATTCCCAGACTGTAAATTAAAGCGCTGATTTCATACACTGGACTTAAAAGTGACCCATGACAGAATTATTGTGGCCCTCATGTGGGGACAGATGTGAGATGCGGACTCCAGAAAGAGAAGCACCACATCTGGAAAGTCAACGAATGGCAGGGATGGCCTCTTCGGTTGGTGGGAAAAGATGGACGACCGGCCTGGTCGCACAGGGACCACCGATTCTGCGGATGGAAGGCTGAACAGTGCCCTTACTCTGCGCCGTACACGAGCGTCAACGACACTCTGAATCCCGAGCCTGGAGGACACGCAGAAGAGGCTCTGCAGTGGCAGGTGGCTCTGGCGGATGGTACTCACACTGCTGAGGGGCGATGCGGGGGTCCTGCTCGCGCTCCGCCCTGCGGTCGGGCATGGGCTGGAAGCAGCAGGTGCACACGGCGTGGCTTCCCTGCAGGGCGCACACGTAATCCTGGGCTGCAGAACGAACGCACGTCCGGGCCGGCGCGTGTCGGGACACAGGCGGAAAGTGCGAATTAGACCCGCGTCTTGAGGGGCAGCTAGAAAGTACACGTGAGGAGAGACAGACCTACAAGAACACCCAGGGAGAATTCACGCCAAGTTTCCTACACAGCCAGCTGACAGTCTACCATCGAAATGAAGGAATTCTGGTATACTGAAAAACAACCAGTTTTCTTCTGGTTTCTTCTGGGTATAGCAAGATGTCAAAGATCACTTGAAGGCTTTCTACCATTTCTATAAAGGAAGGGCAGACCAAAGAGCACACACCAAAAAAAGAATAAAGGAAGTTCTAGATTTAATCTCAGGATCCTCCAAATAAACAAGTGACAGGCCTGGCAGGCAAGACTGGCTGACCTCACACAGGGAGCAGTGTCCATGAGGCCCAGCCCTGGACACTCAGCATCCACACTTGCTGTAGGCCCTGTCCCGATGGGGACTTTTCACCTGCACTCTGCAAATGACGGAGCCCACCCGGTGAGTGGCAGTCAGGAGGTGACCGAGCACTGCACTGCCGATCCCTGTCCACATGGCCTACAGAAAGTCCCTGAGAAGGCGTGGCACCACGGCAGATAATTAAGAATGTGGCTCTGGGTCATAATCCGGGGTTGGTGGCCCCATGACAGGCTTAGGCCAACAGTGGCTAAGAGGCCGAGTCCCTGTGGGGCCAAGAACTGCAGATTCCCCATGGCCACTTTCCCTTTGTTGATGGCACCTGGGGACCCAGCCACTGGACACGGGCAGCGGGGCAGACAGGGCTTAAGGTGCTCTGGAAACACTGGGGCCCATCACTGAGAAGAGGCCAGTCTCACTGCAGCGGTCCACGTGCGACAGTCATTTTGGTTTTGGCAAGCACCACTGGGGACACCAACTGCGCTGAAACAGTGGGCTGCGGGGGCCGACTGTTAGAATCAGACTGAACCCCTGGGAGGATCCAGACAGAGGCCCACGAGTGGACAATTATCTAATTTATTAGTCCAAAACAGACTGTGACAAGCAACTATGAGAGGTGGTGGCGCCACTCGAGGCAGATGACAGGAGAGCAGAGAAGAGCTGGCAGAAGTGCAAGCCACAGCCCGAGTGGTCACAGTGGAGCGACAGCACGGAGGGTGTGGCCATCTCACCTGTTGCGACACTCACGGATGTCGACGGTGTGTCCCCAGAGGCCTGTGGCGGCCCTTGCTCACCGGGAAGGGGCTGCCCCGCCTGTCTTCGGTAGTCGGGACACTGTCTGCACACAACATATGGCTGGCTGCAAGGGGAGTACACACAGAGCTGGAGCATGAACGCTGTGCTCGCCATGAGGGTGGTAGTGACAGTGCCCCAGCCCTGGTGACAAGACAGGGCCAAGTCCCTGAGCCTAGAGGTGCCTTCTCCACTCGTGGACTTCACCCCCACTTCACGCCTTGGTCTGCGCCATCCGCTGTCGCCCAATGTGTGCGAAGCGGGAGGATGGTACGGCCCCACCTGGCACCCATCAGCGCTCGCCCCGAAACAGCAGGGGTCAGGGAGCTCTGCTCTCTGCCATCACCTAGCTCCCCTTTCCTGTCTGGTGTCCAGTGCCCTGCCCCCTCAGCTGCTCCTGGGGTCCCGAGATGTCTTTTGCCCACCCGTCGCTCTGGTGTGACATCCCCAGGGGGACAGCCGCTCAGTCCCCGCACTGGGCAGGACACGCTCTCGCAGATCTGATGCTGGGAGAGCTGTGTACTTGGCTTCCCCAAGGCACTCAGGACTGTCACCTTGGCCATCCGGGGACTGCCTGCACTTTGTTAAAATCAGAGCGCAATGCACCATGGCCGAACGTTGCTGTCTGCGGGGAGCTTTCCAGGTGGCCAGAAGCCCTGCAGCACCCAGCTTCAGGCACTCAGGCTGAGCTGGCAAACACCGCAGATGGGACAAAGGAACCCACAGGGAAGATGGACAGGGGACTCTTCCTTCATCTCTGTCAGGATACGCGGTCCTGAGCCTGCCACCAACGTGGGAGCCACTGAGGAAGGAAGAACGGGAAGGACCTGACTAGAAAAAAAGCCGGGAAACATTTGACCTGGTGACGTGGGACCGTCACTAGCACCTTCCTGATGGGCACTGACGACACGTGTCGGGAGTCCCTCTAGGCCTCCCGCTCGCTCTCTGACCTGACGGCTCCGCCTGCATTTGCTCGTCTCCAGGGAATAACTGGACACGCAAACTACCAATGCGGGACGTGCGCGGCAGCACTGTTTCTGAGCTCAAAACACTGGAAAATTACAAGATCGTATGTATTGTATAATCCTACCTTTACAAAAATATTTATTTCTAAGTATATCACATCCTACTTCGTTAAAAAAGAAGTATGTATGACAGAGATGGACACACAACAAAACGTTTGCACTTAAGTAATTTTTGGTTTTCTTTTTGCCTAACCGTTATTTGCTAAGTTTTGTGAAAAGAAATGAAGGTAGATTTGGGGGAGTTTGTTGTCTTTTTAAGTATCATGGCCTTGATTCAAAATGCAGACCCCAGACCTCTGAGTCAGGAGGCATTAGCGTCCCACACTGGATGACGCATCTGCCCCACCAGCTGACCACGGCTCTTCTGCAGTGATATCCCCACAAATGAAAATACTGCGACTTACACTAAGACTTTCGGGTCACCAGATAAGCTACAGAGTGCACCAATGTGGGACAAGGGGACCTGTTAAATCGTAACAACTGTCATAGCCAGTGACTCAAAGTGCGCAATGAGAAATTAGCACATAAACGGGTATCGATCGTTGCGCAACCGTTTCATGACAGATGTCAGTCAAATCATTCTGCTGTACACCTTACGCTTACGCTTACATCTCGGTAAACTGGAAAGACACAGAGGAGCAACAGAAAACAGACCGCTCCACGTAAACGGGAATGAAAAGGGTGTGGAGGAAGCAGGACCGCTAACACCTCTCACAGTCCCCCGGGCCTTGGGCTGTCCTCAGCGCCCGCTCCGCCTCGCCACACTCAAGGCCAGTGACATCACAACCCGAAGTCATACACCCAACGCGCCCAGCTTCCCGCCAGGCACAGGCTCACCTAACATCCGAGGACTCGCTGTCCACATCCGACAGCTCCAGCAGGTCCTCTGAACTGCCGTCCTCGTCAGAGAAAGACCTCCTGACCTTGGGCTGCAGCATGTCCTGAGTGATCTTGTTCCTGGCGGCCATGCTCCGCACATCATCCTCGCTGCGACTCTTGTCTGGAATTCAACAAACAGGGCTGTCCTGGCTGGCAGCCCCGGGGATACCGGGCAGTCTCCGGGCGCTGGGCGGCAGCCCCACTTGCCTGGGTGCTGGAGCAGGTACGCCTCCACCAGGTTGTTGAGGATGTGGTTCTTGCAGATCCGCTCTACTGGACAGCGGCACGTGGGGCACAGCGTGGAGCGCTCCATCCAGCCCGAGTAGCAGGCCGCGCAGAAGGTGTGCATGCAGGGCTGCAGGCTGAAGGCAAAGGACAGGCCCTCAGGTTCCCACAGAGTGCCTGCCACCGAGCTGCAGCAGCCCTCTGGCCCCAGGGCACGCGGGCACGGCCTTTGGGACGGGAAGATGCGATTCCAGCAGGGCCCGCGCAGCTGCGGGGCCCACCGTCAGCTGCATCGGCAGCCCCCGCTGGCGCCCGCATCCTCGGCTAACGACCCGCAATGCTGCCTGCCTTCCACATGCCACCTGAGAGGTCCCCATGTTTAGGCATTTGATCTAAGCTACTTTAACTCAGTCCTTGCTAATGAAAGAAACGAGAGGCCATGTGGCAGTTCTGTGTTCCAGGAGGTACAGGAGGGCACGCTGTGACGTCCAGACCACGAGAACCAGAGACGCTGAGTGTGTGAAAAGGCTGCACGGAGGCGACCCCCCGACGGGCTGACGCTTCCCACAGCAGAGCAGGCAGAGCGCCCTCGCGCACCACTCCTGGGGCCTTCCTGCTATGTCAGCCTAACCAGGCACCGTCCCCCTGGGCGCCGTCTGAGCTGGGCCAGGACACCGAGGTCAGACAGGACTGTGCCAACCCGGGCCATTGCCACGTCGGCTTCTATAGCCTGGGTCACCGAGCCAGACTTTCGGCTTGACATACATTCAAATAAAACGACAACGGCCGCGTCTGCGGACTCCACCCAAACGCAACCCAGAGGCCCGCCTCCCGCGGGGCGCGGCGCGTACCTCACACAGTCGTGCAGCAGGTCCTGGCAGATGACGCACGTCAGTGTCTCCTCCATCTTGTCCGGCTTCACGGCCATGGCTCTGCCACCCCCCAGGGCCGTCTGGTTGTCACCGCACTGGTCTGTGATCAGCAGATGCAGGTGCAGGTCGGGCTCCCCGTCTGCAAGAGAAAGGGACGCATTCTGAGCGTCGCAGCCATGGAGGAGACAGGCGCTCGCTCCTTGTGTTTCCAGAACATCTTAACTTTTGGACAGAAGACATGACCCTGGCCAGCGCTCGTATTTTAAGGGTATTTTTAAGAAGGCCCGTAAAGGTCTCACATTCCAGTCTGCTAAAGTTTCGTTTTAGAATAATGACGTAAAAACACACAGTCAGGAGACATGGTCAAGAGACAAAGGTCAGTGGTCAAACAGATTTTGTGCATTGCATCATTTCTGTTCAAACAAAAAACGTGACTTGTATACATGGGAAAGTGCTGGAAAGTACAGACTCTCAGCCATTCTCATGAGCTTAAAACTTTTTTTTCTTCTGCTGGTGTCATCGTCTGTAATGCTCAGGTGTTGCTAATCAAAGGTTTTTATTTTTAATTAAAGAAATACTCGCACACAGTTACAAAGCCTACAAATACTTGAAGGAAATAAACGCAGGCGCCCTCTGCCCCAGTCTGAGGAAACCACTTTTGTGTCTTAGCTGTAGTTTCTCCCGGTACAGACCAGTTTTCTAAGTTGCGATGCTGCGCTCAGGTTGACGTTAGTTCTCATCTCCTGACACGTTAAGGTACAGAAGGACTTTTTCCCCAATTTACTGTAACACGACTGCTGGCTCGGTACACTGCATTTGCGTCATCACGCTAAAGGCTCGTGCCGAGCCAAACGGCGTGCGCTAACTACGTTTTCTTCCTTACACAACTTTTCATTTTGGCCAGCGTTAAAAATGGCTTTGTTTTAATACTCCTTGTGTTCTGAAGTACCTGCTGCTGATTCTTTCCACGCACACCCTCCCGAGCCGATCAACTCAACTTTCCACTCTAAGCACGAAGGACCCCACTGTCCTTCCCCCGGGCCCGCCCCGGGCCTCGGGCTGTCGCGCGGTCACTGTCAACCGCGACTCCCGCGGTCTTCACAGTCTTCTCAGCTTCGTCTTTTAAAGTATAGGTTTTTCTCTGAATCGCCTTTAACGTGAAGGTTCAAACGATCACTTACAGAAAACATGGCTGAGAACTGGTGCCCCAAGTCAGAGCTACAATTCAAGATGCACCGTTCCCAGACCGTCTCCTGAGGGCACAGTCCCGAACCGATGATGCAAACAGGAAAGAAAAGGCCCAATTTCCACTCGGAAAAGGCTGAGGCACCACAGGTGTCAGCCTGGGACGGCCCCCTCGTGCTTCTGGGAGGAGGGCCTGGGGGCAGATCAGACACTGCACTGGGACCCAGGGTGCTCCAAGGACCGAGGGCACAGGGGACCACGGGGACACTGACCTCCTCTTCTCCTCTTCTTAGCTGGCTCTGACTCTTCTTGGTCCTGTGGTTCTGACGGAGGAAAGGGTGCCCCCTCCCTGTCCGGGACAGCTGAAGGGACGCTGGAGAGTTCACCGCTGGCCGACGGCGGACCACACCCTTGAGGGGAGACGCAGGCCCCTCTGGGGACTGTGAGAGACAAACAAGAGGTTCTGATCCATCCCCCTCAGAAGGGGAGAGCGGGGGTGGGCACCCGATTCAAACCAGCGGCAGGGAAGCCGAGACCACCACGTTTTAGAAATGGCCTGTGCCTGCTGGAAACACTCGTCCATTCATCCCTCATGTCCTAAACACGTCTGTGCCCACCGCTGTGCCCGGTGACGCTGGGGGCACACAGCACATTCACAGGGAAAAAGGGGCAGATGTCTGGGCTTGGGACCAGCCCTTGGCCGTCAGTCCACTCCAGGGCCAAACCCCAGTCTAGTTAACCTGTGACACACACTCCTGTTGACACAGTTCATGCAGGGTCCGCCCTCTCAGAAGAGAGGGCAGCAGGCTTCGGACCGCAAGGAGACGAAGGCCAGACAGGGGCTGGGGCTGCTGTGGGAACTGCCTTCCGAGTGTGATGACAGGGAAGAGGAAGTAAGTCCTGGGGACAGTGCTGGCCTACGCCTGCGAGAAGCTGGGGTCACAAACGGAAATGGATTCAACAGAAACGGAAAGGAAACTCTCCCATAACCTTGATCTTAATGAAGGGCTTGTGCATAGCATTACAATGCAGATCTAGTCTATCCAAATGGTATGTATTATTTTGAAAAAGAAATTGGCCTACTGCAGCCAAGAGAAAAAAGTAAGAATTGTTTGGGGAACAGGTTCGCTGGTGTACTGGGGAGAAGAGGCCACTTCCTGGCTGGCTTCTGGCGCTGGTTCTCACCCCGCTATGTGTCGAGGGCTGTCTACGCTCAGGGGGGACTCCCGCTCCAGAATGACGGGGACAACGACGCCCGTGGTGAGAATCAGATGAAACGCACAGAAGCGCTTGGCGCCCCCTGACATTTAGCTGACGCTCAAAAGGAATTAGCTACGGTTATGCTGTGAGCACGCGCACACTGGGGGGTGCAGCAGAAAGATGTCTCCAGGTTTATAAGCTTGGAGCTAACGTGGCAGCCGAACAATCTGCTGACAGTAATATTTTTTGTTTATGCTTTCATTATTTTAATTACACAATATACGGACACATTGCCCTTGTATGGCAGAATAATATCCTACTGTGTGTGTATATGTGCCACATTTTCTTTAGGGACACTTAGGTTGTTTCTATACCTCAACTCCTGTGAATGATGCTGCAGTGAACACGGGAGAGCAGATGTCTCTTTCAGACAGCGATTTCACTTCCTTTTGATAAATGGGACTGCTGGGTCATAAGGTAATTCTATTTTAAATTTTTGAGGAACTTCACGCTGTTTAAATTTTTTGAGGACCTTCACAGCTGCACCGATGTATATCCCACCGACAATAATAAAACGTACCATTTGGATAGACTGCCTATGCCTTATAATACTATAAACAAGGTCTTTATCAAGGTAAAGATTATGCGAGCGTCTCCTTTCCATTTCCATCAAATTCCTCGCCAACACCCTTGCCAACCAACACTTACCTATCGTCTTTTGACAACAGCCACCCTGACAGGTGTGACGTGGTATCTGAGTGTTTGATTTGCATTTCTCTGATGTCTAGTGATGCCGAACATGTTTTCATGCTTATATTGGCCATATGTCCTCTTTGGAAAAATGTCAATTTAGGTCCTTGGCCCAATTGTAAATCAGGTGGGGGGACCTCTTTTTGTCACTGGTTTGGTCCATGCTACCCGTCCCCTCTTCGAGGTGGCGGACAAGACACGCGGCACTCATTGTCCACAGCCTTTTTTGCAATTAAGCAGCACTAATGAGGTTAAGAAGCCCTTCCATGCGTGTCCTGAAAAGGCGCAATGGCACACAGGAATGTTATTTTTCAGACAGCAGGGCTGTCATAGATCTGGGAAAGAGTGAAGGAGGGTGCTTGTAGCACGGTGCTGTTGAGGAGTTAGGCTGGGCAAAGGGCTCTGGACAAGAAAGGCGTGAGCGCTACAAAGCCTGAAGTTGGACAGACAGGAGAGGTAGAGCTGCCTGCGTTCGAAAAGCACGACAGCATCAGCAAGTAAAAAACCAAATTCGCAGAAATGGAAATAGGCTCAAACAGCGTGGGAGAGGACTGCCAGTCTCCTCAAGGCATATCGAGTCCCTGGGTTTACTGCATCTCTTTCCGCAAATCCCACTAGGACAGATATAAAAATAAGGACTAGCTCATAGCAGAGCCGCCAGACTGGCAGATGAGATGGAACAGTCTTCTCAGAGAGATTTCTTTACTGCTGCTGAGCAGTCGATAGAGCCACTTAAAACAAAGGGCCTTTTCACTGAGGCTCTGCTGGTTCCTGCTTCTGAATGTGGTTGTGATGGCTGGAGCTCTGGCAGCCACATTGCAACCACAAGATGAAAAGCAAGAGGACAAAGAGGCAACATGCAAGTAACTGGTGACATCTTACGCTGATGAGCTAGTGCTGGTGGGAGCCAGGTTTTGTTTCTCACATCCAAACACATGCACTGAGATCCAAGAGGTTTTCCATCCATAAAAAAAAATCTGCACACCAGTCCGTAATGTAAGAATGAGAATAAGCATTCTAGGGATAAATAAGAATCATCCCCAAACGAGGTGAATAAAGCTATAAAAGTTTACTGAAGAACATCTAAGAGCTTAATAAACAGAGAACAATACCATTTTTCCTAGGTATTGTAAAAATGTCATTCTCCTCAAATCAAAATCTCAAAAAGTCATTTTTTAAACTTGAAAAGGTTAATTCTAAAGATAACCTGGAAGAAAAATAAGAAAAATTCTAAAGATAATCTGGAAGAAGAAGAGCTATGAAAGTCAACTAAAAAAATTAATACGGATAGTATGATCCAATTTAGGAAACACGAACACGGAGAGTCTATGTTGTAACAACACTACGAGGAAACGGTCACACACACTGCACCTCGATGGCCTGAATTTCTTCCGGTGACCGGGGAGGAAGGTAAAGAATTCATGTCGTAAGGACAAGTGTACGTAAAACTGGTTGTAAATGACACGGTACTCTGGACGAGCCCCGCGACACGAAGCTGAGCGGAAGAAGCCAGCCACAAAAGGCCACGTAACATAGGGTTCCGTGTACACGAAACGTCCAGAACAGGCAAATCCAGACAGAAAGCAGACCGGCGGTTGCCCGGTGAGTTCTATGGCCAGTGAATCACATCCCAGCAAAGCTGGAAAAACACTGCGGTCCACGGCCTCCGCCCATCGGCATCTCTCAGGCCGGGACGAGAATATTTACTCCGACAGAACTCTCCCTGCCGAGAGCCTGAAGCCTGACATGACCTCTAAACTCCTCCTGGCCTCCCTGTCTCTACAACGACATAGGTCGAGACTCGTGAACAAACGGCCACGCAGCCACCACCTGCGTCCCCATCTCACCGGAGCCAGGGGACGGTGCCTGCCCTGCACTGGGCTCCACGGAAGAGGTAGAGGCCGAGGGGAAGAGGTCCGACGTCGACGTTGATGGCTGTGGTTCCTCAAAGCATGCCTGAGAAGTGGGCGCCGGCGGCAGGACCTGGGGATCGTCACTCCGCCCTGCACCTGAGGTATCTTTGGTCACGTGGAACACGTTTTCTTTATTCGCTTCTGTGAGCACAAAGGGAGCAGAAGGGGCCCGTCAGGGCGAGGGTGCAGCGCCGCTGCGGACGATGTGACATTCCAGCAGATCGAAAGGCCTTCCTCGGAAGAATCGACAGCCCGTGATCCGCACTCAGCCCTCTGCTGCACCCGCACTTACCAAAGGGGTCCGGTGTCATGCTCTGCTTCTCATGTAAGGATTCGTAGAGGTATGCCACATCTAAGAAGAAATGGACCAAGTCAGAGCAGCGTTGGCCGTGTACCGATAACATTCACCGGCTTAAAACGAAAGATCCAAAACATCTTAACCAGCTTTAAAACAAATAAGCCTCTGGAAAAATGTCTACAGCCAGGAGGCAGACCAAAGAAAGGCAAGAGGCTGACTAGGTGAAGAATCTATGCCTTCTTGTCGTTTCGAAGTACAGGAGGAGCAGACTCCAGAGCCTTCTGTGCAGCCAGGGGCTGGCTTTGATCGTGCCTCAGACGACCTAGAGAATATGTGCCCCCGCCTTCCTATTTCAGGGGTAACCTTTGAAAGACTCCCCGAAGTCTCCTTGTCCTATATTGTTCTCCCACAAACCCAAACACGGACATCAGAGCTGGAAAAGCCCTAATGGAATCCAGTCTCACCTTTGCTGTCTCCCATAAAGTCTCCAAAAACAGAACGAACGGCGGCCCCAGCCCCCTGTTCCAGGTCTTATTCCCAATGCAGATTCTTCTGCCGGGTCACCGCACGCCCCCTCCCTTCTCGGTTGCCGTTCCGAGGTGCCCGGCTCACGAGCACGGCACTCTTTCTGAGGAATGGCTGGGCCCCGACCGCGGGGGCAACGCTTCCATTCCTCAGCAGACGCCACTCACACCACACCAAGAATCTGCACGACCCGCAAAGGGAGTGTCGCGGACACAAACACTCCTGCAGATAGAGTCTGCGTCAATGACTCCCTTCTGCTGCCGTGGCAGGACCTCCCCACCGCACGGCATGCAGGTGTCCACCCCACAAAGTCCCCTCTCTTACTGTGCTCTGGCTCATTCCTCCTGTACACCACATAGATGACGTCCCCGGTCTCTAGAGGACAAGTCTGCTTCTTAACTAGCTTCAGCTTGTTAATTACTGTTCCATTGGTGCTGTGGAGACAACAAAAATGCAGTTTAACTCCAATAACTTGGAGTTAAAAGTTTCTTTTTCTACCACCGCTAGGAAAGCAGTTCAACATCACCCCTTTGATACCTGCACCCTACGCTCACCGTGGCACGTCTGACAACAGCTGAGATGTGGAAGCGACCTAAGTATCCATCGACAGACGCCTGCATAAAGAAGACGCGGCTCATACACACAATGGAACATTACTCATCCAGAAAAGGAATGACATCCTGCCATTTGTGACAATGCGGATGGACCTAGTGGGCATTATGCTAAGTGAAATGTCAGACAGAGAAAGACAAATACCGTATGATTTCACTTGTATGTAGACTCTAAAAAACAAAACAAACAAAACAGAGGCAGATCATAGATACAGGAAACAGACTGGCAGTTACCAGAGTGTGTGTGTGTGTGTGTGTGTGTGTGTGTGTGTGTGTGTGTGTGTGTGTGTGTGTGTGTGTGTGTGTCGGGGGGAACAGGTGAAGGGGATTAAGCAGCAAAAACTTCCAGTTATAAAACGAAGAAGTCATGGGGATCGAAATTACAGCATAGGGAATACAGTCAATAATACTGTACTAACTTTGTATGGTGACAGATGGTAACCAGATTTATCATGGGGACCTTTTCACAACATATGTGAATATCGAATCACTACGACGTACACTCGAATCTAGTAAGATACTGTATGTCGACTAAACGTCAATAAAAAAGGTACCACCCTGAAAATGATAAAACACTGACAGGAATAACGTAAATATTTAATGAGGTACATACGTAAGTGTTACCTTACAACTGCCTGTTGCCCCCTTAGTGACAGCCCAACCAGTGACCAAACCGTCTTGCGGACAGCTCTAACCTCTCCGCTGTGCCAATGCCTCCTTGTCCTCCACCTGCCCCCGGCGGCCCCGCCCCCGGCCCTGGGCTTGCTTTCCAGCTTCTCTCCTGCTTCCAGCCTCGCTCGGGGCCGCAGACCTGCCGCTTCCTTCGCGGTCGCGACCCGGTTAGCTCGCTCCTCGGTCCTCGAGTGAGCACCGACCCCTCCCCGATGCGGGCTACTGGCGGGAGATGGTGTGGCTCCCGCAGTTGGGAGGTCACTGCAGTCATCAAGGACCACAAGGCTGGGTGGGAGAGGTGCAGGGTGTGGCAGGGACAGACAGGGACCTGAGTCAGATGGGACAGGAAGCACTTCGCTGAGGAGGGACTGGAAACTTCAGTCCCTGAGTGGACTGAGAGCACACACTGTCACTGTCATGTGAAAGCCACCACGGACAGCGCATCATCGAAGGGCTGTGGCCGCGTCCCAGTAAACTTCACTTACAAGAACTGGTGGCACAGCCACGGCGCTGCCCGGTTTGTCCTCACCATCCATTCCACGCTCTTCTGGACTAACACGTCGGATGACACTCCAGGGCTTCGCCCCTCCCATAACTTCTCCTTACCCTCAGGCCACCGTGGGCGTTGGCATCTTCCTGCCCCGGATTGCAGCCCGAGTGCACCCACCACTCTGATCCCCTCCACCCCCCAATACCGCCCCCTCCCCAGGGAATGCAGGAGGCTCCGGAAGCTGGAAAAGGGAGGAACGGATTCTCCCCTAGAGCCTCCAGAAGGAGCCAGGCCTGTGACACTTAGATTTTAGTCCAATGAGAACGGAGTTGAACCTTGGACCTCCAGAACTACAAGATCACAAATCTGCATTGTTTCAAGCCACTAAGTTTGTAGTAATTTGTTACAACAGCTACAGGAAGCCAATGCTGTCGCATAGCCAGGGCAAGAAAGCCAGGACCTGACACGGAAGGGTGGCTGTAGAAGCAACACGGTCACTGTCACAGTGCTCCTAATAAAACCCAATTCCTAGTTTTCTGTCCTTGAAACAGTTACCGAAGACCCTTCGCCACCCAGACTTTACAAAGATAAAAAAATCATCCGGTGGGAAAGGCTACTCTCAACTTACTGCCGGAAGGCCATCTGCCACTTGTACCCGGTTTAAAATAGGCACATTCTAACGCAGCATTCCTTCCTACAAATTTATCCCGAGAAAATAATCAGACATGAATGGCAAGAGTTATGAAGCAGTCACTGCAGTGTCATCTATAAGAAAAGTCCAAACGCTAAATGTCCATCATAAAGGATCTGACAAATAAGTTATTATATAATAATGCAGAAAAAGATGAGATGGATTTAGATGTATTGGCATGTCAAATGCTCCACAGACAGTCAGTGAAAAAAGCAGACACAACAACAGCATACACAGTAAAACCTCAGTAATACAATGTAAATAGATATTGGTGAGTGGGATTTGGGAAAGGTTTTCACTTTCAGGTACTACTTATGTCGTATAAAAGTTAAAAAAAAAGAAAGATGTTTTTGATTTGAGGGAAAGAAGTCTAACTGAAGTAGGTATGCAAAACCCCAAAATTTATCAGTTTCTTAAGTCTTACTTCTGAGATTTTCTTTTTTTTGGCTTTAATTCGAATAATTTGAGAAGGACCATGGACACCCACGTACCACTGAGCACCCCATCCTGGAGACCAGAAAATACACTTCCTGTCTTTTGAGGACCTGGCTAGCTACCGCATTACAGAAAACCAACCCTCATTCCTTCCCCTTGGGCATCGAGTCAGGTTCCTGAAGCTACGAGAGCAAACGGATGTGCAGAAAGAACTTACCTGGTATCTTCCAGGGATACCTGACCGGATTTTTCATCCACTATGATTTTACAGTGATCTCCAGACACCAGTTTATTGCTAGGGAATGAAAGGTCACAACCTAAAACAGAAAGGAGGACACGCTGCATATGACTGGGTCCTGTGCATGACACCGCCCCTTGCTTAACCAAAGCACGTGACTGGAAATTAGGGCCCACACTGTGCGCACCTAAGGAGACAACACCTATTCAAGCAAGGCACAAAAAATGTTTAAAGGATTTAAGTGTTAATGCAAAGCAAAGGGACAGGGACCGTGTCCTGAGCCTTTGTGATTCCCCGTTACCTAGAACACACCCCTTCAACACCTGCAGCTACACATCAACAACTTCTAGGTGACAATTTTATAGTACGTACACATATGCAGCTCATCTAATAAATATTATAGTACTTAAAAAAAAACTAAGGTGTTCAGTTATGTAATTCTTCAGTATCTTAACTTAGTCCTTAATTTCTCCTCAGTGTAACCTAAAGGTTCATAAATCACACAAAACTGAAGCAATGACAAAGAGTCAGGGAATATATATGACTGAATAAATTATCACAGGCACATGTATATGTTTAAGAAAATTTACAACAGAAGGGAGATGCATCTATCGGCAAATACGATCATTATATCCTCATTAAATGCAAGGAGAAAATCTTCAAATACTTTGTTCTTTCAAATCAAAAGAATGAAAGCTTTCGGGTTTTAACATCTAATCACCATTGTGCTTACAATAGGTTTCTGTGCTATAGCTACTAAGGTTTACAGTAGCTACGTTTTTCACAACCCAGAGTGGGAAGCAATGCAAGTGTCCATCAGCTGGTGGTGAATAAACTGTGGTGCATCTAAACACTGCAATGCTACTCGGCGAAGAAAGGAACAAACTACGAAAACAGCAAAAGATGGATCTCAAAAGCATTATTCCAAGAGGAAGGAGCCAGACTCAAAAGACTGTGGTGGAACTCTGTGTGACTCCAAAGGGCCACTAGGGAACTTTCTGGAAAAGTTTTATGACTTGACTACAGTGGTGGTTCCATTTGTCATAGCTCACTCTACAGCTAAAAGGGGTACATTTTACCAAATGTGAACTATGCCTCCATAAACCTTAAGTATTAGAAATCCTACTTGCACAGTCTACATTATGGGAAGTGCTGTTACATTTATCCAAGACAGATTCCGCCTGCGCTTGAGATCTTCCCGTTGCCTTGAGCATAACTGCCAGGACAGTCTCCTCAAAGCCCCAGACCCAGCACTAGCCACGCTGTCCCTAGAGAGGGTTTTTAACGGGCTTCTCCACACCAGAACGCAGCACTCTAATTTGGAACCGATGCTTTGCGCTGAAGTTCTATTCTTGGCACGTGCCCTGCTTATCATTCAGCTGGTTGAACGTGGCTGTGCGCACTCCTGCCTCTCCCCACGGACGGGAGGCCCTTGCGAAGGCGAGGTCCTCACCCCTTCCCACGCGCCAACTCAGCTCTCCCGTCCCCCAAAAGGTCTCGTGTACAGCCGGTGTGTGATCACATTACAACAAACACAATGACGTTTCACAGCTCTTATGGAATGCCTGTATGCCCCCAATCCCTATGTCGAAGCCCTACCTCCCCACGCGACTGTACTTTGAGATGGGGCCTGGGAGGAGGTAATAAAGGTTAAAAGTGATCATCAGGGTGGGGCCCAATGAGACTCACGAGTTCTCTGTCCAGCCTATGAGAAGGCAGCCAGCCGGGAAGGGGGTTCTCACCAGGCTATCGACTGGCACCTTAACTTGGACTTCCCATGACTCCAGAACTGTGAGAAATACATTTCTGTTGTTTAAGCTTCCTGGTCTGTGGTATTTTGTTATGGCAGCCTGAGCAAACTGATACAGCAACCTTTGTGTTTTACCGGAAAGGTTAATACATTCACCCAGGGGACTTCTATTAAGAAGCAAATTAACCTAACAAGGCATCTTTGCTCCTTGTATTAAAGTGTAAAATGATATTATTATAACATTGTGTTACAATAGCAAGGGCTAACGTGAAGTGTTCTAACTCTAACTCAGGCTCCTTCTAAGCACTTTACTCTTCACAGTGACTCTGAGGTGGGTACAAAGGCACAGAAAGATATGTGGCGGTGCCAGATTGGAAACCCAGGCAGTTTGTGTACGGGGCTTCTGCTCATCACCAAACTTCCTATTACATCCGTTAGAGACAATTCATTTTTCAAAAAGTTCCTAATGAAATGTAAGCACTTTCAAAGTTGTAAAAGAAATTACATATACTTGATATTGGGATTTAAGACTGCCAAAAAAATACAAACAAACAAACAAACTAAAAACACTTCAAAATGAAAACAGGTGCTAGTACACCACAAGGAGTAAAATGAAACCAAAAACTTTGCTTTTAAACAAGAATCTTTCTCAATCTCTCTTTTTTAAAGTATATAGAGTGATGATTTATTTTCAAACTAAATATTGGTTTTGGCCTGACCGGTGCACTTCTCTCCCTGAAGGAAAGCTACAAGGGAGGTCAGAATTACCAGATGGTGGCTGAGGACTTGAGAGGCAGGGCGAGGGCACCTTCTCTCATGAGCTGCGTGGCTTCCGCTTTCCGGGTTCATTAAACCAACAAACACGTGAATAGTCTTGGGAGCTGGGATCTGAGATCTTTTTTAAATACGGCCATGGGAGTTATAAATTTCCCTTGAAGCACTGCTTTAGCTGCCTCTCTTAAGTTTTAGTATATTATATTTTCATTTTCATTCATCTTAGGGTATTTTGTAATTTCTGTTGTGATTTCTTCTTTGACCCACTGGCCGTTTGAGTGTGTTATTTAAATGTCCAATTGTCTGTGAATTTTCCTGCGATCCCTTTCTTGCAGATTTCTAATTTTGTCGGACTGAGGTCAGAGAAGATGCTTTGTGCAGCCAAGTTGAAGACTGCATACTGGAGGACAAATCAACGCACCTCCCCCATGAAGTTGTCACCAGGATTAAATGATCCGCAGGAAGCATGCAGCAGCGAGGGCGCACCTCGGGAGCAAACGGCAGCTCTCACCGCAGAGCGCAAGCCGGGGAAAACCGGAGAGCACGGTGCCCCCCGCCCAGGGGCCTCCGCGGCCGGCGGGCCCGGCTCGCCCGGCTCCGGTCCCCAGCCTTGGGTCCCGCCCCTGTCCCCGCCCTCCGTCCGCAGCCCCAGCCCGATCCCCGGTCCCCGCGCCGCACCTCTCCTCCGCCCGATGGTACACTCCGGCTTCCTCAGGAGAACCTGCGGCTCGCCCTCCTCGGCGCCCAGGCGGAGGAGCCGCCCCCAGGGCTGCTGCTGCGGCGGCTGCTGCTCGCCTTCCGCGGGCGGCTCCATCGGACTCGCGTCGGACGCGACCCGGAAACGTCGGGGGAGACCGATCGCAAGGGGAGGCGGCGGCCGGCTGCCCTCCCCGCGTGCCTC
>NW_011888970.1:167598-179683 GCF_000151845.1 Pteropus vampyrus | reverse complement strand
AAGGGACGGGGCAACGCGGGGCCTGGGCACCGACGCAAATTCTGAAAGCCGCGTCGGAAGCGCGCAGGTGCACGTGAAGTTTGCAATTCCGACAGATTCCCAGGAGAAAGTAGGAGTTGTGTTCAAACTTAAGGTCCATTTCTACCCCATTGCCATAGCGCCGCACACGACTGCAAGTATCGTCATTTCAAGTCAGTCCTATCCACTCTTACGGTTTAATGCGGGGAAAAACAATTCATTTCTTCTTTCACAAGAGCCGTTCATTTTGTTGTATCGCACAAGGAAACTGTTACAGATTACTAAGTATTTAAATATAACCTCCCCAGGTTGGATCCTAGGTATACGGTGATTCCTCTTTTTACAAGAGTGATTTCTTCTTGAAAAATGTTCTCTTCGCTGTTGGATAATATGAGGCCATTGTTGATTTTCTTGGATGTAGTTAAAATATCGTGGTTATGTAGGAAAATTTCTCTTTTTCAGAGATAATACTAAAATTAGGGATGATATGCCGCGATCGTTGTATTTTCTTTAACGTGCTTTAGCAGAAGAGTAGGAGATGAGGTAAAATAGAAGCTACTGTTACATCTATAATTAGCGCTTATCTGTGCACTGATTGTTATTCTGCATACTGTGTGAGCGTGATTTCTACGAGGAAAAAATACTGCCCATGATGAATTAATTAACTTCAGTAGAAAATGTAACTAATGATCGTTTTAGGGGGAAACCCTTTTTCCATTTATGAGACCTCAGACAACATCCATTTAAGTTAACACAGCACCAACTTTAAATACAAGGTCGTTTGAATCATTTATGTTAGTTACCATAACCAAGCAGTTTGTATTTGATAATTAACCTTGAATATGGCTGTTTATATGAGTCTCTTTTTGTTTTTGAAGCTATTATATTTTGTACACCTTTTTAAACTGAGGTATGATTGACATGACATTAGTTTCAGGCACACAATGTAGTGATTCAGTATTCGTGTATATTGCAGAATGATCACCACAGTAAATCTAGTTAACACCCATCGCCACACAGTTATAATTTTTTTCTTTGATGGGAGCTTTTAAGATCTACTCTCTTAGCAGCTGCGAGTTATGCAGTACAGTATCATTACCTGTAGTTCCCATGCCGTACATTACGTCCCCAAGACTTATTGAGAACCGGAAATCTGTACCTTCTGACCACCTTCATTCCTGTCGGCCATCCCCGACCCCTGCTCTGGCAGCCACCAGTCCGTTCTCTGTTGTCTATGAGCTCCATTTTTGTTTTGTTTTTCAGATTCCACATATGTGAGAATGGCCTAAACGCCCATTTCCTGATGGGGTGGGCGGGGCTAGGAGGGGCGATAACTTTCCTGTCAGCGCTCTGTTCCGCTGTGGTGTTAGTGGCAATCTTATGGCGGCAGTCAATTTTTGTGCAAACTGGTGGGAGACCGACGGTGATATTAAAAAAATCTTACTTTCCACACTGCCAGTTCTGCAGTGTAGTTTGGGGCATTACTCTTCAAATAAGCTTCATCCCTGCTTATCCAGGCCGTTTCTCAGCCTCAAGAAAAACAACCAAACAATGGGTGGGGGAAGGAAGGCATGCCAAGGTAGATGGAAGGCTTATTGATTATAACAATGAAATTATTGAATGAATGAAAATTAGTGGCTAAATGGTGAATCAGTGAAAGAAGGTGACACGTTCATGTCATTTCACTGGGTGAGGGGGACAGTGCAGGGATAGTTGGAGGGGATCTTGTGTGTGGGGATTTTGTGCAGATTAGTAGTTTCCTGGTGTGTGCAAATGGTGCCACCAGAGCAGCAGTCATGCTGCCTTCCTGACTCCTCCTGAAACAGGACCACAGCTCCGGCTGCTCGCAGAGTGGGGACTCGGAAAAGAAAACATGAAGTTTTGCCAATAAACTTGGCCATTATTACCGGTAGGTAAGGTACTGCGGTGGAAAGATGATAATACAGTTTTACATGTTGAAAAAATTTATTAATTCATAGATACCTATGAAAATCTCCCCAATTCCTATATTTATAGAAATAGCAGCTAATGAAGTAAGGGGACATATTTTTGTTAAAATGTAAGCAAAAGTAAAATGCCATTGTTGAGAGGCAAATGTCTCAAATGACAATTGAAATCGTTGGCCACAAAGAAAAGACGCAGGTAGATTTGAAGTCTGTAACCTCAGTGAGACGTTACATGCTAAATTCTTTACCTTGGTGCTATTCAGACTTGTACTATATTTCACATTCGACCAGTTTTGTTTAAAACATTGATCTGTTTAATAGGAAGTATTGATCTGTATCTGACATTATAAGAAATATCTACTTCAGTAAATGTTATTTCTCTAGTCAGTGGACAATCATGAAAAAGTCATAGCTACAAAGATTAGGACGTTAATAAATATAGATCTTAAAAATTGTAGAAGGTACAATTACGGTTTGTAGAGTTTTTCACTGTAACTTTTGTAGACACCCAACATTGAAGTGACACCCAAACCTCAGTAGATCTAGCAGCCACTCTGTCAGTGTGGACCCTGAGGAACAAACTCCCTCTTTCACTGGAAGGTTTGGTCCAGCAGAATTCACGTGGTTCAGAATGTCAGTCTGCCACATGGATTTTCTTCTCTCATCCAAAGAGACCTCCCAGCACTACTGTTAAACCGACTCTGCCTCAGATAGGGGTGGTGCGGAGGGTGCATCGTCATGCATAGAAAGCAAATGCCACTTGGAAACTGAATTTTAGTATTGTCAAGTTTTGAAATACTTGACCTTCTCAAACTGTGGAAAATCACGTACCTCCATCAGCCTCAAAAATAAAGAACAAAAAGACCCTAAGGAGGCAACCGAATGTCACATAGGTCCCTGTAATGTCCTAGGGACACTAGCGAAAGGTGAACAAAGCCCACAGCTTAAATACTTCTGTTGGCCAGTGCTAACTTGCTGTCTTGCGCAGTTCGTCCTCGGGGTCTGCCAGATGGTAGCACTAAGGGGAGCCGAGGGAAGGAGATACAGGAGCTCCCTTATTTTCTAAGTGTAGACTTGTTTCAAAACTAAAAGTTTATATAAAAAAAGCAATGATACACATAATGTCCAACGTGTTTAGTAGACGTTAAATGAGGTGGCATATGAAGTGTTTCATGAACTAAAGCTGTACATGTTCATACACACCGACGGCATATGTCATCATCAACATACTTGTCAGTTCTCGTGCCAGCCACTCCTTGATACTTTGGACAGGCCGTATGGATTTCTGACAGTCTGGGCCAAATCCAGGCTCATGAATGAGCACAACCGGCAATCTTGGTAGTCAATAATGGCTCATTCGTCTATAAAGAGTAATAACTAATGCCCGACATGGTATTAGTGATAAGGTGCGTTTTGTGTCTTGAACAAAGGACCAGCTCTAAGGTCTCGTTCCTTACCCGGTCAGTTAAAGTCCATGTACAGGACTGAGAGAGTAATGGCTAGTTTTGATGACCCTTTATGCACTTGGCGAATGAGTTTGTGAGCTGTCACACAAAATGTTCTCTACTCGTATCTTCTATTTAATGAGAGGTTTACATAAAATTGAGGCCACTGGTCTTGTGACAAATTAAGACAAGTAGAAGTACTTCTGTAAGTGGAGAAAGAGCCTTAATCCTATTTATTGAGCTCCTTTTGAGCGTTTGAAGAAGTCAGCAGACTGCCGGCTCTGTGGCCAACAGATCAGCAACAGAAGTCAGCACAATTCAGAATTTTTACCTCCCAGGGGAGAAAAGTCCAACTCAGGATTTCCCATAGATCCTGCTTCTGTTCTCATGAGAAGCACGTCATGGAGGGTGTGGGTGCAGCACACGGCACTGTGGCCGGTGCAACTGGTGTCAGACGGGGACCTGCCAAAAATGTCCAGACCCAGACTCCATAGAACCATTTAGTGGACATCCTAAAACTGGTCAGACCAGAAAACGAGCATGTAAAGTAAAAATGTGTTTCTCAAAAATGTCATCTGGGTATGTAGCAGGATAAACTGCCCTTGGAAAGCATTTGAAACCAGAACTTCCTGGCTCAGGTGTGGAAAAGAAAGAACCCCATGGAGTGTCAAGCATGGCCTCGTTCCCACGGTGGTGAAGTCTTGCGGTGAGGTTGTGACCCACCCCTTCCCCCTGGCCACAGCATGTGGCGGGGACCAGAGGGAGCCCTGGCTTACTGGGTATCATTTCAGAGTGCTCGAGACGGATAGTAGTGATGTTTGCACATTATAATACTGAATTGTTCACTTACAAATAGTTAAGATGGTACATTTTGTTATATAGTAGCACAATAAAAAAATGAAAAAAAAGAGGCCTGTGTACTGTTTTTTTAACTTTGGTCTTATGAAGAACCTGGAAATAGCTAAGGCAGCTGCCATACCTACGTTAGTCAGAACTCTTGGTTGCAAAAGACAGGCTGCAACCAAAGCAGAAAAGAAAATAAATTGGGGAACAAACAGAAAATCCAAGGGTGGAGATAACCTCAGGGGCAAATGGATCATACCTCAGACGACACCGCGGGGACTGTTGTCCTACCCACTCACTTTTCTGTTCCTCTGCTTCATTTTGTCTCGGAGCCCTTCGCCCTGAAGACGAGGTTCTCCCTACAAGTAGGACGGACAAGAGCAGCTCCGTTTTCTAGTTTTAAAACCCAAGGGGGTGCCACTCCTCCCAGAATCCGTTCACACAGTCTTGGAAATACACTTCTCGAGTCACGTGCCCCGGACCTGGGCAGTCACTGTGGCCGGAAGGACAGACTATGGCTCTGGTCAGCAGGCTAGGCAGTTGTACTCGCAGTGGGGAGGGGAGCCCCTGATTCCCAGCTCGAGGGACAGGAGCATGGGCTGGGTACAGTAAGACCACTCACTGTCGTCCTGTTTTAATGTCACAGACTGGGAATCTGGAGCCCCCGAAGCGCGCTATGTCAGAAAGCACACCGTAGTGAGATGGCTAGTGGCGCGTGAGGGGCGCCCCTTGTGCTCCCGAGTTTTTCAGAACCTCAGTGTTCCTGGCTTTAGCCTGTGAAATTCGTAAACGCAAGGACTTTGAGCTAAAGAAATTCGCTGTTTGAAACAGGGATGATTACAGCCTAAATAATAATATTGTAAAGGGCGCTTTGCTTCTAGGGAGGTGGAGGGGCTCAGGCCCAGTTCCACCACCTGGTGCACGAAGTGCCTTAGGGCGAGCGGTGCGCCGACCGCACAGAGCTGACCTCGCACAAGACCCCGAAAGGTGGCATGGCGTCAGCGTGGGGCGGTGGCTTCTCATTCCCATCAGAAGCCCTCTCGACAAGGCAGAAACTGCAACTTTACACGTACACTCAGGCATTAAAGCAGGGACCTGACGCGTATGCTAGTGGGGTGGAAGGCATTGAGACAGAGGAGGCCGGGGACACCTGTGTCCCCAGGCTGCACGCCAGACGCAGGTACGTGGAGTCCAGGCCTGATGCTGCTGCCGTGCCATCTGTGGCAGGGGATTCAGCGGGGATTCTGATGAGGCGGTAGCGCCGAGGGTCCCACCTGTCCGGTCTTGCCGGACCCTCTGCAGAAGGCCCGGGCGGTGCGGGTAAAGCTCGCGTGCTGTGCCTCCTGTCTGCTCCTCTTCCAAACTCAGTTCTCGGTCCGGCTGAGTATTCTCCTCTTTTAAGCCTCGGAGGGTCGGCGCCCCCAAATTAAGTCCGCAAAAAGCAGCTGTCTTCCCTCGGCAGGGACCTCAGCTCCAGCTGGGCGAGCGAAGGACTTGGCAGCCCATTGAGTAGACACCAACGACGGCACCAAGCGGTGCTTTCCGCTTTATGTCTAGGTGCATCGGGTTTTAACGGGTCCGGCGAGAATTCAGATGCAGTTTAGGAAGCCGAGCTGAGGGGAAGCTGGGGTTCCCTGTTCCCAATGACCACACTCACACGCATCATTCGTCAGGCAGTTTACTCGGCAAACGTGGGTACAGAGTTTCAAACAGCACAGAGGGAAGTGTCAGCAATCGGTCTGACCTGGCACGCCCCCCGGGCACCCTGATCTCCACACAGCAGCAGCTCAGTGCGCCTCACAAGGAAGAGCCGTCCGACCTTCGTCATCAGCTATTTACCCCACCCTGTACGGGACGCACGGCTGGTCTCAGATCTCAGGCACCATCCCTCCACACGTTCTGCTTCATACAAATGTGCTACACACAGGATGACGGTACGTAACGTGCGCGTGCCCTCAGAGCTGCCCTGTGACCATGCTTTGGGGATGAACCCATGCTGCCATTTCGATTGCCGCAGTGGGAGCAGTCCATGGTTTAATTGTCACCTTCTCATGATCAACAAACACCAGGAAGTTGACCTGCTTCCCCCTTCTTTTCCTAAGTCTGAGCGCGATGGTTTGTTTAAGTAAATTTAACGATAGGGATGCTTCACGTGAGAACTTCAGATTACAAATGTCACTTCTCCCATCCTTTCATCTCGGCAGTGACTTGCTTCTAGAGCTACTGTGTCCTTGTTGGGCACCTTTAACAGTTTATATGTTGGTAAATACCTAAGAATGATTTCGGTACTTAGGCACTAAGTAAATTTGGTATTTCCTGATTTATTTAATCTTAACATTTTGAAAGTAACAGTCTCAATGACAAGATGTCAAGACTACCTGGATACAATGAATAATAACTGTGACCCAAGTTGCAAAGAACCCACAAAGGAAAGAATGGTTAGAAGCATCCCCAGATTCATAGATTTGGTCTCAGAACAAACTGACTTATTGAGGCATGTGCGTTGATGTGGCGATGGGGTCTGAGTGTTGGGAGGTGACTATGCAACTCAGGGGAAGCATACTTTAGATGTAACTCACTTAAATGTCATTCTTTTGAGGTGACCGTGAGATGTCACACTGCCTGCTTCTAAGTTGCAGACACGCGTTGTGAGATAACTAAAAATTTCTAAGATGAAGACAGTGAGAATGGCCTTACCTATCACTACGTGGCAGACAAAAGGGGCGGGGTGAATCCGATGGTGGAAACCATTCTACCACCACGTTCAAGTCACACAGTGCCACTGCAGAGAAGCCACGCAGGCGGCTGTCACTATGCTGCATTCCAGTTGTGCACGAGTCTCAAACTATTTCATTTGCTAGCTAATTCCTTAAAGGTAGGACCTGCGTGAGACACAAGTTCATTAACACACACTACATTGTGAATGGTGCCTCCTGAGTTACACAAAATGGAAAACCTGTATGAAAAGGTCCTTGGAAATGCAAGTCCAGCCGGAAGGGGAGATCCTGCGGTGCAGCCTGATGCGATCCTCCCTCCAAGTGAGGCCCACCCGCCCGATGGAGAGACCTGCTGCGGGGGAGGCTGAGGAGAGCTGAACTTGCTCAGAGAGGTGTCTGACGAATGACAAGATGGTGCTGTCTGCACTGGCCTTCTCTGAGAGTCTGTTTCAACCTCACTGTGCTTTGTGAGCTTATGGGTGAAGCAACTCTGGTTTGATCTTTGAAAAGCTGATGACGGTCTGTGATGGGAACTGGTGTCCCCTTTGAAGGGGGCTCTCTGTAGTCATGCTGACTACTGAAATGAAACGTGTTGTCCACGGTTACAGTTGACGTGAATCACACATAAAAAAACAGCTGAATACAGAACGAGGATATTTTTCAATGAGCGTTCTGGGAAGTGTGGTCCATCCCTCCTTTACCACTCAGTGACCCACTCAGTAATGGGTCACCATTTTTTTCTTGTCCACATGTAACATAAATGACAACACTCTCTGGTGAGTTGTTAGGCTAACCCAGAGGTAGAGTAAGCCTTGGTGAAGGATTTGGTTTTATCACGGAAGGAGGGTTAGTAATAAAACCGCAGCACCCCCCGCGGTCGCAGACAGCAGCA
The DNA here is from genome assembly GCF_000151845.1 of Pteropus vampyrus. NCBI lineage: Eukaryota > Metazoa > Chordata > Mammalia > Chiroptera > Pteropodidae > Pteropus > Pteropus vampyrus. Next base: position 171,822 of record NW_011888970.1, on the reverse strand, counting down.
ACCGCCGGAGCCCTTGACGTTTGCAGCAAAACAGAACGAAAAACACAAAGAACTTCGATATTGGTGGTAATTTCTACTGAGTTGTTAAAACGCAGAGAGAAAAGCCTGATATTTGAGGTGGGGGAGTCCTGAGAGATGCCAGTCTGTGCCCTATCACACACAACTGACGCTCAAATTTAAGTGCGCATCGCTTAGTATGCGGCGCAGAAAAATGGTACACTCCGAGTACGAACGCGGGACGTGGAACAAAAGGACTTCTTACAGATGGGAGTTCGGGGTTAAGGAAACCAGCCGGGGATGGCAGCGCCGCCGGAGGCAGTTATCACCCTTAAGTCCGAGGGGCACGGGGAGGGGCGGCGGGAACGGAGAGCCGGGCCGCTCAACGGGAGCTGCGGCCTCCCGGGGCAGACGCGGCAGCCTCCCCGGGCTCCCTCGTGTGGGTCCCGGGCTCGTGCCTGCCACGTCCACACGAACGAATGCGGAAGCGCTAGCGAAGCAGTCCGCGGGGGATGTGGCGGCGCGGAGAACGGGCAGCACCTGGCCAGGTCCAGCCCAGAGAGCTCGTGCTGGGCAGCTGCTACGACGCAAGTCGCCCCGGCCGCGGAGACAGGTGCTGGACGTGCGGTCTGTGCAACTGTTTTCGAAGACCCATACTTATGGGCTACACTTTACCTCCAAATACAGCACAACCCCAAATACGCCATTTCTTGGGCTTTAACCAGTCAATTATCTCTTTAAAAGACTTTAAAATGAGAAAAAAACTTTCCTATTTACCCACATATTCACCATTTCCAGAACTCTTCCTCGCCTCCTGCAGATCTCAGGTCTCCACTAGGTGTTATTTTCCTGCTGCCCTCAAATTTCCTTCAGTGTTTCCTGAAGGCAGGTCTGCAGGTGATAAATTATCTGGGATTTTGTTTTTCTGAAGTCATCTTTTGATTTCATTTTGAAAGATGTTTTTGATGGGTAATAGCACTCTAGGTTGCAGGGTTTTTCCCTGCCAATAATTTAAAGATGTCACCCCACTGTCTTCCAGCTTGCACAGTTTCTGACCAGAAGTGTGCTGTCATCCTTTGCTTTGTGTCTTGTGTCTTTTTATCTCCAGGTGCTTTATAATTGTTCTCATTGGTTTTCATCAATTTGACATGACGTCCACTGGCAGTTTTCTTTATTTGGGGTTCTTTGAGCTTCTTGAGTATGTGGAGTCATACTTTTTGCCATATGTGGAAAATTTTCAGCCAGTATTTATTCAAATACATTTTTTTCCTGCCTCCTCTCTCTCCTCCTCTGAGACTCCAGTTACACATACTACATCACCGTAATGGATTTCCTATTCTCCTCTCCCATCTTTTTCCTCTGAGTACATCATTTGGATTTGAGTATTTTTTCTTCTTATTCTTCGAGTTCATTAGTTTTGTTTTCTCCTATGTCTTATCTGTTCTTAATTCCACCCACTTTTTTTTTTTTAAGTTATTGTTCTCATCCTGAGTTGTTACATTTGGGCTTTTAAAAATATACCTTCCACTTCAAGTTTCATCAAATTCACATTTTCTTCTACATCATCTTCATAATAGTTAGACACCCTTGTCTACTAGTTCCAAACACTTCAGTCTCTTTCTGCTGACTTCTGGTTACAAGTCACACTTTCCTGCTTTTTTGCATGCCAGGCAAGTTTCTGGGTGCCAGACATTGTGGGACCGGGGCAGCTTTTAATCTGGGGCGAATTATGCTCACTACTAAGGCGACGGTCTGCTGGGAATTCTGCTTGATGCCCATGTGTGAAAAGTGATGTCCACGCTGGCTGGTGGAGGCGCGAACTATCCTCAGCCCTGTGCTGAGTCCCAGCCTCCTCTTCCCGGTCTCAGGAAGTTTCCTTTCTCACATATGCAAATCTGTAATGGGCCGAAGAACCAAGGCGGGTCCCTGACGACTCCTGCAGCTCTCTCCCTAGGGAGCTCCTCCTCTCAGTACTTTTCTCTGCAAGTTCTAGCTACTGTGGCCTCCCCAACTGCCAATTCAGCGAGACCACGTTTGTTCCCTTCCCTGAACCGCAGTCTGGAAACTGCCGCCACTTTGTCCACCTTCCGCCAGGAAACACAAACCTGTGCTTGTCACATGTCTAAAAGTCATAATTTCATATACATCTTGCAGCTTTTAGCTGCTTAAGGCAGGAGGGTTAATACAGTCCTGGTTATACTACCATGGCAGAGAGCAGAAGTCTTCACACTTAAAACACACCTGCCGTTTTAAAATGACTATCTTATAATACTATGTATACGACAAACACAACTTCCTTATACAAGCACTTCAATAAGATCATGCTTATCGAATTCTTCAAATTCTTATTTTGCAATCTGTAATACTTAGCATTCCCTCTATGTATGTATTCTCTAGCATACTGTGAGTTACCCTTCCTTAAATCTTTCTCTCACTTGTCATGACAATAGTGTCTCCCGTGTTTAGGTAGGTCATCTAAATATTTAATGAGCTTTCACTTTTGACCGAAAGGTTCTATACTATCACAGTACGATTCATCAATGTTGTAATAAGTTTGTTTTCTGAGAGAAGGCTTTCTTATATTGTCTACCTAAAAATTTTCCCCTTTCTGAATTCTGTTTAGTGAGCTTTGCCAATAAAATTTTTCAGCAGTCACTGCATCGATAGAGTTTCTCTCCTTTGTGTGTCCTCAGACGTGTTAAGAGGCACGACATCTGCTAGCGGGCTTTCCATACTCACTGCTCTCATGTGGTTTCTATATTATATGATTTCTCTGGTGGATCACGAGCTGTGACTTCTTGTTGAAGGTAGTCCCGCATTCACCGCATCCATAGTATTTATCTCCTGTATGAATTCTCTGATGCCTCATAAGATGTGACTTTCTAGTGAAAGACTTCCCGCACTCGCCACATTTATAGGGTCTCTCTCCTGTATGAATTCTCTGATGTATAATCAGCTGCGCCTTCTCGAAGAAAGCTTTTGCACAATCACTGCATCCATAGGCTTTCTCTCCTGTGTGATTTCTCTGATGCTTGATGAGCTGCACTTTCTGAACGAACGCCTTCCCACAGTCGCCGCATGTATAGGGTTTCTCCCCTGTATGAATTCTCTGATGCCTAAGAAGCTGTGGCTTCCAGGCAAAAGCTTTCCTACATTCACCGCATTCGAAGGGTTTTTCTCCAGTATGGGTTCTCTGATGATGAATGAGACTTGACTTCTCACTGAAGGTTTTCCCACATTCACTGCATTCATAGGGTTTCTCACCTGTATGAGTTCTCTGATGAGATATCAGGCTGGATTTCTGGGTAAAGGCTTTCCCACACTCACTGCACTCATAAGGTTTCTCTCCAGTGTGAGTTCTCTGATGTGTTAGGAGCTGTGACTTCCCAAAGAAAGTTTTTCCACATTCAACACACCCATAGGGTTTCTCTCCTAAATGAAGTTTTTGATGTCTAATCAGCTCTGATTTCTTAAAGAAGGCTTCTTCACAATCACTGCACTGATAGTTCTTCTCTCCTGTATGAGTTATTTGATGTCTAACAAGCTGTGGTTTTCTAATGAAGGCTTCACCACATTCACTGCATTCATAGGGCTTCTCTCCTGTGTGAATCCTCTGATGCCTAATGAGAAGCGAGTTCCTGCTGAAGGCTTTTTTACACTCATTGCACACATAAGGTTTCTTCCCCGTATGAGTCCTCTGATGAGTAATGAGCTGTGACTTCCAAAAGAAGGCCTTTCCACAGTCACTACAGTTATAGGGTTTCTCTCCCGTATGCGTTCTCTGATGTGTGATGAGCTTTAATTTCTGGGAGAAAGATTTCCCGCAGTCGCTGCAGCCATAGGGTTTCTCTATCGTATGGGTTAGCTGATGTCTTTTAAGCTGTGACTTCCTGCTGAAGGCTTTTCCACACTCGCTGCATACATAGGGCTTCTCTCCCGTATGAGTTCTCTGATGCAGAATGAGCAGCGACTTCCTACTGAAAGCTTTGGGACAGTCACCACACCCGTATGGTTTTTCTCCTGAATGAGTCCTTTGGTGAATAGTGAGCAATGACTTCTGCGAGAAGGCTTTTCCACAGTCGCTGCATCCATAGGGTTTCTCTCCTGTATGAGTCCTCTGATGTATAATGAGCTGTGACTTCTTGTTAAAAACTTTTCCACATTCCATGCATAAACAGACTCCTGTATGTGTTACATGGTTTGGAATAAGCCATGACTGTTTACTGC
>NW_011888970.1:156878-166138 GCF_000151845.1 Pteropus vampyrus | reverse complement strand
GAGGAGAATAAAAGATCAACGTTTTGAGCTCGAGTGGAGATGATAATGCTATTTATTGAGATGGAATAGAGTATGGAAACGAGTTTGGCGATTAAAAGCAAGAGTCACATGTAGACATGAGATCCACTTGAAGAGTTTATAAAAAGTTGCTTCATGAAATTTGAGAGTAAAGAAAAATAAAATTTTAAGTTAAAATCAAATTGAGAAATAAAATATATATCTAAATTGATAAAGTAAACGATATAAAACAATATTGAAGTAGTTCAACTGTATCAAGAAATCTTTAAGAAATAAAAAAGAAAGTATTGTTATTTTGGAAAACAAATGGACCATCTTTTATTGGTGTTCTCTTCGGGACGGGTACAGGTGTAAATTCCCAGTTATGTTTCTGTTACACTCTAGTAAATACTGCCGTCCTTTCATCCTATTTTCAAACTGATATTCCTACTTCCAGTCTTGCTCTCTCCCCATTCTAGTCTCCATGCAGCAGCCGGGAATCTTTAGAAAATGCAATCAGACCTTTCTACTCCATGGCTTAAAAAGAAAACCAAAACCTTTGAGAAACACGAACTTTTATCGTGGCTCCCGCGCCCTGGCATGACCTGGTTTCTTCCATCCTCGCTGACTTCCCCTCACAACGCTCTTGCTCATCACTCCTCAGCCACGCTGAATTCCTTACCATTCCTCTGACCCTTTTCCTGCCTTACAACCTTGGCATTTGCTGTTCCTCCTATCTGACGTGCTCTTCCCAGCTTTTGGCGTGCGTGGCTCACTCAAGTCTCAACATCGTTTTAAAGGCACACTAACGAATATCCTATTTTCTTCATAGTGCTTATCGATAGGTAACCATCTCACTTCTGTGCCCATGAGAACGTAAAGCCCCAGGGCAGGGGCCAGGTTTGTATTTTTCAGTCACATAACAAGCCCTCAATATGTGTGGGACAGATACGATTCATTTGTCTCTAAACTTCTAAAGCAGTTCCTTTCTCTAGCATCAATCCTGATAATTAGCTTTGCATTTTAACATGAATGCTGTAAGTTCAAATGTGGAATTATTGAATATTTTATAGTTTTGAATTTTATGTTAAAATTCTCTGGTCCCACAAGGTTAGTTCATGACTCTTATATTCTCTCGATTTCTCTCATTCCACATAACAGCAGCGGTTTTAAAGGGTGGAACACAGAATTATATTGACCGCTTTCCTAAACTTCACATACGTAGCCTAATAATCCATGTGAATGGTGCCTAGACATCAGTAATTTGATAGACTTCTCAAGGTTAGATGAAAACCGTTGTTCTAAAGAAATATGTGATGAATAAGAAAGTTCCTGCCTGGCCCCACAACAAGTAATAATGAAATAGTTAATAATTATACATCACGAATGCCATAGAGAACAGAGAAGAAGAGGTTACTGGCCATCTTTCAGTGTGGGAAAAACCCTAAGGCCCAATTAGGAATAATTAGGTTACGGAATTCCACGTAAATCCTGTAACAATGCTAAATGGGCAGAGGTTCCGGAAAAGGCCGGGAGACAAGGTCCCTTCGCTAGAGGTGAAAGAGCTCATGCCGAAGAGAGGCACACGCTACGATCAGAGGCCATCTGCAGAGGAGGAATGCACGAAACATTCTGAGGAAGAAACCAGAGCAAAAGGAGCTGGAAACGGAACAGATAAAATGTTGCGCCATGAGGGTCTTCGACATAAAGGGGAAACATCACGCAGCAGCTAATGAAGGCCTAAACCCCAGCAGACTATCTGACGGATGACCGAGACGCTTTAGAGGAGCTGACCACCAGCCGCATCAGGAAGGTGCCCGGGAGGCTGACTGCAACGTTCCGGGTCTGCAGCGGCCGCAAAGGGGCACGACCCTTTGCTGCGTTAAGGGGGTCATCTGTCGGCCTGGAGCCAGGGATTCACCTTCTACTCTCTGTGGGTTTACAAAAGAAATCTAACTCGAGAGAGAAAAGAAAAATAATAAAGGAAACTCAAAGGTAATCCGTGTTGCCTAAAATGAGAAAAATTTGATTTCTTGAGAGAAGAAGCCCGCCTTTGCAGGCTGGAATGGGCGGGAGAGAAGAAAGGACAAAGGAAGCTAGGAAGAGCCTTATCCACGAAGGCAAAGGCCTAAATCACCAGCCACCAACTTGTGGCGCTACGCAGTGGAGAGGGGTACACTCCAGCATCGACTCGACGCAGAGAGGACGCATCCTGATGTGGAGACCAGGATACAGAGCACTTTGAAAATCATGAAGAACTATGTCACCAGTCCCGAGTCTACTCGAAAGATTTAGGAACTTTAAACACAGTTTTATAAATAACATTTCAAAAGTGCTAACCTATCATCGAAAACCTGGGATTGACATTCACTGTAGGCCACACGCCTGATTATTTCTCACCTGCGAAGCTCTGACTCGGGACCTCCGCATTTATCATCCAGGGCTCTTCTTGCTCCAGCTTGAACACTGCACCAGGTTTGAGAATCTGACAGCCTGTCGATTGGAAACACAGGGCCTGGACACCACTGCCTGCGGGCTGGGGGACTCTAACTATAGGGAGCTTGCACCTACGAAGGCTATGAAATAAAGCATGCGAATAGAAATCCTTCAGCGGGGTGTATAAATCGAAGGGTTGGCCATCTGACGCTGAAATCCACCATCAGTACAGATCTCGGGGGCCCCTCAGTTTTGGGGCACAGGCTGCAGCGTGTGAGGATGTTCTTACCCAGGAGCACGAGGTTGCTGTAGTTCTCCAGCATCACGTCTCTGTGCAGGTTCTTCTGCGCAGGGTCGAGTAGTTGCCACTCGTCCAGCGTGAACTCCACGGCCACGTCCTCGAATGATATCTAGGGAAGCGCGATCCCGTTAGACGGGCAGCGACTCCGTGTAGAATGCAGCCTTCCCTCTCTGCGGTGGCAGGCAGCCACGACGTTGGCCCCACTGACCTCCAACTCCCAGTCAAGCTTCTGGCTAACCCTCCCTTCCTGAAGAGGGGCTGGACTTACTGACTCACTTCCACTGGATGGAACGGAGCAGACAGAAGTGATAACCGTCACTTCCGAGATTGGTTCCAGAAGGATGTACTTCCACTCTGGGAACCTCTCTTGCTCTGCCTGCTGCGAGGCAGCCCTGTGGAGAGGCCCAGGAGCCAAGGAGCCGGGCCCGCCCACGCCCCAGCGAGTGAACTTGGCCGGGGCCGCCCTCACTATGGCGAGATGAGCACAACGCGTCTCAACACTGTGATCGCAGGGGCACAGTGGAACCTGAACCAGAACCGAAAGGGTAAGCGGCCGGCAGATTCCTAACCCACGGAAACTGAGATGAATGTTTGTGTTTTCAGCCACTAAGGTTTGGCGTAATTTGTTACACAGCAGCGGTTAACTAATATAACATCCTAATCATGCGTTGCACCTTTAGAAACAAAAATGTTATTAAATGTTATTAAAACATTTATCACTGTGACTTCATTCATCTCTCCACCTATCTATTCCCTGAATGAGACACTGAAATCGGCTCTCTTTAAGTAAGCACAGTGTTTGCCCGGAAGGTGCACATGGGATTTGGGGACAGTTCTTCTCTGAGCACCGCTGCCCCAGGCCTGGCCTGTACCTGCTACATGACAGACTGTTTCTCAGTCCCTATCAAAACCAGAACCACATCTACAACTCTAAAGCACGCCGCCCCCTCTGGTGTCATCCTGTTCCCAAGTAGGACCATCTCGCTAGCTCCTTCAGGTATCTTCTAGAACACAGATATTGAGCAACTGAGGCACCCAGAACCAGAACAGGTGCTAGAAATATGAAGATGAGGAGAAAGAAAACATGTTCTTAGATACTCTGTCTTTTCGGGCCGGAGGCAGTAAGGTGTTACATGAAAGAAGGACATTTAGGCATGGGATAAAAGGCAAAGGAACTACAGCAGCGATCGCAATTTGGAAGAACAATGTGACAGGACTCACATGACCTGATTCTGTGACCTCCCATGAAGCCACAGCACTTAAAACAAGCTGATGTTAGTGAATAGGTAGGCACGTAGATGAATGGAACAGAAGGGAGAGCCCAGAAACAGACACCCTCAAATACGCTCAGTTGATTTTTGACAAAGGTAAAAGCAATTCTATGCAGAAAGGTGTCTTTTCAAAAAACGGCGCTAGGACCACCGTATACCCATGATCAAAAGAATAAACCTGATGCTTCACATAAAAGTTAACTCGAAACGGATCGCAGACCTAAATGTGAAACAGAAAACTATAAAGCTTCCAGGAGAAAACCTGTGTGACCTTGGGTGGGTCACACAGGCAACAAAGTTTTAAATATGACATCCACCACATGATCAGTCTAAGAAATTAGTATGTTAGACTTTTTCAAAATTCAATTTTTTTTCCTCTGTGAAAGACATGGTTAAGAGAAAGAAAACATGAGGCACAGACTAGGAAAAAATATTTGCAAGTCACTTATCTGAGAAAGTATCTCTATCTGGAATATATAAAGAGCTCTTAAAACTCAACAATAAGGAAACAAACACCATTAAAAATGAGAAAAATAGCGTAAAACACACTTCACCTAAGAAGATATATGCGTGGAAAATAAACATTATGAAAAGATGTTCGACATCATTTGTCAGTAGGGAAATATAAATCCAAAGTATAAAGAGATACTATTACATACCTAATACAATGGCTTACATTATAAAAAAACCCCAAACTGACAAACGCCAGGAAGGGTGCAGAACAGCAACGCTCTGGCACTGACGGCGGGACCACAAAAAGGTATAGTGACTTTGGAAGGTAATGTTGAACAAAGACTTGCCACACACCCCAGTAATCCCCAAGTGAACTGAAAACACACGCTCACCCGAAAACTGGATGCTATGAACACAACTGCTAAAAACTGAGAGCACCCGAGATGCCTTTCAGAAGCGAACGGAGAAGCAGACAGGTGCGTCCCCACAGTGGGATGCTATTCAGTTACAGCACTCGGCAATAGGAAGGAACAAACGTGGGTGGATCTCGAAGACATGAATGAAAAATGTCAAGATCAAAAGGTTACGTACTTAGGATATCATTACATGACATTCTGGAAAATGCGAAACTGTAGAGATGGAGAAGCGATCCGCTGTTGCCAGGGGCTAGGGATGCAAGAAGGTGAGACTCCGGGGTTTCTCTGGAGAGAGGCACCATTCCGAGCTGTGACCACGATGGTGATTATGTGATTCACATACAGTTTCAAGCTCAGATGAGGCTCCACCTGGCAAGCCTCGTGGGGGAAGCCGCCATCCGCACATTGGAGCTGGGGTGCAGCCAGGGCCCTCACTGCAGGCTCGGAAGGAGCTGCAGTCCAGGCCGCAGGCCCTGGCTTCCAAGATCTTGTGCGGCCTAGGTCTCCTCATCTGAGCCTTTCTCCGTGCCTCTGCCAGGACCTCCCAGTGGGGTGGGGGAGGGGAAGCTGGAGACCTTTCTGTTGTGACCCGGCCATTCCGCCTCACCCTCCTCCTAACCAGAGTCCACCAAACTGCAGGAGCCTTCATTCGGGGCTGCTGGGAAGTGAGCTGACCCCACGTTTGCGCTGACCCGCCTCGCCCTGACCAGCAGCCGTCCCGGAAACATGGAACGGGGTGGCAGTCGGCGCTTTCTCGTGTCAGGCTCCTGCTCGCACCATGGCGGCGTGCGGTTAAAGGCTCAGCAACCTTCATTTTGGCTGCTGCTTTAACTGGCCACTCTGACGCCTTGAAACAGCTCGGCTGAGCTCCTGACATGGAACTGTGCATCGAGAAAGGGGTTAGAGTCAGGATAAACGACAGAATTTTCCAAAGAAATAAATAAAGAAAGGGAGGTAAAGGAGGGAAGTCAGGTAAGTGGACAGGAACGGCTTGGAAAGGCGGAGGGATGCTGCGGTCTGCTTCCTGGGTCAGGAAGTACGGAGACGGGGCTGAAGGCAGATGCCCTGCTTCTGCCAACCGAAGCAAAGGCATCTCCACTGGTGACCGGAACTCCAAACGGGCGGATGTCACAGGGCCGCCCGAAGTTCCTACAACGGCCAGTTCCGCCAAGTGGCTTGGGTTTCCTTCCTAAAACCAGAACTTGGGCAGCACGTGTCCCCAGGCCCCGTTTCTGTCCTCTGACCAGCGTGTTCTCAGTTGTCCTTCACGTTCCCGCCCCCGGCTTACGCCGAGGAACTCCCTAAGACAGCCGTAGGAATGCGTTCACTGCAGGCCTGCTGCGCAGGGCTTCGTCCACGACACCGGCTACGTAAGCAGCTATCGACACATCTCGTACGGAAGCATCGGAAAGCTCTGCCTCTACCGAGGAACTGCTCTGCCTTTCCTAACTGCTCCTGTCCCCTCGGTCACGGCTTCTGGGAAGAGCTGAGCAAAGCCTGCAGCTCAACCCTAACAGTGAAGGACCTTGTGTCTTACACATTCACGTGCCAGCGTTAAGCCTTGTATGATTCTGCAACCCGCTCATGCTTTTGACATCTTCTTTCCCAGGTTTATTTTTCTCTGGTTATGATTTAAATGTATTTAGGCTTTGCCCTTGGTTTAGAGGTTTCTGCACGCCTCATCACATCCCCACAAACAACTCACCTGTGACACGATCATTTTCTGCTGCTTCTGGGACTTCCCTCCGTCTGGACGCTCTGGGGTGGGCGTCCGGTCACGGCGTGTCCACGGGGAATGCGCCTCCGGCCCTGGCGCCTCTCCTTCCTTATTTCGCACGAGTCATCTCGTCCTGACAGCCAGGTCCTGGAGATGCAGGAGGAATTTTGTTTTGGACAGTGTAATTCATCTGGGAACCGAAATCTTGGTTCTCTCTTAGTGGGAACTCAGACGAGTCGTTTGCTGGAGTCCAACCCAGAGCAGGATGCAGTGGGAGCCGCTGGGCCTGACACTGCACCCTGCTGCCCTGGCTCCCGCTGGGACATGCCAGATGAAGCACTCGCCTCACTAGTCCAACTGAAAACACCAGAGGGGCACCAGCACACGATGGCTCTGCAGAGGCGCTGACAAAGTCTGAAAAAACAATCTTGGCTCATCTGCAGCCACATTTTCTGGGGGCACCTGAGTGAAATCGCCTTCATCGGTGCCATCGTGTAAAATGCACTTTGTTTCCAGACAGGATAAACAAAAAGGGGCTTTTAGCTCAAGATAGTGACGCAGCCTGAGGTGCTGGCTCTCCACTCCAAATCAGCCCTGGGGCCCAAGGGAAGCGTGGCTCAGAGGAGCTAACAGAACAAGAAGGGGGACGGGCAGACAGGCTGTGCAGAAGCTGACCACCCGGTGTGACAGACGGCAGCAAGAAGGGACCTAAGGAAACCTTTAATGTCGCTTCTTTCTCAGCTCATACCATGACAGATGCTCCCTGCCCTGTCCTCAGAAGTTGGCAGGAACAGCTCAGGCCATGGGTTTCCAGGGGTCATCGAGGCAGGTCAAAATCCTGCTGTGTGACAGACCATGGAAACAGCCAGGGCTGCCCACTGCCTTGGGCATCGACTCACCTCTCCCTGCCCTCCGTACCCAGGGACCTCTCCACAATCAGCTTCTATCTAAGGGTCTCTGATCCCCGACCTGAGGACCTGCTTGGAGGGGTGGTGGGACACAGGGCTGTCCAGTGGTTCTGTAGGGTCCAAGCTGTTGGCCCTGGGGTCCCTTCCCCACTCTCTGCTTCAAAGGCCCAGTCTCAGCCCTTCCCAACGACAGTTACCAGAGTTTGTAGGAGACTCGCTAATGAGCTTAGAGGCCTCTAAGGGCAAATATAAATTAACAATAAGAAAAAAACAGCCTGATTTTTCCTCGTGTAAAAAAGGGAAAGAGATTCCCACACTCCTATTTAAAGAGCATTTACTTTAGACCAGCGGTCCCCAACCTTTTTGGCACCAGGGACTGACTGGTGCTCCTATGAGAATCTAAGGCCTGATGGCCTGAGGTGGAGCTGAGGTGGGATGCTGGCGCTAGACAACGCCTGCCAATACAGATGAAGCTTTGCTCGCTTGCCCACTGTTCACCTCCTGCTGTGCAGCCTGGTTCCTAACAGGCCACTGACAGGTACCACTCCAGGTTGGGGACCCCTGCTTTCAAAAACCTGTAATTGTAAATTCTTTCTCTGCCCTTTTGAGATGCTTGTGACTCTTTTCTAAAGCTAAGTAAGCCTTGTCTTGTTTAACCCCAAAATGACATTCTTTAGGACCTGGGAGCCAGGTCCTTGATCATCCAGGAAGACCCGCCCTATCTCCCAGTCTCTGTGAAGGCTGGAGCCCAACCAGCCTGACTCTGGCACCTAGCTCCAGGTTGTCAAACTACCTCCCATCATAAAGAGATGAAAGGTTGGTTTTTCCTTTGGATAAAGGCTATCAACTAATACAGATGATCACCCCACTTACGGTAAATTCAGTATAAACTGTGTGTGACAAATGTGTGTGTGTGATGAGTTGTTTCTACCTGTGAGCTTTCTTCTTTTCCTTGCAATCTCTAGCAGATTGCCTGTGACACTCATCACATTCTGGTTTAATTTTTGTTCATTAACAAAACTGTTTTCTTTCTCTTCTACTTTTGTGGAGCAGTTTTCTGAGTTTGCAGGTTATGGTTTTAATTATTTCCCTAACAGGCCAAATAACCAGATAACTGAGCACAACCACTATTTCTAAAGCTTTTTAAAAAGGCACAAATTGTATCACAGATATCATCTTTGGCAGAATTGCTGAGACAAACGAACCGATTTAAGAAAATTATAATAAATAAAACGTACTATATCTCAATGCATATAAATACTCACACTTTAAATGTTTTTGCTGTTCGTGGCCCGGGCAACTTACGCTCAGCCACATGCGGGATCAGAGCCAAAATCTTCACGGGCCACAGGGCTGTTGCCTTCACAAGAATAAACCTGAAAGGAAATGTCCAAAAAACTCAGTACCTAGTGAACTTGGGGACAAGAGGGACAAATTCCAGCTTTCCTAGCAATCCTGCCAACTAAGGCTTGTCCAGCACATGTGGTTTCCGCATGTGGTCTGGGATCCATGGCCAGGCACCTCCTAAGCTTCCAGTGCCCTGGCTCGGGCTCCACAGGCTGACAGGCTGGCTAGGAAGACCGAACATGGTGGACAGGTCAGTGGGCGCCTTTCCAGAAACCAAGTGAGCAAGGAGACACTGTGCTGCCTGCAGCAGGCCCAGGGCAAGAGGTGCTGGTCTGGAGGCTCTTGCACTAAAAGCTGGGGAAGGTGTCTTCAGTGTTCCAGCGTATGTAGAGAGATGGGCGGCAGTGTCTATTC
>NW_011888970.1:155012-156828 GCF_000151845.1 Pteropus vampyrus | reverse complement strand
TTGCCTTCACAAGAATAAACCTGAAAGGAAATGTCCAAAAAACTCAGTACCTAGTGAACTTGGGGACAAGAGGGACAAATTCCAGCTTTCCTAGCAATCCTGCCAACTAAGGCTTGTCCAGCACATGTGGTTTCTGCATGTGGTCTGGGATCCATGGCCAGGCACCTCCTAAGCTTCCAGTGCCCTGGCTCGGGCTCCACAGGCTGACAGGCTGGCTAGGAAGACCGAACATGGTGGACAGGTCAGTGGGCGCCTTTCCAGAAACCAAGTGAGCAAGGAGACACTGTGCTGCCTGCAGCAGGCCCAGGGCAAGAGGTGCTGGTCTGGAGGCTCTTGCACTAAAAGCTGGGGAAGGTGTCTTCAGTGTTCCAGCGTATGTAGAGAGATGGGCGGCAGTGTCTATTCATCTGCCCTAAATGAGGGGAACAGGTCACACCTGGTTTTTGCCCCAGGGCAGTTAACAAGAGTGGAGACAGAACATGGCTTCTTTGAGGCAGTAACTGCCCAGCCCCAGTGTTGGGCCGAGGACTGGACAGAGCTGCCTTTGTCACCACAGGCTCAGGACCCTCCACTGCTGTCAGCAGCGTGGAAACCAAACACCTGAATACTGCTTAGCATTGATCTGACCACATGGGGCTGCTTCTGACCTCATCTGAGAGCTTTAAATGTCTCCCTCTTTGTCAGTAAGAGGGGAGACAGGTCCCAATGTCCACAAGGTAACCAGGACCTTGTGGGACAGTCAAGAATCACACTCAGTCTGGAAAGACAGGCTGGATTTTGAATGTTGACCCGAAATAGTGGCAAAGGACACAGCAAGGACATGCAGGGCAGGAAGAGGTCCTAAATCTTAGAAGGTAGGTGTCTGGCCTAGTCATAAGTCAACGGGGGCATGTGTGAGTCTCATCCAGTCAGACAGGAACCGGGTTCTTTGCAGGAAGCTGTTTCCTGGGACACCGGGTGGGAGATTTAACTCTGTTTCCCGGGAGCATAGCGCTCAGGTCAAACGCAACACCGCCACAACCAGTACGCCGTCCAGTCAATGAAAAATCCGCAGTCCGACGACGCTGAGCCCTCCCTGTGCCCATTCATTCCTACCGGGCCGAATGGCCCACCCAATGGCATCCAAAACACTGACCGTCAGCTCTTGGTTATTCCAACAAGGAGCCGGTGGCCGATATCCCCAACGGCTCACGCTCACCCCACTCACTCCAGAGGGCAGCCTCCAGGGCTCCCTCACTCCCAATTCCCTCCGCCTCTCCCCCACAACGGCCAACCCCACGAGTCTATGGACTGCCCCCCAAACACCCCAGAGGCCCATCACCCGATTAATCCCCTCCACTGGCTTCAAAACTGCTCCTCGCCTCCCAGGCGCCCAGTTATTGATTTTTACAGGCACTCCAACACCTCAACTCTCAGGTGTCCCAAAATGAATCAACTTCACGGTCTCCCTCACGGTCCCCTCATCACCCATCACCAGGGGCGGGCCAAGTCTCTCTCTTGACGCACACACTCACTGCCCCCCATTCCTACAGAGCCCCAGTTCCCTAACGCTGCCCCCCATCCTGCTCCCTCCCTCCTCCGCGCCGCCCCACAACCCCCATCCCACCTGGACCGGACTCGGCGCGTGCGCTGCGGGGCCGTCCTCCCGGGCCTTCCTTGCGCCAGCTCCGGGGCCAGTTCCTGCGCGCGTCGCGGTCGCCGCGAGCCGGTCCGCGCCGGGATCACCGCGTGATGGCGGCAGTAGCGGAGGGTGCCCCCAGGGCCGCAGCCTCACCGTCGGCCCCCCACCCCCCACACTTTTACCCCTTGGGGCCGC
>NW_011888970.1:145773-154962 GCF_000151845.1 Pteropus vampyrus | reverse complement strand
CCCTCACTCCCAATTCCCTCCGCCTCTCCCCCACAACGGCCAACCCCACGAGTCTATGGACTGCCCCCCAAACACCCCAGAGGCCCATCACCCGATTAATCCCCTCCACTGGCTTCAAAACTGCTCCTCGCCTCCCAGGCGCCCAGTTATTGATTTTTACAGGCACTCCAACACCTCAACTCTCAGGTGTCCCAAAATGAATCAACTTCACGGTCTCCCTCACGGTCCCCTCATCACCCATCACCAGGGGCGGGCCAAGTCTCTCTCTTGACGCACACACTCACTGTCCCCCATTCCTACAGAGCCCCAGTTCCCTAACGCTGCCCCCCATCCTGCTCCCTCCCTCCTCCGCGCCGCCCCACAACCCCCATCCCACCTGGACCGGACTCGGCGCGTGCGCTGCGGGGCCGTCCTCCCGGGCCTTCCTTGCGCCAGCTCCGGGGCCAGTTCCTGCGCGCGTCGCGGTCGCCGCGAGCCGGTCCGCGCCGGGATCACCGCGTGATGGCGGCAGTAGCGGAGGGTGCCCCCAGGGCCGCAGCCTCACCGTCGGCCCCCCACCCCCCACACTTTTACCCCTTGGGGCCGCGGCACCTAAACTGACACAACCCGACGGCGGAAATGTCCGCGCGGAACTACATTTCCCAGAGTTCCGCGCGTCCCATAACCACACTTCCCAGAGGGCTCTGCGGCGCGCCTAGCTGGATTAACAGTTTGGCGGTTTGAAGCCCCTCTGCCGCCGCCTGGAAGTGCGAGAACCCACGGACGCGGGGTACCGTCTGTGCTGCCGCTCAAAATGTGTTTGTGAGCCAACAGTAAATGTGTCACCAGGGGAAACTTATGTATCATTTCCATTTTAGATTATAAATCAAAGTAATTTATAAAATGAAAGTATTATAGGTATGTTTTAGTTCATGCCATCCAACAGTGCAAGCAAAAGGAATACAAATAAAATTAGATATTTAGGGAGAAATTAAATCTAGTTATGGAAAGAGAAGGAAAGTAATGAATATGATAGCAGAACTTGAGGAATTAAAATAGGAAAACTAAACTTGATAAATCATTTTAAAAATAAATATAAAATACTAGAATTTTTTTTAATCAAAAAATGGGAGAATGAGACACGGATGGACCTTGAAGGCATTATGCTAAGTAAAATAAAACAAATAGTATGTGATCTCATATGCATTTTCATTTTAATGTAGTTCACATTATTTTCTAATTTTCCTTTTGATTTCTTCTTTGAGAAGGGGTTACTTAAAAGTGTTTTTTAAATTTCAAAATATATGGAGATTTACTGCATTTTTTTCTGGGATTGATTTCTAATTTAATTCCGCCATTGTTAGAAAACATTGTATGATTTCAACCCTTTTAAATACATTGAGAAATATTTTGTGACTAATTCTGGATAATGTTCCACGTGCAGATAAAAGTTATGCATATATAACATACTTTAGATAGTGTTCTATGTCGATAACTTTGAGTGGATTCCTAATATCATTTGAGTCCTTTCTGTTCTTGCTAAGTTATTTGCTTTTATCTTTAAATTTCCTTTGTTTTCTCTTGGCTTACTTTGGTGTTAATGGCTTTATAAGAATTAAATTCACTTATTTTGTTTTATTTTTACTGTTATAACTACTCGAGTTTAAAATTTCCTGTCATCACTGCGTTAAGGTTTTCCCATGAATTCTTACTGTTATCTACAATTTTACCTGTAGTTCCCTATTTTATTCAGCATTTGAATAGAAAGTTTTTTAAAAAGATATTCAGCCAGAAAGTCCTTTTTAAATTATGCTATTTATAGTTTTGTTGCATTGTTATGAGAGATTGTTTGAGCTGTCTTGGACAGAGAGAAGTATGTTAATATCTCCTATTATTGGTGTTCTTCTATTTATTTCTCCTTTTATCTACTGTAGTTTCTCCTTTATTAAGTTGCTAACTGTATTATTTGGTGCACTGATTATCAAAACCGTTTCACGACCTTGGGAACCGCAGCTTGTAGCCTCACGGTGTCCCTCTCTGCTGTGCCTTGTGGTCTGCAACCTATCTTAACATCAAAACCTGAGCAAGCCTGCCTCTTCCGCCGAGGCCGAACTCTTCCCGGGACTGAGTGCGCTGTGCAGGAGATGGGGTGTTGCGGAGTCCTGGGCGTACGTACCCGAGGCCACTCGTGGAACCCCGCCCGCCCGCCTGCCTTTCCCGTTAGGCTCCGCCCCTCTTCGCAAACTCGCCTTCGTGTTGGAAGCTGGGCCAGTTAGCAGGGTCCTTCGCAGAGAATTCTGGGAGGTGTAGTTTTCTTCTAGGGTCATCCCGTCCGGCGCGTCGACGCATGACGCACTTCCGGGTGCGCCGCACCGCGGCCGAGGTCGGTGCGCGCTTGCTGGGCTATACCTGGCTCGTCGTCAGTGGACGTGAGCTAGCGGGAGACATTCTGAGTTTCAGTGGCCGTGGAGGCGCGGAGTTAACCTGGACCGGGGCGTCCACTGCAGACCAGCATCTTGGCCAGCGAACTCTCCACGGTTGGTCTGGGGCGTGGACGAAGTCAGCTCGAACTCGGTCCCTCCCTGGGCCGCAGAGCGGTACAAACATCGCTCCGATCCCCTCTGTCCAGGCTCGGAGGCCCCGTCCCTGCGAACTCAGCCCCGGGCCCTCCCTCTGTGGGACGTGAGGTCCCTCCTGGGCGGGGCGGGGGGAAGCAGCAGGGCGATCCTGACGGGACGGTTCGGTTCTCTCCTCCGCAGCCTACACGAAACAGCGCGGGATGGCCACCAGGTTGCGGACAGCGTCGTGTTGGGTAAGTGGAGACTTTATTACTTTTCAGAGCTTACTCGGCGCCGAGTGTGGACATTGTCATCCCTTCACGGTCACATCCAGGGCCTGAACTCACGGCCTGTCCTTCCACCTCCACCTCCCCCCAACCCCGTCCCTGGATCTCACAGAACGTTCCTTGTCTTCTAGCATTCTGTGTCTGGTGCTCTCTGCTTTGGCGGTCATACTTCACTGCCAGCTGCGGACACTGAGCTGAAGGGAGTGAGAGCCCCTACGG
Source organism: Pteropus vampyrus (assembly GCF_000151845.1). Taxonomy (NCBI): domain Eukaryota; kingdom Metazoa; phylum Chordata; class Mammalia; order Chiroptera; family Pteropodidae; genus Pteropus; species Pteropus vampyrus. Next base: position 151,919 of record NW_011888970.1, on the reverse strand, counting down.
AAATGATCTGTATCATTTGAGGTTTTTCACCGAGACAGGTTCCGAGTTGTCTTCACAGCCAGATGTCTAGGGCCTCATTATGGAAATCACCCTGCTTTTTTTTCATGTTTGTCCAAATGCTTATTTACTGAGGGTCTTTCTGTGTGCTGGACCCTGGGGCTGGTGCTTTCGGTGCAGTGGTAAGTTATGTACCAGTTCTTGTTTTAGAGGAGCCATGGTCTGGAAGGGAGGGTAATCGAGTGAACACTGGGCACGGTGGCAGGTGAATGGGTAGAGAAAGGAGGCTGGGAGGAGTTGGGCGCAAAGCAGGAAGGAGCCGTTTTGGAGGAGGGCCGGGCCAGTGGACCATCTGGACTATGCAAGTGGGTGATGGAGCGAGCCAGAGGGAGACTTGGCAGTGCTTGCTGACCTTCTGACCTGTTGCACACGGCGGTGGTTTCCGGCCTTGGGAACACTGCTAGAAGCAAGGGCAAGAGTGTAGCGATGTAGGTGTTGAATATGGGCATGACCGAATAGAGCCACGAAAAGGACCAAGAAGGGGACTCGGTGGTGACAAGGAACAGACCACAGTGCAACAGGATGTTTTCTTCATGCAAACTTGAGAAAAGAGAACTTAATACAATGGAGTGTCCTTTAATTTCTCGGATAAACTTCCTTGTCATAGTTTGCTATGTGCCTGTGTACAGTATTCATTTTACTTTACTATTATTTTTCTCTAGGTGTTTTGATCAGAGTTAATAAATGAAATTAGTCTACAGTTTGTGCTGTCCTCGCCTGGTTTTGTCTGTGTGGTTACGCAAGTTTGTATGGTGCACTGTACGGCTGTCCCATCGTTTCCCCTCTCTGCATCAGATTAGATATGGAAATTTTCTGTTCTTTGGGTGCTGATAGAACTTACTTTTAAGTATGGTGCGGAGCCATACTCTTTCTGCAGAAAGTATACCTCTGATTACTACTTCGGTTTATTTTATGATTGTTGACTACTCACCCTGGCTTTCCTGATTTTTTCTGGGCTAATTTTGGTTACTTTTATTTTCCTAGAAGATTTTCCATTTCTTCTAAGTTTTCAAATTCATTAGAACAAATTTGTAAGTACAGTCAATTCTACTTTTATGTTTGATTTAAAAATGTGAATTTGTTTCAACGTGATCGATATCTTAAGGCAGTGGTCCCCAACCTTTTTGGCACCAGGGACGGGTACTCCCATGGGAATAATGCCTGATGGTCTGAGGCGGTGATGCTAGCGCTGGGGAGCGGCTGCAAATATAGATGAAGCTTCGCTTGCAGGCCCGCAGCTCATCTCCTGCTGTGCAGCCTGGTTCCTAACAGGCCCAGGGATTGGCGACCCCTGTCTTAGGGAACAAAGTGACCTGTCTGATTTCAGATAAATCTCTTTCTACCACTTTATAATAAGCTGTAGCCCCTCTGACAGCCAAACATCAGGTCTTTTTCAAGGTAAAGTGACATTTATTGTAGCCTTTATGTATTTCTTAACCATTAAATGTATAAAACTGCTACTGTTTTTATTAGGTTCCTGATTTTCTTTTATGCTCATAAGCCCTGTGGTTTCACTGTGCAACTTTGCATAGTAGTGATTTTGTTTGTTTGTTTGTTTGGTAACATACGCGTAACATACATTACAGTAGAACTGCCTGTGTATACAAATCTCTTATAAATTTTAATACAGACCCTGGCTTGGTCATAATAGTTACGGCAGCTTAAATAATTTTTGGCCAATTAAAAAGTTTTAATAGTTTCTTTGTGTTTTATTTTTATTCTTAGCAAGCTTAAAAAATAGTAAAAGGCTTGCAATAAAACAAGCCTCCTGCTTTACTCCGACTCTGCTCTGCACCTTTCTTTTTCTGTCTTGTCCCCCGAATCAGCCACTTTGGTCTGCGTTCACTCTTGCAGCATCTGCCTCGAGCTTTTATCCGGTCACGTCGGTATGCCTTGCTTTGTTTGTTGTCCCTGTGTTATGAAGAAACTGGCTTGATGGGTGGCCCGGAGGGACTTCATTACGATATGGACAAGTCGCAGCTTTATTTTCTGCGTTACAGCTTCAGACATGCCCTGCCAACGCTCCCTCCCCGGTCCTGGCGGTTATCTCAGTGAGAGCTCCTTATGTTCTGGCCCCATCTTACTTGGCTGTCAGTTACTTTCAGACAGCGGAAAGTCCAGTCCATACTCTAGTTCCAGCCCCAATGCTTCCCTAACTTGGGCAGAGGGGAGATCAGGGCGCTTTCTCTCTATTCCCACTGCATCTTCTAGTTGCCCTCCTGTGGGGGGGTCCCCTAGGTAGGGATGGGAAGATCAGTGGTTAGAGGTTAGACGCTTCTGTCTGGCAGTCAGTGGCCAGCCCCATGGGGGTTGCTTGGAGCCTGTGACAGGGCTCTACCTTGTATGTTCCTGCTGTGAGCCGTTCTCTCTCCCACCTCTTCAGGCTCCCCCAGAATCGCGCTTGCTGTCTCTTCTCTCCGGGGCCCTTCTCCCTGCAGGCAGTGCTGTTGAGGAGGAGTGTGTCCCGGTGTCGAGTCCGGGAACCTTCTGGGTGTCAGCTGCCACCTGCCTGCCTTTGCGGAGCGCTCTAGCAGTCTTGTCTTCAGAATTTCCCCCAGGAAACACATAGCAGATTGGATTCCTCACTTACTGAAATCCTAACACAGGTCTGTCCCTCCTGACGGCGGGCTTAGTGGACATCTGGGCTGCGCGTGAGACACTGTCCCCTCCCCATCCCCCTACAGGCACTCTCCTGCACGGGGCACTTCTCCCTCAGTGACCCACTTCAGTGGCTTGCTTCTCTCCAGCAGCTTCTTCACTGTCATCCGCCCGTCGTCCCTCAGGCTCCCGGGCTCCTCGAAGGGCAGCATCTTCGGTTTGCTTGGCCAGGACCCTTCTGTCCTCAGCACTCCACGTGCCGTGTCACCTCCATCAGGACGTCCTCTGTCTGTCTGCACATCATGCCCAGAATCCCGCCCCTGCTCTTTGCCCCACTGCGCTCGCTGCGGCCCCAGCTACCTTCCTCTCCCCCTGGAACCGGAACCAGAACCGGACCGCTCCCTTCTCCACGGCAGTCAGGGTGGCCTCGGATCCGAGGCAGAGCGCACCCCTCCTGTTCAGGGCCTCTGGTGGTTCCTCCTCACTTGGAATAAAATCCCAAGTCCTTGCCATGTCCCATGAGCCCTGGTGGGCCTCAGTCGCAGCCACTTATTTTCTTGAAAGAAGGCTTGGAATTCACCTGTTTGGCGCGTTTTTTATAGTGCCAGGCTCTCACTCCCACTGAGACCCGGGTCGGGCTGAACAGCTGGCAAGATGCCAGACGCTTCTGGAGTGTCAGACCTTCCCATGCGGCACCCTTATTTAGAATTGTTCTCTCCATCTCTGTGCAAAACGTACCCTAGGCATGTTTTTACAAAGACTCAAACACTGTTTCATTTGCACGTATAGATGTTTGTTTCCTTGTATAAGACCGAAAGCTTCTCGAGGGCAGAAGTGTACTTTACTCACCCTGAAATCCTCAGGACACGACAGAGTATCTGGCCCACAGAACTCAGAGGTTTTTTCTTAAACTGTTCTTTCTCAACACATGCGCGAGCCTGGAGGAGGCAGCGCGAAGGAACATTGCTCCTTCCCCGCTTCCTCTCCGTCCTTCCCACGTCCCCTACTGTGATTGCATCCGATTGAGTGGGGTGTATATTATTACAGGGGTTATTGTCATTCAAGGATGTATCCATGGAGTTCACCTGGGAAGAATGGCAGCTGCTGGATCCCACGCAGAGGTACCTGTACAGAGAAGTGATTCTGGAAAACTACCACAACCTGGTGTCTGTGGGTGAGTCCAGCTGCTCTGTTTAGCTGCTGTGAATCTTAGTTGCCATACCTTTTCTTTTGTTGATCAACCCTGGGGCCTCTGAAGTACTTGAAGATTATGGACTTAAACTTTAGGGGTCAAATGTTCTTTTTCTCTATTCGGCTGTCACCTCTTAATTGTGGTCTTTCCCCAAGTGCAAGCAGCAGTTCATTCTCTAGCTCCCGCTCCCTTAGTCCCTGGCAGTTCGGCCCACATCCTTTGTGATTTTCCATTAACAGGGTATCATGGCACCAAACCCGATTTAATCTTCAAGTTGGAGCAAGGAGAAGAGCCCTGGATCCTAAGTGCCAGAATTTCTCACGAGAGCTGTGCAGGTGGGTGAGCGGCAGCCAGGAAGATGGGAGCCGGGGGCGTGCACCGCGCAGCCCGCGGGCCGTGCTGGACGCGGAGACCTCCGTTTGAAGTCCTTGAACCACCGGGGTGACTTGGTGTGAGCCTGCGAGCTCCTCAGATGAGGAAATGGCGGGTGGTCTTCACGTTTGGCCTTTCTTTTCCTGCCCTGGCTCTGAGAGGTAGGCCTGCTCGCCCTCCATGCACTCCGCTCAGTGCTCTTTTGGGGTGAGCTTCCTTCCTTCTGGCACCTTTCTCTGCCTTCCTTCCATGGTCATGGATGCATCAGGCACCCAGCCCTAAGGGAATCCCTCTCTCTCACGTGGCGTGACTCGTGCTGCCTCTTCCCTTCCATCTGCTTTCCCCGTGGCCTTCCGCGGTGCGGTCCCCGAGACGACGCCAGCCCTCCCTCCCTCTCGCCTCCACTGTCACAGGAGATTTCATTGCTTCCTTCTCTCTTCTCACACTGGTCACTTTGAAATTATAACTGTTACTTTCTTGGGCACTTTTCTTAAAAGGATTTCAAAAGTTGGCCTCGTCTCCCCGGTATCGTTAAGTGACTTTACGTTTCCCCGGCTTCTTGTCTCTTTTGCGTTGTCCAGAGGGGTCCGTTTCTCCAATTTGACTGTCCGCTCCTACATTGTAACTGTAGGAAGCCTCCTCCATTCTGAAAATTTGAGCTTTTCTCTCCCAGCGTTGTAACATCAGCACTGACTTTCTCATCCTCTTTTTCTGACCCACTCCAGTCCTGGCTTTCACGTGCTGGCCGGCGCCCCGTGCTCTCGCGCTCTGCATTCTCATCAGCGTCAGCGGCGGGGGGGACTTCTTCTGCACCCCCACTTCCTCCTCACTTTTCCCATTTTTAGTGCTGCTGCCGGACTTCTGGTCCTGTATCCTGACGGCTGGGGGCTCAGATTGTTAGCCACATTTGAGAACTCGAATCTGCTCCTCAGCTGTTGCTGCTGGATTTATTTTTGTGAGCATCCTATCACCAGTCCAAGAAAATAAACAAGTATCTTAGACCTCTGACTCAACCAGAGTAAACAATAAGAATCTGTAGTCTCAAAGACATTGTGTCTGTCGTAGGACAGCAGCTCCCCAGTGCCTTAAGTCAGAGGCTCAGTGACGTCAGAGGCATCCGCTTTGTCATCTGCGGATGTTCGCTTTTCCCTTCAGTGTGGGCGGGTAGGTATCTCAGTGACAGGCATCCCATGTAGACACAGCAGGAACCACTGGGTAAGTCCTATTCCCTTCCACGATATCTCTTTCGTCGGGGCCCAGAATCCTTCCCAGAGGCCTCCCACATTTTCTTAACAACTGCTGCTAGTGCCTAGAGCAGTCGCGACGTGGGGCTTGGGCTCTGCCTCTGCTGCCCGGATCCCTTGGGCCACATCCTCAAGGGCTGCTGCACAATAGAGGGGGAGATGCCTTTGGGTGCGCAGTGAACGGTGTGTGTCAGAATCCCACCTCTGGGACTCAGCGTGCTCTTCTGCCCACCTGTATGTCTTCAGAAATGCCGATGTTAACATGCAAGGCCGTCACCCTTCCCAAAGTGGGGCAGTGCGTGTTCTCATCCTACCCCTGAGCCCAGTTGCAATCTAGGACCTTGGGATGTGTGCAGTACCATTGGACAGGTAAGATTGTGGCCTCACGATCTGAATTGACATGTAGTTAGGCAGGTAGTCTATTGCAGCTATTGCAGACATACACGGTGGTGGGGAAGGAAAAGAACATTCTAATAGAAGCCCCTCCTTCCAGAAGGGGAGGAGGGGAGACAGCAGCCATCAGTCATCCCATGCTTGCTTCATCTCTCTGAGAAAATGGTTAGGGAAGACTCGTTTCCCTAATGTTGGTGTAATTTCCTCGTTAGCCAGTTCACAGCTCCTGGCACTTCACTCCAAGAGGGTCTCCCTTCCTGGTGTCCTCCTTGGCCACAGATGAGGTAAGG